>NC_056733.1:1123075373-1123286197 GCF_019279795.1 Protopterus annectens
GGGGTATAAAACATGTCATTATGTCAGTCTTTCTTGCCATGCGGTGCCCAAAGCAGAAGCAGTTCGCAAGTGCCTATTGGCAGACTCCTGAAATTTTCGTTTTCGAGTTTCAGAACCGAAGTCTTCAACTAAAAGCTAAGTACCCCATTGGGGAAACTTTTTCTTGCTCTAAACCGTTGTCAGTTAAAGTAAATAATTGCATTACTTGTGGAAAGCAAATACCTCATAAAGATTTTCATTCGTACTGTATTCCTTGCCTAGGCCCTGACCACGACGTGCCTCGCTGTCGGTTTTGTGCCTTATTTAAACCATGAACTATCTGTTGTTTGTATATTTTCGCTTCTAAATATTTTTGTGCTCTGTTCAATTATCCTGATATGTCTTCGGTAAGCCATTCGACTACCGACATTCCGAAAAAACGCAAAGATAGACAGAGACTGGCCGCCTAGGTCCAAAGCTGCCGACGATGCTTCTCCTAAGCCAGTCAACAGTTCGCTGGTATTCAGTGAGGTGCTTTCGCAGCCCTTGATACCCGCTACTTAAGATTCGCAGGCCTCTACTGAGACCCATTTGGAGTCCGGTATGCCGCGAGATGCTTCAACTGTGGAACCTGTGGATGGGTCCTGAGCCGCTGTACATGCACCAGCTTCTGAGTGTGTATTCAGGCCTACTGACTTGTGTATTAAACCGACGCCATCTTCTTCTTCAAGGCCTAAAACTCAAACCATGCCTAGAAAACAGATGCCCAGACCACATGGTCAGGCCTCTATGCCTAGAAAACCAATGATCAGAATGGCTGAAGACCTTATTACTTTAATCATTGAAACCAGCCTTCCCTCTCTAAAGAGAACTAGGACTGAGTTTGATAATGATACTTCTGATCTGGATTCTGAACTTTCTGTTTCCTCTGATGACCAGGATTTAACCTTGTTTTCCTATGAGGATTCTGATGCTGAGGACTCTATTCCCTCTGCTCCCCCCCCCCCCCCCCCCACAGAGGATTTATGTTTTGGTGAAACCTTGCATACGCTCAGGGAGCATTTTCGTTGGGAAAGTCAGGATTTCTCAGATTCTAAAAAGAGGCTTAGGGATTTCTTACTCCTGCCCCAGCACAGGCCTTTAGCCATATCTCCTGTACTAGACATTGTTGATGATGCCTTTTCAGAATCTAGCTTAGCCCCTCTTTTACCTCCTGCTCCCAGAAAACCTGATAGATATTACAGGGTCCTGACTCTCAAGTTCATTTTTAAAAATCCTACTGCGGGTCCTGAGACCATTTCACAGGGACCCAAGGGCATTAAAGCTACTACTGCCAAAAATCCTACCCCCTCTGATAGACACTCCAGGGCGCCGGATAGGTGGGATAAGAAGGTATACACTTCTGCAACTTTGGCCATTAGGGCCTTAAACTGCCAAGTTTCATATGTTAAAGTATCAGCAGCATGTTATTGGATTGCTTAAACAGAAAATAATGTTGATTCCTGATTGTGCTGAAAATAAGTATTTGCAGGATTTACTACATTCAGCTGAACAAGCTGGAAAACATACTTTGCAGTGTGGTTTTGATTCACTAGAGGCATCTTGCAGAGCTGCAGTAACTGGGTCTGTACTTAGAAGGCATGCTTGGCTTAAGGAGCAATCCTTGCCAGATCATGTTAAAGTGAAATTACTGGATGCTCCCGTAAACCAGGACTGCCTATTTGGCAACAAGGCAGAAGTTCTTAAAAAAGATGGAGGAAAAAGCTAAATCTATGCAAACTGGTTTTTTTACAAGTACAACCTCCAAGGTTTAGTAGGCATTGGCCTTCCAAGAATTGGTCCTTTCCTGCCTCTCTTTCAGACCTTCTTACTCCAAACCCAGATCCAGCAGAGCTTCCTGGCTTCAGTCCCAGGGTACGCACAGGACTAAGCAGTGGGGGGCCTCCACTTCCAAATATGGGAGTAATAACCCCCCCCCCCAATGCTAAACTGTCTCAATGACTTCTTTTTAAAACTTCCAAGCACTTCTCAACTGACTGCCCCTTTGGGGGGAGATATTGCTCTTCATGCAAAGAACTGGGAACTCATTACACAGGACAAATGGGTTTTAAATAGTGTCCCAGGGATACAGATTTCACTTCCACACGTTACCAACACCAAGCGGGTGGCCAGATCTACCCCCCAAAGCAGTGGACAGAGGCCCAAAAGCAGGTACTTTCTATCTCAAGCATGGGGGCTCTTCAGTTGGTACCAGAAAAGGAAAAGGGACAAGGTTTCTACTCATGAACAAAGAAAAAACACCTTAGGTGTCGTCCACAGCTTCAGGCTTCAGACTGTTAAAACACAATTTATTAATCGCTTAAAAAGTGAAGCTGACAGGATGTAAACTTCACTAGAATATGATGAACTGAAAATAGTTGAGTATCCAAACTGTTGTCATCCACAGCTTCCAACTTTAGGCTGTTAAAACTCAATTTATTGAAAGCTTAAAAAGAGAAGCTGACAAAATGCAAGCTTCACTGAAATAATTAGCCTAGTGATTAACATCCACAACTTTAAGCTTCAAGTTGAAGCACAGTTAATAGCACAATTGATAGCTGCTTTGTGAGCAAAGCTGACAAAAACATGTACTTCACTGGAGCGTAAAAAGCTGAAAAGATGAAATTGTCCAAACGATGAGCGCTTTCGGCAGATGCCTTCTTCAGGTCGTATACGTTCTGAAGAAGGCATCTGCCGAAAGTGCCATACGATCTGGAATGACCAAGGATAATTTTGATTGCACCAGACTGGCCACGCCAACACTGGTACCATCTCGCGCAGTGTGTCACTGTCGGCCCCATGGCACCTGCCTCAGACTCCTACCCTATTGTCCCGGCAGGAGAACCGGATTCTGCACCCTCAGCTTCACGCACTGAACCTAGCAGCCTGGCTAATTACCTAATCTCTCCTTTACCATCCCTCAGTAAACCAGTGATGGATATCATTTTAGAGGCAAGGAGGCCTAGTACTAGAAAATCTTATGCTGAAAAATGGGAAATATTCTGTGCTTGGAACCAATCTCAAGGGATGAGCACAGCAGTGCCCAATTTACCTCAGATTTTACAATACCATGCCCAAGGTGGTATCCATTGTGGCCCTTAATCAGTCCATTCATTTGCCATTCTTTCCTAATCCACAGAACAAAGGGGAACGGATACTGCACTCCTTAGATCTGCACAGACAACTTAGATTATACTTGGACAGGACTAAACCTCAAAGGAAATCTGAACAACTGCTGGTTGCATTTGCTGTAGGGGCAGAGAGGAAGGCTATTTCAAAGCAAACCATTTCCAATTGGATAGGCCATTGCATTCATTTCTGCTACAAGCAACATGGAAAGCTTATCCCACAGGGGATCAGACCCCACTCAACCAGGGCTGCATCTACCTCTGCAGCCTTTCTCAGAGGTGTCCCTACCAGGGACATCCTAGAAGCTGCTACCTGGGGTTACTTTTACCAAGCATTATCATTTGCCAATTTTCTCTAAATCCAGAGCTGGCTTTGCACTGCAATCTTGCAGGGACTTTTAGCTGGTCCTAATGCTATCTCAATTCCTCCTCCCATTCTTAGCTTTGGGAATCTTTCCAAATGTGATGACTGCAATAGTAAAACACGAAGAACATAGTACAGTTGTGTACAGTTACCATAAAATGTAGATGTTCGAGTGTATTCACTGTTGCAGTCTTGGTTACCCTCCCTCCAGCCCCCTTACTTCTTTTGGCTGTACCTCTTCTCCTTTACTATGCTCAAAAAGCTTGTTGGTATATTTGCTTTTTTGTTGGAGGTATATCCTTGTTATTTATAGATTTACTTGCTTCCCATTAGGGATGTAATGGTGTCGGCTGCATGTTTTATACCCCTGACGACCTGACGTCACGGAAGAAGGGACAGCAACCGACACAGGACCCAAGACTTAATCAGTCCGACTGACTGCTACTGCAAGTAGATAACCCAAATGTGATGACTGCAACAGTGAATACACTCTAACATCTACATTTATGGTAAGTGTACACAACTGTACTTTCTTGTAAACGTCTAGAGTGAGGTAAGGGTGCATAACTTGCATATTTTCACTGTTTAACACATTTTTGGCTACTTTCTTGTTTACACAACTATAAACCACAGGGTATTACTTTGTAACCAGTCTTGTTTAGCAAGTTGACCTAATTATTATCAGTTATTTTCTGGATTGTAATGTGGTCTGCAGTGATATCAGTTTTTTGGCTCAGAGGACCACAGTGTGTAGCAAAGTATTAACTGAATAGCTGAAATTAATACTAGACCATTATGAATGTGAGTGCAGTAATGACCTGAGAAGTACAGTGGAACATTCTCTGAAATAGTGCCGTCTTGAGTGTTCTGGTTTGGCATAGCCTCTTGTTAAGATTCTCTCAAGAGTTTTGTCCGTCCTTGAATGCTTTATAGAAGCTTAGGTCTTACTCAGGAACTTAAGACTGAATGGTGAAGACTTGCTTCAGTAAGTCAGGAAAGTGATTTTCCTGGGTAGTTTTCATTAATAATTACATCCAAGGCTGAACTGTTCATTGTATTTAGTTTTCTCGATGAGATAGAGTTCTTACTTGAGAATAGCCTTTAGTGATGTTCTTCGTGTTTCACTGTTGCAGTCATTACATTTGGGTTATCCTGCTGGCAGGCTACCCTCAGTTGGCCTGAATTCCAAAGTCTAGGTCTGGCGTCAGTTGCTGTCGCCTCTTCCCTGACGTCAGTGCGCCAGGGGTATAAAAAATGCAGCCGAAGCCATTTTCTTCATCTTTCTTGCCGCGCGGTGCCCGAAGCAAAAGCAGTTCGCAAGTGCCGGTCGGCCAACTCCCGGGATTTTCGTGTTCGAAATTCAGATCCGAAGTCTTCACTAAAAAGCCAAGTACCCCATTGGGGAAACTTTTTTTCTTGCTCCAGACCGATGTCAGAAAAAGTTAATAATTGTATTTCTTGTTGGAACCAAATACCTCATAAGGACTTTCATTCTTACTGTATTCCTTGCCTAGGCCCTGACCACGACGTTGCTAGTTGTCGGTTTTGTGCGAGATTTAACCAACGCACTATTAAGCGTTGGTACGATTTTGCATTTCACTATTTTGGCAGAAGATTTAACTATACAATGTCGTTGGATAGCCATCTGTCTACCGGAATTCACAAGAAACGCAAGGAAAAGGACAGGCATCCGAGTTCCAAAACCGACTAGGCTTCTTTTAAGCCAGTCGCCGGTTCTCAGTGAGGTGCCTTCGCAGCCCTTGACAACCGCTACTTTAGACTCGCAGGCCGCTACCGACATCCACATGGTGTCGACCAGGCTGCTGGAAGCTCAAGGTATTGGACCTTCGTAAACTATTCTCTCAGATGGGTCCGGAGCCACTGAGCAGGCATCTGCTTCTGAGGGTGTTTTGAGACCTACTCATTTATATGTTAAAACAACTTCAGCTTCAAAGGCAAAGACTAAAGCACCTTTAAAGACAAAGAAACAAGTACAACAGCCTCATGGACAGTCCTCCATGCCTAAAAAACAGATGCTCAAAATGGCCAAAGACCTAATTACTCTGATCAGGGGTTCCCATCACCCTCCTGATAAGAGGCCTAGGCAAGAGACAGAATATGAATATTCAGATCAGGTTTCCATTTCATCTGATTCCTATTCTGATCAGGAATTCTTTCTTCCTCCTTATGAGGATTCTGATGCTGAAGAATCAATCCCTTCAGCCTCTCCTCCTGAGGATTATTCTTTTGGGGAAACTTTACATACCATGAGGGAGCATTTCCACTGGGAGAGCCAAGATTATTCAGAATCTAAGAAAAGGCTCAGACTTCCTTTTACTACCACAACAACAGGCCCCTAGCTATTCCACCTGTGTTGGACATTGTAGATATATTTTCAGACCCCTGACTCCTTACCTCCAACTCCAGTTAAGCCAGACAGGTACTACAGGGTTCCTGATTCTCATAAATTCCTTTTCAAAAACCCTGCTGCTGACCCAGAAACTATCTCTCAGGGTCCCAAAAGGGTTCAAGGCTTCCACTGCAAAAAACCCTACTCCCTCTGACGGGGATTCTAGGGCACTGGATAGATGGTGAAAAAAGATTTACACTTCTGCTACCCTGGCTGTAAGGACTTTAAATTCAGTTTCATTTGCTCAAATATCAGCAATACATTGTCACTGCTTAAACAGAAAATGTTGATAAATTCTGAATGTGAAAACTAGCACTTTTTCACAAAATTGACACATAACCCAGGACAAATGGGTTTTAAGCAGTGTCACAAGGCTACAAGTTTCACTTCTATACCCTGCCAAGGGCAAACGGTTGGCCAGACCTGCCAAAATATCAATGGGCAGAGGCACAAAAACAAGTCTCATCCCTCATGGACATGAGGGCCATTCAACAAGTACCAGAGCAAGCGCAGGGACAAGGATTTTATTCAAGACCGTTCTTGGTACCCAGAAAGGACAAAGCCTGGAGACCAATACTGGACCAATCTATTCTAAACACATATCTGAATATTCCAAAATCCAAAATGTTGACTCTACAGCAGCTTCTGCCCATGTTGGGCAAGAAGGCTTGGCTTGTGACTTTAGATCTAAAAGAGGCATACCTGCATGTCCCAATTAGACAAACATGCAGAAGATACCTCAGATTCAAAGCTGGCTCAATGCACTACCAATTCTCTGCCCTGCCCTTTAGCTTATCTACTGTGCCAGGATCTTCACAAAGTGCCTGGCACCAGTAATTGCATACTGCAGACAGAGGAATACAAATATATCCTTACTTGGATGACTGCCTCATTCAAGCAGAGAACAAGGACATTCTACTACAGCATCTGGTGTTTGTAAAGAGATTACTACCATGCCTAGGGAACACAGTCAACGAACGGAAATCAAAACTAGTACCCTCTCAAGCGATAATATTCCTGAGTGCAAGCTTAAATACAACTGCCCAGATGGCTTATCTCACGCCAGACAAACAAAGGCAACTGACTACCTATTTCAAAATGTTGGCAACAAAGGCCCAGTTATCTGCAAGAAAAGTTCTGCAGGCTTTGGGCTTCATGGCATCCTGCATTCTACTAATTCCATATGCAAGACTGCATATGAGGAAACTTCAGTGGTACCTAAAAAGTGTTTGGACTTAACATTGCCACAACCTGGAAACAATAGTTACTCATAATTTCTGCCTGCAACAGGAGTTTCGATGGTGGGCGAAGGCCTGTCACCAGAAGAAGGGACAGCCATTCACTCTACCCCCAGCCACACAGACATTAACAACGGATGCATCGGATTATGCATGGGGAGCCCACATGGCAGGAAAATGTATTCAAGGCACGTGGTCCGCAAACCAAATGCATCTACATATCCATCAAAAAGAGATGCTAGCTGTTCAAAATGCCCTGACAGCCTTCAAGGACCTACTTCATCCGGGACAGCTACTGATACAGACAACACCATGGTCATGTGGTATATAAACAAGCAGGGAGGTACTCATTCTTACCCCCTTTGCAGACTAGCCATGATCTTCTGGGACACAGCATTGACTTACCAAGTACATCTTCAGGCACAATTCCTGCCAGGAAAGATAAATACTCTGGCAGACGAACTAGGCAGAAACCTCATGGATCCCCACGAGTGGAAATTGGATCCACAAGTCTTCAGCATGGTAACAAGGAAATGGGGGTGCCCGGACATAGATCTATTTGCCTCACCTCACAACTGCCAACTAAAGAGATTCTGCACAAGGACCTATCACAGACAAGCATGGAAAGTGGATGCCCTATCTTTCAGCTGGAAAAACTTAACAGTATATGCCTTTCCTCCTCTGCCTCTCCTCCCCAAGGTACTCCTAAAAGTCGGACAGGAGAGGCCAAAAATGATACTGATTGCCCCAGACTGGCCATGCCAGTACTGATATCCAATCCTAAGGAATTTGTCTCAGTGCCCAGCCTGGACCTTACCTCAAGTGCCTCATCTACTGTCCCAGCAGAACAATCAAATCCTGCACAGCCAACTCAAGTCCTTAAATCTGGCAGCATGGCGGATAATGTAGTCATACAAAAACACACCTCTCACTAAAGTGGTGATGGATGTCATTTTGGAGGCCAGGAGGCCAAGTACTGGAAAATCCTATGTTGGAAAATAGAAGAGATTCTGTGCTTGGAACCAGGCACAAGGAATTGACACAGCTGTACCAAATATTCCTCAGATTTTGCAATACTTTACTCAGATGCTGGACAAAGGCCTATCCTTTTCATCTATAAAAATTCATGCCTCTGCCATTTCAGCTCATTACAGTACAGAGCCACCAATCTTTTCTCATCCTTTATTAAGGCATTACCTCAGAGGGGCCAAAAATTTAAGGCCTCCAAGGAGATCACCAATACCTGCATGGGACCTCAATTATGTCTTGGAAAAACTCACCCTGCCTCCTTTTGAGCCAGCCGCTACAGCTGATATAAAGTTTTTATCTTGGAAAACAGCTCTGCTCCTAGCAATAACTTCTGCAAGACGAGTCTCAGAGCTACAGGCACACATGTCTGTGGAACCTTTTATAATTTTTTTATCCAGACAGGGTTTCTCTGAGGACAAACCCGACATTTATGCCTAAGGGTAGTGTCCAGTGTGGCCCTTAAACCAAACTTCATCTGCCTACCTTTTATCCAAACCCACAGAATAAGGGGGAGAGAATTCTGCATTCTTTGGACATACACAGGCAGCTATGCTTCTATTTGAACAGAACCAAAGCTTTCAGAAAGACAGAGCAATTACTAGTGGCATATGCTGCAGGATCACAAGGAAAGGTGATCTCAAAGCAGACTATTTCAAAGTGGATAGGCCACTGCATTCGTTTCTGCTATTCACAACATGGCAAGCCAGTACCTAAGGGCATTAGACCACATTCAACCAGAGCAGCAGCCACTTCAGCAGCCTTGCTCAGGGGGAGTAGCAACCAAAGACATTTTAGAGGTTGCTACTTGGAGTTCAGTGCACACCTTCACAAAGCACTATCACTTACCACTCTACTCTAAATCCAGGGCAGGTTTTGCCACTGCAGGGCCTAATAGCTGCTCCTAATGCTATTTAGCTCCAACCCCCCCAACCTTAGCTTTGGGATTCAACCCAGTTGTAATGACTGCAACAGTGAAACACGAAGAACATAATACAGTTGTGTACACTTGCCATAAATGTAGATGTTCGAGTGTATTCACTGTTGCAGTCCAGGTTACCCACCCGCCATCCCCCATTTCTTTGCTGGAATTTGTGTACTTCTCTATTCTATACAACCTATGTGGTGTATTTGCTTGTAGATTAAGGCAAAATATATACTTTGGTGCATGCATGTTTTATTGGCAAATTTTTTGCCTACCCTTTTGGGGGCACCTGACATCTAGGGCAAGAAAAACTGAAGAAAATGGCGTCTGCTGCATTTTTTATACTCTTGGTGCACTGATGTCGGGGAAGAGGCGACAGCAACCGACGCCAGACCTAGACTTTGGAATTCAGGCCGACTGAGGGTAACCTGTCAGCAGGATAACCCAATTGTAATGACTGCAGCAGTGAATACACTCGAACATCTACATTTATGGTAAGTGTACACAACTGTACTTTTTCTCTCTCTTTTTTTACTTTTTTTCATGGTCTTACGGGGGGGGGCACTTTGCAAAGTTTTTCACTGCATATAAGTAATGGAGATAACATTTTGGTATGTTAAAAACCTATCCATACATTTAGATACGTCACTAGCATTAGATATGTGCAAGAGACTGCATCCAGTATGGGTGTAATGCCTTAAAAATTATCCCTAAAATTTTCTCCCTTTTGTGTAGTGTACCACATTTATTGAATAATTCAAAGACTGGAGCAGATTGGTGAAAGTTAAAATAGTTTTGGTAATTTCATGTGATATTAATTTCTGGTCCGAGTTCTCTAGCTTTTAGCATTTCATCTTTTTACATGAGTTTGTTCCGTTTGTCATTTAGACAATTTATTTTTCAGTGCATCTTCCTTGCATCTGCTACATGTGCATGCCGTAAGAGCTGCATGTTACAAATTTCCAGGTGTCTTGTGCATACTTTCCTTAGTATGTACCTTTGCTGATGCTGGAAGAGCTACATGCCTGCTTCTGCTGAAAGGATGGGTTTGGTTGTTTGTCACCACATTGTAGCTAATCTGCCAAGTCAATGCCAATGTGAGAGTTACCAAAGTCTCGGGTAACAGCGCCACTCTCTGTGGACTCTTCCTGTGCATGTTTCAGTTTCAGATAATTCCATCAAATGTTGCTGTAATTAAGGTGCACAGTTCAGTGCAGAACTTTTGCTTTATTTACCCAGTCTGAAGTTGTGCATATTGCATGTACATTCCATGCCAGGGATACTTTTGTTTTGTCCTGAAATTTTGTGCTTTGCCACACACCTTCAAGTTTAAGAATCTTAGAAAGGTAATGCCTCCATCGGAGAGGGTGTGGAGTTTGAGTAATATCAGTGTCCGTGCCCATTTGTGTAGTTGGGGCATGTGCCATAGTACAGAAAAGAAGTTTGCTCTCTACATTGTAGCAGACGGATGTTGCAGCTTCATTCATCAGTTATTATAGAGCTAGTTGAGGCAATTGTCTTTGTAAAAGGTTCAAGGGGTGGAGCAGTAATTATTAAAATAAAAGTAGTATTGTGATAGAAATACAAAAACACTTTTTCTTTTAGAAAGTGTGTCAGTTTAGGTCACAAGTCAGATACACTTCACCTACAGAACCAGATATGGGAGAGGCAATAGAAAACCTTTTCTTAACCCTGATGAGGTCATCATCAAAGCTGTCAATGAATTCTGGAAATACACACATGGGAGACAGTTTCATAGCATTTGATGCAAGGCTCATAATCTAACTTCTGTCATTAAAAGATGCAAGATCACATAACTTCATAATTGTACTAGTGGCAATTCTACTGCTGGCAGTAGAATCTTCACACATTCTTTCACTATTTTTAATAAGTTCAGATGCAAAAAAAGGAATGCTGGGTATGTATATCTATCTGTCTTGGGTCTCTAGTGAAGCTTAAGTTTCTTTAAAGGTCTGGAATCCTCCAAAGTGGAAAGGGGGGCCTTTGGATTCAGAAAAGGTTCTCCAACAGCTTGTAAGGTTGAGAGCATTTTCATACAAGTTGGGGTTTATAGCCCACAAACCCTTGTGTATGCTGTAGGATAATGGGAGCTAAAATTGTGGCCACTGGTGATGTAGTCAGACAGATTTCATGTTGCTGTCAAAGCTTAGTTACAATGGCAGTGTGTCAAAGCTGGGCAGATTGACTTTTTCAGAAAATCATGGAGGCTACTTTATTTTTTAAAATTATTTTTAGATATTTATAGTCATGTCCTTTGTGCTATATGCTGAGTGCTTAAGCAAGTACATTTCTGAGGTAAGTATTTTTAGCAATAGCCAGTAATTATTTTGTTAGTGAGAACTTATTGTTGCTTTAATGGATTTATTAATCTGTGCATCTCTTGAAGACGATTTAAAAAGACCATTAAGTCCACATTTACTTGGCAGGGTATTAGAAGATATTAGACATTTAACTGTAGAACAAACTGTGGAAGGAAGTAACTCATCTTTTGTTTCAGGTATGGAGCACAAGCACCTGTGAATTTGTGAGGACACTCAATGGGCACAAGCGTGGCATTGCATGCCTACAGTACCGGGACCGACTGGTTGTGAGTGGGTCTTCAGATAATACAATCAGGTATAGGGTAACACAGTACTTAATTTGTCAGTTTTATAGTTTAGATGCTGCCTGGATTTGGAAAGTTGCTAATGCTGATAGACTAGTATATATGCTGCTACTGGCTGTGTGACTTGTATTATACTTTAATGTGTTCTTCACCGTACAATGATAGTTCCTGTATAGTTTCCTTTTCTAGCGAGTAATGTGCTAATTGCATATTATTCCTTATGTTTGCTTAGTCCTGCGTGTTCGTATTTTCACCTCCCTTATACGTGGCAGCGATGAACATTTGTGGTGATCAGACCTGCTTATGGGACTTGTCTTACAGATAATATGAATATGGAGTTAATGTCAAAAATCTTGATTTATGGGTTCTGTGATTGATATAGTTTGCTTTAGAACAAGTGTATGCCCATAATGCACACTATACCAAGGAGTCCGGTATGTAAATCTGCTCACCCTCTACCCCTTTAGGGGAAACTGAGTATGTTAAGTGTATGTAGGCTGGCTCCCATATGATTTTTGTGGCCCACAGGGTTCTTAAACGCTGAACATGGATACATCAGGCTTGGCTTTTGGGGGAGGACTCCTACAAGTCCTTAAAATCCCAAGGAAGATGGACAAACAAGATAGAATCCTGTATATTATTGTTGGAGATGCTAGCATTTATCCTTGCATTTTTGATGTATTAAGCTGTCCGTTGAGTCCTCAAGGTGGAAACAGGTAAAACCACAGTAACAAGCAAGGTGGAGACCATTCTTATCAGTTTTGCAGGCTATTCATGATAGCCTGTGATCTCACCACATAACAGCGACTCACCTAAAGGCTGTCTGCAGCCTATCTTCTCAGGTATTGATATAACATTTGAGTAGGTCTAACCTCAAACTCTAGGAATGGTAACTAGCTACTGAGACATTCCACAGACCAACTCTGAGATTGAGAATCCCAGACAGACTGTTTCTGTACTCTCACACTCATAAGTTACAGAAGTTTTGCTCCAGATCCTGCTGCTGGAAGCAAAAGCAATTAATGGATTATTAATCCATTAAAGTGACAGAATGTGTTGTGATGTCCTTCTGTTCATATGCTGCATAACATGTGGGAGTCGACCTCTGGTTGACTCGTACGTCCAGATATTTTTCCAAAGTTAAAATGCTACTGTGAAGATGCATGCGGTGGCCTGTATCTGTGAGCGTACATCGGCCATAAATGGATGTCTGGTATAAAGCAGACGTCAGCGCACACCTACCCAGAACTTTTCTGCCACCTGTTTGACTGCCAGCTCCAGTCGCCACTCCTTTGGAAAGTTGTGTTGTGCTTCGCCTGTGTTCAGATAGTTACCCCATAGAGGTTTTTTTTCTATTTTGCTGCTGTGTTTTTCTTGTGAGTTAATGTCCGGTAGGAAGGGCAAGTGTCAGTGTGGAAGTCAGATTACACACATTCACACGAGCTGTTTATTCTGCCTAGGCCGAGAACACGGCCATACGTCATGCGAGATTTGTAAGGCCTTTGTCCCAATGACTCTTAGGAGCTGTCTCGTTTCTCTTAGATTCTACTTAGAGAATCAACGTACGAAACACCTTGCGCAGGATATGGATCTGACATCAGGACCCTCAGAAGAGCCATGAACCAAGAAGGCCAGGAAACTTCGGCTCCTCTGTCTATTCCGGTCATTCCTCCCAAGGCTGATGAAGGCCCGGAGGCTACATCGGAAACCACCAACCCTCCTTTGATGGCTTCCTTGGGGGAAGCCATTAGGGAGACTGTTAGCACATCCCAGAGGGACTCGCGAGTGTCTGACCTCGGCATGGGGCGGGGGGGCATGGCTTATCATTTCTTAAGTCACATGTGGGGTTACTCCAATAGTGGTTCAGGAAGATGTTCTCTCAGATGTCGTTGAATGTTGCCTAACATTGGGCCCTCCTACTCTCCACCGTATGTCAGAGGCTCCAAAAAAAAAAACTAAGCATATTTCTTTGGACCAACAAGTTCTACCCTCTGACCAAGCCCCTGACTGGCAGGTCTTCAGTCAAGGCCTCTTCAATGCTTTTATGGCCTTACGTCAGACACCAGCTCCTGTCAAACCCCCCTCCCCCACTCCTGGGAAAAGACCTCTGTAAGATCTTTCCTCTGATGATGAAGACTCCTCTGGAGATGAGTCTCTACCCTACTCACAGATTGCTTCTGCTCTGGGGTATGCTTCCCCAGAGAGAGGAGTCTAATGGAGCAAATTCTCCTGGGGAAGATATCACATTTGGGGGAGACCATTGTGCAAATAAAAGATTTTTTCAAGTGAGATTGCAGTCGGGTCTCTGAGAGACAAACCGGTATTATGACTTCTTATGACCTCTTACAAATGGAGTCCCCTATACCCTCTGCTATTCCCCCCCATTCTGCTTGCCTTTTTGGATGCTTTTCTGGCTGCTTCCAAGTCCCCACACTCCCAACCTCTTGCTCCTAAACACCCTGATAGATTCTATAAAGTGCCCGAGTATGCCAAGTTCTTCAAGGCCCCATCAGCTGACCCATCTACCATTTCTGTAGCTGCAGATAAAACGTCTAAATTGCTACCATCCACTTCCTTGCTCCCCTCTGATAAGAAAAGCAGAATTATGGAGATGTTGGCTGTCAGAGCTGTAAACTATCAAATCCTTATGGCAAAGTATTCATTGGCTCTTCTGGCAGATGCTGTTAAACAATTTGAGAATTACCACATTCTCCTAACAAGGCCAAAATATTTAGCATTCTTAGGTCCTACAGCCAGGCAACTAGACACTCCATAAAATGCAGTTACAATGCCGTTTCGATGCTGTGGAGGCCTCTGCCAGGGCAGCAGCAGCATCAGGGTTGCTATTAAGGAGGTATTCCTGGCTCAGGCTGCAGCCTTTACCAGATGATATTAAAGTCAATCTAATGGGACACACCCTTAGACCACAAGGCCTTATTTGGCTGTGCAGCTGCTGAGCTCTCCAAGGCCCTTCAGGAAAAAGGGAAAGGAACTACAAGACCTTGGGGCACATTTTCGTGTCTCCTGTTCTCCATTTCCAGAGGAATTACCCAGCTAGGCAATCTTTGAGAACTTTCTAAACACCTCTGTCCAAAGGGAAAAAGGATAACAGAAAGCAGGTCTCCTCTAGATCTTCCCCTTCCACACCTGCACAAAGCAGTCCTTTCAGGCCATACCTGGTAGTCTGTGACTACCAGGCCCTAAACCAATCTACCCCTCCCTCTCTTCCAGCTTGGAACAGATTACCCAGGAATCTTGGGTTCTTACCATCATCAAACAAGGCTATTTCATGGTTTGGGAATCCAGGCCATCCCTTAGAGGAACCCCCCCCCCCCCAGACCAAATGGCCTCCTTTCCCCCAGTCCTGCATTCCCTGCTCTCCTAGGTGTACCATCCAAGAGGTGCCTCCAAATCAAAAGGGAAAAGGATTCTACTCCAGAATATTTCTAGTTCCCAGGAAAGAAGGTCCCCTGGAGGCCTATCTTGGACTTCTCTCCTAAACACATTTTTAAAGGTCCCTTCTTTTTGCATTCTAACTCTTCCTACACTCCTTCCCCTAATCCTCTCTCAGCCTTACATGGTTTTATTGGACATTAAGGATGCCTACTTGCACATTCCAGTCTACCCACACTTCAGGAAATTCCTTCGGTTCTCTGTGGAGTCTTCACACTTTCAGTTCTGTGCTTTGCCATTTGGTCTCTTTGTGGCCCACAGAGTATTCGCAAAATGTTTGTTCCCAGTCATAGCCTTCTACAGAATTGGGGGTATTCAGATATTCCCTTACTTGGATGCTCTCCTCATCCTAACTACATCCTCAGGGTTGGTACAGAAGCATCTTGTTGACTCCATTGTCCCTACTGAGGAGTCTGGCGTTCACCCTAAACCTTCAGAAATCATCTCTGACCCCCTCCCAAGACTCTGTCTTCCTGGGCTGCAGAATACTCACTGTCCAAATGATGGCTTGCCTGCCCCCAAAAAAATTCTGTCCCTCACTACTTATTTTTAGGGGCTACTTCCACTACAATCTGTCTGCCAGAGAGCTCCTGTGACTCCTAGGATTCGTAGGTTCCACCATCCTCATGGTACCCTTGGCAAGGCTGCACATAAGGAACTTTCAGTGGTTTTTGAGGACAGTCTGGAAACAACACCTTCATCCTCTAGAGTTTGTAGTCCCCCTCTTACCCTGTTTAACAAAAGAACTAAAGTGGTGGATTTCACAGATTTCAAAAATCCGGGCCTCCCTCCCCAACCAGGATCTGTGCATGGATGCTCCAGACACAGCCTGGGGTGCAACCTTAGGGAATTGGAGGGTGAAAGATGTTTAGACTCCTCCCCAGTTGAGGGAGCATATCAACATCAGAGAAATGAGGACCTTGATTTTTGCCCTGCAAATCTTCAGGCCCCAAATCCTACCAGGAGTGCTGATGTGGTTCACAGACAAAACACCACAGTACTCTGGTACATCAACAAGCAAGGAGGGACAGTCCTACATCCTTTGCAGATTTGCTCTGTATGTATGGAAGATTGCTTAGCAGAGCCAGGTTTCTCTACTAGCCGTCTACATTCCCTTCAGCTTGGAATGTAATGGCAGAATCACTAAGCAGGTCCATGACTCCATCCCACAAATGGATGTTAAACAGGGATGTGTTCTAGACCTGATCCATCGCTGAGGTACTCCTCAGGTAGACTTGTTTGCCTCCCCATGAACAGACAGCTTCCCACCTACTGCACCAGGATACACACCCCTGGGGCATGGAAGGTGGACTCCCTTTCCTTGGAAGGAGCGGTTTGTGTGTGCATTCCCCCCTTCCCGCTTCTTCAGAAAGTTCTGCTGAAGGTTCAGAAAAAACAACCAAAAATCTTGCTGGTGATCCCCCTTTTTCCAGGACAGCACTGGTTCCCCCTTCTGTATCCTCTAGCCAAGGGCAATCACCACAGGTTACCCTTCAGGATGGACCTACTCGCACAGGACAAGGGAACTCTTCTACACCCTCAAATATCCACCCTCTACCTAACCCTGTAGATGATGGGGCTTTGATTCCGTTTAGACACCTTTACACTGAGGACGTGCTACAGGTTCTGCAGGAGGCCAGAAAACCCACTACCAGAAAATCCTATCCATCCAAATGGAGGAGGTTTTCTGTCTGGTGTCTAAAACATAGTTTACAACCACTGTCTGCAGAACCACCAGTGATCCTGTCTTACCTGTGTGAACTGATAAAAAATTGGCTTGTCATATTCTTCCTTCAAAGCACATTTATTTGCCGTCTTACTTGTTTACCTTTGACTCCTTCCTTGGTGTCCAGGTTGGAAGTCAGGCTATTTCTGAAAGGAGTTCTACACATCAGACCACCAAGGAAGCAAGTCCTCCTCACCCTTGAGATCGCAGTTGTGTGTTACAGAAGCTTACTTTAGCTCCTTTTGAGCCAGCCAAGGATTCTTCTCTACAGCACTGCACATGGGAAACTGTTTTCCTGGTAGCTATTATCTCAGCTAGAAGAGTTTCTGAACTGCAAGCCGTCATGCCGTCACCCCCTTCACAGTTTTCCATCGGGACAGGTTATGCCTTTGTACCAACCTTTCTTTCACGACCAAGGTAGTGAATTGAGCTACCCTTAAATCAGTCATTAGTCTCCATACCTTCTTTCCTTCTGCACAATCCTCTAGTGAAAGAGTGCGTCACTATTTTGTGCATAGACAGCTCAGATACTTCTTGGCCAAGACCAAGCCCATGGATAGGCTCTTTATTTCTCATCACCCAAGAGCTTTGGGGGCACCCTGTTTCCAAGCAAACTGTTTCCTCCTGGATTTCTAAAACCATTACCTTATGTTACACCACTCCACTGGGGCTGTCTTCTTCTGGGGCCTTTTTTAAAGTTCTGAATACAGCTTCCATTTTGGAGGCAGCTACATGGTCATCTGTTCTCACCTTCACCAAAAACTGCAAATTGGATGCCGTCTCCTGGTCCAGAGCAGGATTTGCCAGGGCTGTTTTGCATGGATTTGTGGAAAATATCTGTTCCTCCTTCCAACCCTTCTCTTGCATGAGCTTTGGCATTCTCACTTATGTTATGGATACTGCAGCATATGAATAGAAGGGGCATAGAATAGTTGTGTAAAATCTTACTCTTTTCTATATGCTGCAGTACGCCCCCCCCCCCCCCATGCCTTCCTCTCTGATACTTGCCTGACTTCTGGATACTCACTCCCTTCAGGCTCATGCTGTGCGGCATTCAGTTCTGAAATAGGTGCTTGCTGACGTCCGCTTTATACCTGACATCCGTTTATGGCCAAAGAATGCTGAGATGCGGGCTGTCGCATGTACCTTCGCATAGCGCTTTAACTTTGGTAAAACGGCCGAATGTACGAGTCGACCAGAGGTGGACTCCCACATGTTATGGATACTGCAGCATATAGTTACAATGATAGCGGCAAAAGAACGCCAGAAACGGCAGTCTGACACTCACCAAAAGAACACAAAGCTGCCTTCCTGTGCAAAACGGTGGACAAACAGTCTTCCAAAAAATTTTTAAAGGAATCCAGCGATAGCAACCATTTGACTATTAAACCACTTCAGGCTGCTTGGCAAACCAAAGTAGTACGTTGTCACAACCAGGTGTACACGATATCCAAATACTGCCCAACAGTATGTATCCACGGACACAATATAAAACCAAATATCATTTATTTAAAATCACAGCAAAATCATAGCATGAGTTGGTTAAGCGCTTTCACTCACTCAGTGAGCTTCATCAGAACAACCCAAGCGTCAATTCAAAAAGTTTAAATAGCAACTTTGGTGCCAGTTTTCTTAGAGACAGTACTCTCATTACACAATATCTAACATGTCAATTCAAAAATATGTATCCAAAACCCTGTTATCACAGTTTACGAAATCTTATATACATAAGTAGATAACTATATTTGATATAATAAATCAATGGCAACAATTGAATATCTATATCAAGGAAATAAGATAAAATACAATTCCATATTAAATATAAATACAAATATAAATGCAATATAAAGATTCAATCTTGTGCATACTCTGGAATAACTCATCAACCCATGGGAGTGATCAGACCTAATGTACATCAATTATCTATTACATAACAGTGGTTTGATGGAAATATGGTCATTCAGACCTGGCGGTGTACATGCATCAGTAAGTATTTGCCACCAAGTTTCTTTATATGCAAGTACATTTTTATAATCGCCTCCCCTAGGGTCCATTTCCATATTTTCCAAAATGGAAAATTTAAATGTATGTTCTGATACAAATTTCTCTATATGCATATAAAGTGCATTATTTAAATCCTTGGTCCTAATGCTTTAGAGATGTGCATATATCCGTTTTTTTTTAAATGCCTCTCAGTTTTGCCTGTGTAATATCCTGGGCACTCTATACATTTAGCTAGGTAAATAATATATTTTGAATTACAATTGGCCTGTTTGAACCTAATTTGTGTCTTAATATTGTTCAGGACTATACCTTCATCTTCATTAATAACATAGCATTGGTTACAACAACCACATTTAAGACTATGCTTAGTCCTGTTGACTGTCGCAGAATCCCATGAACCTCTTTCCAACAAACTTTTTAGGTTTTTCCCCATTTTGTAAACAAAGTTTGGTCTTAAACCCAATATGTCCATGGAATCCTGGTCCACCATTAACACATTCCAATATTCTATCTAATAATTATCTTATTTCCTTGATATAGATATTCTGTTATTGCCATTGATTTATTATATCAAATGTAGTTATCTACTTATGTATATAAGATTAAGTAAATTGTGATTATAACAGGGTTTTGGATACGTATTTTTGAATTGACATGTTAGATATTGTGTAATGAGAGTGTTGTCATTTTAAGAAAATTGGCGCTAAAGAAGTTATTTAAACTTTTTGAATTGATGCTTGGGTTGTTCTGATGAAGCTCACTTTGAGTGAGTGAAAGTGCTTAACCAACTCATGCTATGATTTTGCTGTGATTTTAAATAAATGATATTTGGTTTTATATTGTGTCCGTGGATACATACTGTTGAGCAGTATTTGGATATCGGGTACACCTGGTTGTGACAACGTACTACTTTGGTTTGCCAAGCAGCTTGAAGTGGTTTAATAGTCAAATGATTGCTGTCGCTGGATTCTTTTAAATTATTTTGGAAGACTGTTTGTCCACCGTTTTACACAGGAAGGCAGCTTTGTGTTCTTTCGGTGAGTGTCGGACTGCGGTTTCTGGTGTTCTTTTGCCGCTATCATTGTAACTATTTCGTGTATTGGAACGCTTGTTGCTACTGATTCAGGTACTGCAGCATATAGAAGAGAAGGACATCTATGGTTATGGTAAGATTTTACACAACTATTCTTTTTCTTCCTTCTGCTCTTTACCAAGTGTGCTTCTGAATGTAACAGGAAAGTGCAAACCTCGTATTGATTTATTTTTGACCAAATTGATCCTCTCTCTCTCATCTGGTACTTTCAGAGAAGGGAAAAAAACCCTGTATCTGCACTAATGAGAAAAACTCCTGAATCTGATGTTCTTTTCATTCTTCCTCAGTGAATGAGTTACGGATCCGATCTTCGGATCTAACTCTGCTGCATACTGTAAACTTTGGATCCAACTGTGGAGCTCCTCCCTCTACCCATAACACCCTAGGCTGTCCTCAGTATCTCATATCTTGTTTGCCACTATCAAGCTCAGATGTGGGGTCTTTTTCGCGAGCATTTGTCAAGTTTTTCATAAGTAAAAGTCAAGTATATTATGTAATATTGCACCTTTTTTCTCACAACCTCCCTCTTAGCTTCTGGGCTGTTCTGTGTTAGAGCAGTTACTATGCCTTATTATAGTATATTCTTTTTCACTATAGTCTGTAATATTCTTTTTTTTTTTTTTGTAACCTATCTTTCTACCCTCAGTTACAGGGTAATTATTACAATTGCTGGTAACTTCCTTTTTCTTTCAAAAATATTAAACAGTCTTTCTTTTTTTACTTTTTCCTGTCATTCTAGTATTTAATTGTCATGGCTGTCAAACCAACAGGATTTAAAAAATGCACTTCTTGTGCACACACACACCCTAACTCAGATGGCCACAAGGAGTTGCGTATATTGTCTCAGAGCAGCTCATCTAAACACCAACTGCTCTGTGTGCTGCTTTTAATACAAGGGAGTTGGCCTTTATACGCAGCAGACTTATTTTGAAGGGTCTACTTCCACATTCAACTGCTGCTTCTTCAGAGGCTCAAACCACCAGTAAAACTTCTAAAACTCCTCCAGAGCATAGAAAACACTCCCTTTCAAAGTCCCCCAGTACTTCTCGGAAACCACCTCCAAAGGTTGAAAAATATCTGATCTAGCATCCTCTGATCCAAAGGTACATAAGGATCCTAAAGTTTCAGATCTTGTCATTGTTTCAGCAAACTCCACAGCTCAGGTTTCCGATCCCAAGCCCTCATATCCAAAACCTAGTATGTCATATATTCCAAGAGCATGCTCTGCAGAGTTCATTTTGGATCTGGTCTCCCCTAGGCTGCATTCCCCTTCATGCAGACTCCCAGAAAATACTCTAAGCCTCAGTCTACCACATCCTGCAGGTCCTCCAGAAGTCTATCGGAAGTTGATGTGGATAAGATTATGCCAAAGCTCCTCAGAGTTCAGATCTAGGTGGGAGTCATTTTGGCTCAGTCCCTTATTGGATCCCATGAGTTTTCAGGCCACTACTTACACAGTACTATCCCCTTCTCCGATCTGTACTTCGGTTTTGGAGTCCCCAGTATCTGACAGTTCTGAGAGGTCTGGAGTCTGATCTGAAGAGAATCACTTCCTCTACTCAGACAGCATCCCTGAACAGTTCCGCTCCTGTTCCTTCAGGTTGGAAAGGGTCCTGGAGCCAAAGTATCTGCTTTGGATCTGTGGGGCCAGAATCCACTCTGATATCAGTGGATCCATCCATGCCCCTTGCTGCCTCAGAGCTGGACAGCTCAGGTCCAGTTTTCCTCCTCCAGGCATGGATCTGGTTGGAGTTGTGATCTACCTGTGCTGGAAGTCTCTGCTTTGGTGCAGGTGGCCACAGCTTTTCTGGGTCCTTCTGACTTCAAGGTTGTGGAAAGGGCTTTTTCTCTCTCTAGAGATGCAGTCTTTCATCTCTTGGATCCACTTTCTGTTCCATCTTTGGTTCTGAGCTCTGAGACCATCAGGCCTAGTCCACAGGGACAACTGGTTCCAGCTAGCTTCCAGTCATTCCCTGTAGAGGAATTCCCACACTCTTACTTGTACCTCCCTTGGATATCCCCCAGAGGAGGTCCAAAGCACATAGATTCTCAGTTGGAATCATTACTGAGGGTACTGATTTCGAGGAGTGAGAATGGTCCCCCAGATCACTACCTGATGTCTGCTTTGGGGACATATTACAAATCCTTGGACAGAAAGGTGGTTGGTCTACCAGTAATCATTCTCCAGAGGAATCAGCATTTTTGAAAGCTTTTGGTTCTGGCCCATCTATTTCGTGGGTGACTTGGGTGACCCCCCCCCCCCCATCACCACCACCACCAGTGGATGAGCTCATTGATTTAGTCAGCAGGCATGGAAGAAGCTGGATTCCGTTGAGCCCGTACTGTGCTGACCTGCCAAATTCCTAGCTCCCCCTAATGACAAACCCCACTAGAGCAAAGGAGTCTCAGAAAAATGTTTTATTATTTTAAATATGTATCAGAAGCTGTTTAAAAATGTAAAACATTTTATATAAAAACATTTTATATATAGCTGTAAGATTTTATATAGATTTAGCTTTAATTTTTAGAGTCTATATGACTAGTTTGAACATTTAAAATTGTCTGTAGTTCTTTCTGTGTGTGATGCCTGAAGGAAGCCATTATGGTGAAAGATTTTCTTGCCTGCTGTTAGACTATTCCACTGTGGTTTCAGTAGCCTATTTTTTCTGTTGAGTCCTCCCAAAAAAATGCTATGGTGGTGGCAGCCACTAAAAAAAACTAGCAGAACACAAGCTAGTCTGTCCACCCATTGAACAGAGTCTAGAGCGCTGGACACATTTGGAAAGTGAGTCTGCCTCAGCGACATTCGCATTGAGGCCCCTTAACTGTTTGGCACATTTTACAAGGCTGTGGAGGGATTTGACCAAAGAACTGTCAAATTTTTTGTCTTGAGCCCATGTCGGCAGAGGATTTTAAAAGGTCGTCTTCTCAGTTGGCCACTCACCAATTTCTAACATGTCCATGAGGTTGATTTGTCTCATGCAGCTGAAAGTGCCTCACAGGCAGCTGGATTGGGCATTGCCATAAGGAGACATGCCTGGATGCGAATGTGCGACTTGGTGGAGCCTTTCAAGATGTCTTTCATCAACGCTTCCTTTTATGGAATATCTCTGTTTGGTCCATCTGTAAAAGAAACTCTTCCCTGCAGCAAACTAGAAGGAAAGACCCTGTCTGCATGGGAATCAAGTTTTCTACCCATCGAAGAACATTCTCTAGAGATCAGTGAGGTAGTAAGAAAATTTGGTTTTGCATATCTCCGGGGCCTTTCCAAGGTCCACACAGAGATGACAATTTCAGAGGCAGAGAAAGTAGATGTTCTTCATGTTTCACTGTTGCAGTCCTCACATTTGGGTTATGCCTGCCAGGTTAGCCCTCGGCTGGCCCGAATACCAGAGACTTAGTATTTCTGCGTCGGTTGCTTTCGCTTGAGGACAGACGTCAGGTCGTCAGTAGTATAAAGTAAGGCAGCTGACGCCATTACATCAGTCTTTCTTGCTGTGGAGCCCGAAGTAGAAGCAGTCCACGAGTGCCAGTCAGCCGCTACCTGAGTCATCTACTGAATTGAAGTTGAAATCTTCTAAAGCTAAGTACCCCACTGGGGATCCTTTTTTTTTCTTGCACTAACCGACGTCAGAAAAAATTAATAATTGTCTCGCCTGTGGAAAGCAAATACCACACAGAGACTTCCACTCTTACTGCATCACTTGTTTAGGCCCAGACCACGACGTCCCCCATTGTCACTTCTGTGCTTTGTTCAACGCCAGAACTATCTGTCGTCTGGCCCTTATTGTAGCCAGATATTTCCATTTACAGTCTAATTCCGAAATTACTTTGGTAAGCCATCCGACAGCAGATCTTCTGAAAAACATAAAGATAGACAGACCACACAGGTCCAAACTTTCCGAAGACGCTTCCGTTAAGCTAGTTGTCAGTCCAGTACTCAGTGAGACGATTTTACAGTCCCTGATGCCCTCTTCAGTTGATTCGCAGGCTGCTACTGAGGCCCTTTCGGAGTCCGGTATGCCACAAAACTCTTCTTCGACTAAGGATTCTGTAATCCCTACCTTGGATGGGTCCGGAGCTGCTGAGCAGGCACCGGCTTCCGAGGAAGTCCATCGCACTACCAGATCTCGACACAGACATAGTCTTCCGCGACTACCGTTCCTTCAAAAACGACCAAGTTTCTCAGGCCCAGGGTTCATACCACACCCAAGAAAACCGATAACCCTCTCTCAGGTGCGTGCTACCCTGCCTCAGACTCAAATGCTTAAAATGGCGGAAGACCCTTATCATGCTGGTCAGGGGAAGCCAAGCTACCCCCTTCAAAAGGAAAAGAGATCTGTCCCCTGTAGTGTTATCTGAACAAGAGTCAGATGAATCTGATGAATCTGACTATGAAGACATACAACCCCTCTCCACTTAAGAGGATTCTGATGCAGAGGACTCCATTCCTTCAGCCTCTCCCCCAATGGATTTTTCCTTTGGGGAAGTCCTGCATACCTTAAGGGAGCATTTCCAATGGGAGAGTCAGGACTATCCTCAGTCTGAAAAGAGACTCTGGGAATTCCTAGATCTTCCACAACATAGGCCCTTGGCCGTCCCTCCAGTCCTGGATGTTGTGGAGGATGTTTTCCACAAATCCAGCTTTGACTTCTGACGCCCTTCCTTCTGCTCCCAGAAAACCAGACAGGTACTATAGAGTCCCTGACTCGCACAAATTGATTGTGTCTTTTGGCTTTTCCCGGTTAGGGGTCGCCACAGCGGAACTCCGGTCCGCTAATGATTGGTAGTTGATTTTTACGTGCCAAGTTACCAGCCCTGACGCACAACCTGACTCGCACAAATATCTTTTTAAAAATCCAACAGCTGACCCTGAGGTCATTTCTCAAGGGCAGAAAGGGGTTAAAGCAACCTCTGCTAAGAGTCCCACCCCCTCAGACAGGGATTCCCGAGCATTGGACAGATGGGGGTAAAGTATACACCTCAGCTACTCTTGCTATCGGGGCACTAAATTGTCAGTTCCATATGCTGGAATTTCGGCAGCATACCTCGGAACTCCTTAAACAATGTCTTCCTTTCCTGCTTGAGCAGAATCTAAAGATTTACAAGATTTAATGCATTCTGCAATTCAAATAACTAGACACACTTTGCACTGTGGTTTTGACATCCTAGAAGCTTCTTGCAGGGCAGCAGTCCCTGATTCTGTCATTAGAAGACATGCATGACTTAAGGAACAACCCCTGCCAGACCATGTCAAATCTAAATTGTTGGATGCCCCTTTGCACAAAGATAACTTATCTGGCACTAAGGCAGAAGAGGTCTTAAAAAAGATGGAAGAAAAAGCAAAATCTATGCGAACGGTTAAGGATTTCTTACAGGTCCAGCCCCCTAGGTTCAGCAGGCATTGTCCCTCCAAGCACTGGTCCTTTCCTGCTCTGAGTAAACCGGCCCAGCCTAGGCCCCGAGGAAACCACCTCAGACAGCAGCCCCAGGGAATGCAGAGATCTAAGCAGTGGACTACCTCCACTTCAAAACCAGGGAGTTCTAAGCCACTCACTTATGGAAAGAACTCACAATGACTCACCACCTCCACCACCCCCCTCTACCCACCCTCACTTACCCCTGGGAGGAAAACTCTCCTTTCACTTAAGCACCTGGGCCACAATTACCAAGGACCAATGGGTTCTGAACAATTTCCTTCCACACCCTTCCAACCCCAAAAGGGTTCCCAGATCTACCACCAAATCAGTGGGCAGAGGCTCAAAAGCAAATCCTTTACCTGCTCTCTCTGAGGGCAGTAGAACACATTCCTGCAGAACAGATAGGCCAAGGTTTCTACTCCAGACTTTTTCTGGTGCCCAAAAAAGAGGGCACCTGGCGCCCCATCCTCGATCTATCCATTCTAAACACCTTCCTGGTGATCCCAAAATTCAAAATGCTCCCCTTACAGCAGCTGCTTCCCATGCTGTCCAAGGACGCTTGGTTAGTCACCCTAGATTTTAGAGGCCTACCTCCACATTCCTATCAGGGAGTCCTGCAGAAAATATCTCCACTTCAGGGCAGGATCTCAACACTTTCAGTTTTCTGCACTTCCCTTTGGCTTATCTACTGTTCCCAGAGTTTTCACAAAATGTCTGGCTCCGGCCATCGCCTTTTGCAGACAAAATTATTAAAATTTACCCGTACTTAGACTACCTTATTCAGGCAGACAGCCAGGAAAAGCTGCTCAAGCACCTGGCCTTTCTAAAGACCCTACTAACCTCACTAGGGCACACAATCAATGAAAAGAAATCCTAACAGGTGCCCACCTAAAGGATAATCTTCCTGGGAGCAAGCCTGGACACAGCATCCCAGATGGCATACCTTACACCAGAGAAACATTTTCCTGACAGCCTACTTCTCTCATCTAGCCACCAGGCCCCAACTAACTGCAAGGAATATCCTGCAAACTCTGGGGTTCATGGCATCTTACATACTACTCATTCCATATGCCAGACTGCATATGAGGAAACTTCAGTGGTACCTAAAGAGCCTTTGGTATCAACACTCTCAAGACCTGGAAACTCTTCTAACTATAATTCCTTGCCTCCATAAAGGATTTTCTTTGGTGGGCAACAGCATGCTCCCACAGCAAGGGACTGCCCTTCTCCCTACCCCCCCCCCCCCGACACCCAGATCATCACCACAGACTCATCAGACTACACGTGGGGTGCATACCTGGACGGCAGGTGCATACAGGGCCAATGGATCCCACAGCAAATCACTCTACACATCAGTGTAAAACAGATGATGGCTGTGTAGCACGCCTTGATAGCTTTCAAACCCCTTCTCTCTGTAGGGGTTCTCCTGATCAAAACAGACACCACGACTTTTATGTGGTACATCAACAAGCAGGGAGGGACTCTCTCCTACCCCCTATGCAGGCTGGCCATTACCCTTTGGCTCACAGCCTCTTCCATGCAACTACACCTGTTAGAATACCTATCAGGCTCTCTCAACTCTCCGGCAGACCAGTTAAGCAGAAATCTTCTGGACTCGCACGAGTGGCAACTCAACAGAAGTACCTTCCCCCTAATAACTCAGAAATGGGGAACCCCGGAGGTCGACCTCTTTGCCTCCCACACCAACCATCAGCTCAGCAAGTTATGCACCAGGGAGCATCACTGCATGGCTTGGAAAGTGGATGCCCTATCCTTTCCCTGGGTCAATCTATCAGTCTGTGCCTTTCCTCCCCTTTCTCTTATTCCTTGGGTACTGCTCAAAATAAGGGAGGAAAAATGAAGGACCATCTTTATAGCTCCAGACTAGCCCTGACAACACTGGGTACCGCTTGCTACACAGCCTGTCCCCGCTGCCTCCATGGCATTTTCCTCAGATACAAACAGGGATGGCATTCTGTTCTCACTAAAAAAGAGAAGTATTGGATCATTAAACTGGGAGCTTTTTTCTCACCAGGTTTGAATGATCATTTATAAATTTACGTGTTTCACTTTTATGAGCATGTGTTATTTTATTGTATAACTTTTCATTTTTCTTCGTCTCATATAGGAAACAATTTGAATGTGGGAAGGACACAATGGGAAGGAATCCTATTGGATGACTGATACTATACATATATATATATATATATATATATATATATATATATATATATATATATATATATATATATATATATATGTGTGTGTGTGTGTGTGTGTGTGTGTGTGTGTCACTTTACAGGTAATGCTTTTTTATCCCACTGATGAAAGCCTGTTGGCTGAAACCGGTCTGGGTGTTTATTATTAAAAGTTTATATACTTTATATATCAGCCTTTGGATGTTTTTTTGATGCTTTACACTGAACTTGATGCTGGCAGATGTTCTTCATCTCACATTGCTGCAGTCCTTACACTTGGGTAGTCCGCTGTCCTCGGTCGGCCCGAATATCAAAGTATAAGGCTGACGTCGGTCAAGGCGCATTTGACTGACATCAGGATGTCAGGGTACAAATGCGCATGACCGACGTCATATCCTCAGTCTTTTTTGCTGCATGGTCCGATGCAGAAGCAGCGTTGCAAGTGCCGGTTGGCATTCTGAAATTTTTCGAATTCGGAGTTTCAGACCGAGTCAAAGTTGGCTAAGTACCCCGTTGGGGAATATTTTAGTTTTTTCTTGCCTCAGTGGTTTACCGGATGTCAGAAAAAGTGAATAACTGTATTTCTTGTGGGAAACAGATACCGCATAGAGATTATCATACTTTGTGTATTCCTTGTTTAGGGCCTGAACACAACGTTGTTGGGTGTCGCTCTTGTGCTAGATTCAATAAGCGCACTATAAAGAGAAGGTTAGATTGTGCCAGGTTAGTCTTCGGGAAGCGGTGTAATTATAAAATGCCGTCGGATGCTCCGACGCCCGCTTCTTCAAAGAAGCGCAAGGACAAAGCTGCTAAGCCTAGGCTAGAAGAACCGTCCGTTCCGGACGCCGGTTCTTTAGAGGTGTCGGTGGAGCCGGTGGTTCCGCCGGAGGTTTCTTTGGAGTCCCAGGGAGAGACTTTGTTATTGCAGGATGTGACCTCTCAGGAGGCAGGTCAGGCCGAAGGGGCTTCTCAGGTTACTGTACTCCCCTCCCTTCCTAGGGTGGTTAGGCCCTCTCCTTCTGTTTACAAGGCTTCTCCCAGAGGCAGGCCAGGTTTAGCTTCAGTTGGTGTCACCCCTAGTTCTTCAGGAACTGTGCCCAAGAAGCATATGCTTAAAATGGCAGAAGATTTGATTACTTTGATTAGAGGTTCTTTGCCCCCTCCTGATAAGAGGCCAAGGGTGGAACCTGAGCTAGGGAGTTTTGAGCAGGCTTCGGATGTTTCAGAGTCTTCGGCTGAAGACTTGCAGGAGTATTCTCTTTATTCTGATTCTGATGTGGATGATTCTACTCCTTCTGCTGCTCCTCCTGAGGATTTTTCTTTTCAGAGACTCTTCATTCCATGAGGGAGCATTTTAAGTGGGAAGGTCAGGACTTCTCTGATTCCAGGAAAAGGCTTAGGGAATTTTTGTTTTACCCCAGCATAGGCCTTTGGCTATTCCTCCTGTTCTGGATGTGGTGGAAGATGTTTTGCAGAGGCTTCTCTTAATCCTGATTCTTTGCCTCCTGCTCCTGTTAAACCGGATAGGTATTACAGGGTGCCTGAAGCTCATAAGTATCTTTTAAGAGTCCTAGGGCAGACCCAGAAACTGTTAGTCAGGGGCCTAAAGGTGTTAAGGCTTCTGTTGTCAAAATCCGGTTCCTCCAGATAAAGAGGCCAGGGCTTTGGATAGATGGGGAAAGAAAGTTTATACTTCTTCCACCCTAGCTATGAGGGCTTTGAATTGCCAGTTTCACATGTTGAAATACCAAAACTATCTCCTTTCACAATTGAAGTCTAAGGTAGATGCTCTGGCGGAAGGTATTGAGTGTAAAGAGTTACAAGATTTAGTACATGTTTCTGAACAGGTGGGTAAGCATTCTTTGCAATGTGGTTTTGATGCTGTACAGGCCTCGTCTAGGGTGGCTGCCACTGGGTCAGTTCTTCGCAGGCACGCCTGGCTGAGGGATCAGAATTTATCTGACCATGTTAAGACAAGGATTTTAGATGCTCCTTTACAATCTGATGTGTTGTTTGGTTCTCCTGTTGAGGCAGTCTTAAAGAAAATGGAAGACAAGGCTAAGTCTATGCAGACTGTTAAAGATTTTTGCAGGTTCAGCCTCCAAGTTTAGTAGAAATTGGCCTACCAAGGGGTGGGCGTATCCTTCTTATGATTCCCAGTCTAGGGGTAGGTCTAGGCGTGGTAGGGCCAGACCTCAGGGCTCTTTCAGGCCTAGAACAGGAGTTCACCTGCACAGTCTTTGGGTGAGGGCAGGGGTCAGTCCTTTCGTAAACAGACCCAATGACCTACCTTTTCAGCTGCCAGAGCCTTCTCGTCTGGCAGCACCTTTGGGAGGAAGGTTGGCACTTTTCAAGGAAAATTGGAGTTTGATTACCCAAGACAGATGGGTATTGGATATCATACACCACGGTTACAGGTTTTATTTCCATACCTTGCCTCCTTTCAAAGGCATGCCAGACGTTCCTCCTCAACAAAGAATAGAGGCTCACAAACAAATTTCTCTGTTACTTCAAATAGGGGCCATACAGCCGGTCCCTATGCCAGAAGTGGGCCTAGGATTTTATTCTCGCCTGTTCCTAGTACCAAAGAAAGGGAACACGTGGAGACCAATTTTGGATTTATCTACCCTCAACACTTATCTGGACATTCCCAAGTTCAAAATGTTGACGTTACAACAGCTTTTACCTCTGCTGGGCAAAGATCATTGGATGGTAACATTGGATCTCAAGGAGGCTTACCTTCATGTTCCTATCAGACTGAGTTGCAGGAAGTATCTGCGTTTCGAGCTGGGACTTCTCATTATCAGTTCTCTGCATTGCCCTTTGGCTTATCTACTGCGCCCAGAGTGTTCACGAAAGTTCTGGCTCCAGTGATAGCTTTCCTCAGGCTAAAAGGAATACAGATCTATCCTTATTTGGACGATTGCCTGATTCTGGCTCAAGGAAGGGACGAGCTTCTTCATCATTTGGAATATGTGATAGCAGTGCTAAGATGCCTGGGGTATTCTGTGAACGAAATAAAGTCCAGTCTAGTATCCTCTCAGGACATGTGCTTTCTGGGTGTAAGACTGAATACAGCATCCCAGATGGCCTGTTTGACCCCGGACAAACAAAAGAATCTTTCCCTTTACTTTCATCAATTGTCGCATCAGTCCAGGCTGACTGCAAGGACAGTCCTTCAAGCCTTGGGGTTCATGGCATCTTGTATTCTGGTGCTTCCCAATGCCAAACTGCATATGAGGAAGTTACAATGGTATCTCAAAATGTATGGACACAGCACTGCCAGGATCTGGACACTGTCATTCAAATAATACCTTGCATTCAAAAGGAATTGTTGTGGTGGGCTCAGGAATGTCACCTAAACAAGGGACTCTCTGTGACCCGGCCAGAGGCGAGTCAGATTCTAACGACAGATGCCTCAGACAAAGCTTGGGAGCTCATCTGAATGGAAAGTGGATACAAGACAAGTGGCCTGCCAGACTACAACATCTACATATCAACTTGAAGGAGATGTTAGCAGTCCAGTTTGCATTAATAGCTTTCAAGGATTTTCTTCTTCCAGGGCAGGTGTTGATTCTAACAGACAACACAACTGTCATGTGGTACATCAACAAGCAAGGGGAACACATTCTTATCCTCTATGCAGGCAAGCAATGATTTTGTGGGAGACTGCTCTCAGTTTACAGCTAAATCTTCAGGCAAGGTTTCTGCCGGGAGCACAGAACTCCTTAGCAGATGTGTTGAGCAGACGAATTATGGATCCCCACGAGTGGAAATTGGATCCTCATGTATTTCAGAAATTGACAGTGTCATGGGGAACTCCAGACATAGATCTGTTCGCTTCTCCACTAAACCACCAGCTGCCAAAGTTTTGCACGAAAAGGTTTCATCCCACAGCTTGGAAAGTGGATGCTCTTTCTTTCAATTGGAGCAATCTTCATGTGTATGCCTTTCCACCTCTAGTAGTACCTTTGGGAGGAGAGGCAAAGGCCAGACAGGACAAGCCAAGGATGATTTTGATAGCTCCAGATTGGCCTCGACAGCATTGGTACCCATTACTGAGAAGCCTGGTACGGGAGCCTCCATGGCCTTTGCCTTCGATTCCACACCTGTTGTCTCAGGAGGACAGTCATTTGCTCAATGCCAAGCTTCACTCTCTTCACCTAACAGCCTGGCATATTCTGTTTTGAACCATAGTGGGTCTCAACTTCCACAGCAAGTTTTGAATGTTATTTTGGAAGCTAGAAGGCCTAGTACAAGGAAAGTGTACGCAGATAAATGGAAGCGATTTTTATTTTGGAGTGCAGCAAAGGATTTGGATGTTTCTGAGCCTAATTTAAGTGTGGCTCTTCAATATCTTACTGAGTTACTGGACAAAGGTTTGTCCTTCTCTTCTATTAAGGTTCATGCTGCAGCAATTTCGGCTCACTATGATTGTGACCCACCATTGTTTTCTCATCCTTTGTTCAAGCAATTTCTTAGAGGGGCAAAGAATATAAGACCCCCACGTAGAGCTCCTACTCCTGCTTGGGATCTCAATTTTGTGTTGGAGAAACTCACTCTACAACCTTCTGAGCCTGCAGCTACTACCGAGTTGAAATATTTATCATGGAAGACTGCTTTTTTGTTGGCCATTACCTCTGCAAGAAGGGTTTCTGAGTTGCAGGCCCTTGTGGCGGTTGAGCCTTTCTTAATTTTCCATAAGGATAGGGTATCTTTACGTACTAATCCTTCCTTTATGCCTAAAGTGGTTTCTAGTGTGGCTTTAAACCAAACTATTCATTTGCCTACTTTTTATGCAAATCCCCAAAATAAAGGGGAAAAGATTTTGCACACTTTAGATGTACACAGGCAGTTGCGATATTATTTGGACAGAACTAAAGGGTTCAGGCAGTCTCAGCAGTTATTTGTTTCTTTTGCTTTGAGTTCTCAGGGCAAGCCTGTGTCAAAACAAACTATTTCTAAGTGGATTGGGTTTTGCATTGCTTTCTGTTATTCCCATCATGGCAAGGAGATTCCAGCTGGGATTAGGCCTCATTCCACTAGGGCTACTGCCACTTGACAGCTTTTGAGGGGTGGCAACTAAGGATATTTTGGAGGCAGCTACTTGGAGTTCAGTGCATACTTTCTCTAGGCATTATCACCTACCACTTTATTCTAAATCTAGGGCTGGTTTTTCCACTGCTGTTTTGCAGGGCATTTTGGCAGCTCCTGCTTCCTTATAGTTTGGCCATCCTCCCTTACCTCTGCTTTGGGATTCTACCCAAGTGTAAGGACTGCAGCAATGTGAGATGAAGAACATAGTACAGTTTTGTACCTACCATAAATGTAGATGTTCAAGATCCACATTGCTGCAGTCCAATTACCTCCCTCCTTCCCTCTGTAGTTAGAGGCGGTTGTGTGGGTTGGGTTGTCAATATGGTGTATATTGTATATATTGTACATATTTTTAGTGCTAGGATGGTTGGTTGTTTGTTTGCTGTCTTTTGGTTTTGACCTTTATTTTTAGGGTCTTCTGACATCTGGGGCAAGAAAAGACTGAGGATATGACGTCGGTCATGCGCATTTGTACCCTGACGTCCTGATGTCAGTCAAATGCGCCTTGACCGACGTCAGCCTTATACTTTGATATTCGGGCCGACCGAGGACAGCGGACTACCCAAGTGTAAGGACTGCAGCAATGTGGATCTTCGAACATCTACATTTATGGTAGGTACAAAACTGTACTTTTTCGTCTACTTGGATTATTTTCCTCAGATTCCAAATCTCCTGACCCAGAGTGAAGGGGAATTCATGCATCCCAAATTGCAGACACTCAGTTTGGCAGCTTGGCTTATTCCCTATCCCCAAACCAATCTGCCATCCTCCGTAAACAGGTTCTGGATGTTATCCGTGAGGCCAGACGTTTTAGCACCAGAAAATCTTATGCAGATAAATGGAAAAGGTTCTGCACTTGGGTCCAGGCTAAGGGAGCCAATATGGCACAGCTGTCCATCCCTCTCATCCTGGATTACTTAGCTGACCCTACTACACAGTGGCCTCTTTCTCTTCTATAAAAATTCATGCCTCTGCTATTTTTGCTCATTTTCATACTGAGCAGCCCCTTTTCTCACACCCTTTGATCAAACAGTTCCTCAGAGAGGCTAGCAATTTGCGGCCCCTCAGAAAGGCGTGAACACCAGCTTGGGACCTTAACTTTGTTGGAAAAGCTCACCCTGCCCCCTTTCAAACCAGCTTCTTCTGCAGAGTTAGAAATTTTCTCCTGGATGAACTCATTCCTTCTGGCCGTCATGTCAGCCAGAAGAGTCTTTGAGCTACAAGTACTCATGGCTGTGGAACCCTTCATCTTCCATGCAGACAGGGTGTCCCTCAGAACTAATCCATCCTTCATGCCCAAGGTGGTGTCCAGTGTGACTCTCAACCAATCCATTCATTTGCCCACCTTCTTCCCTAATCCCCAGAACAAGGGGGAAAGGATTCTTCACTCTTTAGATGTGCACAGACAGCTCAGATTTTATCTGGACAGGACTAAATCCTTCAGAATTCTGATCAATTGCTGGTTAACTTTGCTACAGGGGCAGAAGGCAAAGCCATCTCCAAGCAAACCATATCCAAATGAATAGCGCACTGCATCCATTTCTGCTAGAAACAGCATGGAAAGCCTCCCACCAAGGGGGTCAGTGCACACTCCACCAGAGTAGCCTCCACCTCTGCAGCTTTCCTCAGAGGAGTACCCACCAGGCGCATCCTGGAGGCTGCCACCTGGACATCTGTTCACACTTTTACCAAGCATTACCACCTGCCTCTCTTCTCCAAATCCAGGGCAGTGTTTGCCTCTGCAGTCTTGCAGGGCACCCTAGCCAGCCCCTAGTTTCCTTGACTGCCTCCCCCCATTTCCTCAGCTTTGAGAATCTACCCAAATGTGAAGACTGCAACAGTGAAACATGAAGAACATAGTGCAGGTGTGTACACTTACCATAAACGTAGATGTTCGAGTGTATTCACTGTTGCAGTCCTGGTTTCCCTCCCTCCATCCCCCTTTTATTCTCTTCTCCTTTTATTACCATTCTTCCTTGCTTCCTCCTTTTCCTTACAAGGGACATATTGGTATTTATTTTCCACTGGTGGGGATGTTCTTCATGTTTTACTGTTGCAGTCATCACATTTGGGTTATCTGCTTGCAGTAGCCCTCAGTCGGCCTGATTAACAGTCTTCAGTCCTGCGTTGGTTGCGGTCTCTTCTTCCTTGACGTCAGGTCATCAGGGGGTATAAAACACGCAGCCAACGCCATTACATCAGTCTTTCTTGCCATGCGGTGCCCGAAGCAGAAGCAGTTCGCAAGTGCCAGTCGGCAGACTCCTGAAATTTTCGTTTTTGAGTTTCAGAACTGAAGTCTTCAACTAAAAGCTAAGTAACCCAGTTGGGGAAACTTTCTTGCTCTAAACCGATGTCAGTAAAAGTAAATAATTGCATTTCTTGTCGAAAGCAAATACCTCAAAGATTTTCATTCGTACTGTATTCCTTGCCTAGGCCCTGACCACGACATACCTCTCTGTCAATTTTGTGCCTTATTTAAACCACAAACTGTCTGTATATTTACATTTCTAAATATTTTGGCGCTCGGTTTAATTATCCCGATATGTCTTCAGTAAGCCGGCCGACTACCAACATTCCAAAAAAACTCAAAGATAAAGACAGGCTGCCGAGGTCCAAAGCTGCCGACAACTCTTCTAAGCCAGTCGCCAGGTCACCAGTACTCAGCGAGGTGCTTTCGCAGCCCCTGATGCCCGCTACTTCAGATTCGCAGGCCTCTACTGAGACCCTGCTTTCGCAGCCCCTGATACCCGCTACTTCAGATTCGCAGGCCTCTACTGAGACCCATTCGGAGTCCGGTATGCTGCGAGATATTTCAACTGTGGAACCTGCGAATGTCTCTACTTTGGATGGGTCTGGAGCCGCTGTGCAGGCACCGGCTTCTGAGGATGTATTCAGGCCTACTGACTTGCATATTAAACCAACGCCATCTTCTTCTTCAAGGCCTAAAACACGAACCATGCCTAGAAAACTGACGCCCAGACAGCATAGCCAGGCCTCTATGCCTAAAAAACAAATGATAAGAATGGCTGAAGACCTTATTACTTTAATCAAGGGAAGCCAACCTTCCCCCTCTGAGACCTAGTCTGAGTTTGCTTATGATACTTCTGACCAGGATTCTGAATTTTCTGTTCCTCTGATGACCAGGATTTACCCTTATCTACCTATGAGGATTTTGATGCAGAGGGACTCTATTCCCTCTGCATCCCCCCCCAGAGGATTTCTCTTTTGGTGAAACCTTACATACCCACATGGAGCATTTTCGTTGGAAAAGTCAGGATTTCTCTGATTCTAAAGAGAGGCTTAGGGATTTCTTACTCCTGCCCCAGCACAGGCCTTTAGCCATACCTCCTGTACTAGACATTGTTGATGTCTTTTCGGAATCTAGCTTGACCCCTGACTTTTTACCCCCTACTCCTAGAAAACCTGATAGATATTACAAGGTCCCAGACTCTCTCAAGTTCCTTTTCAAAAATCCTACTGCGGATCCTGAGACCTTTTCACAAGGACCCAAGGGCATTAAAGCTACTACTGCCAAAAATCCTACCCCCTCTGATAGAGACTCCAGGGTGCTGGATAGATGGGGTAAGAAGGTATACGCTTATGCAACTTTGGCCGTTAGGGACTTAAACTGCCAGTTTCATATGCTAAAGTAGCAGCAGCATATTATTGGATTGCTTAAACAGAAAATAATGATTCCTAATTGTGCTGAAAATATGGATTTTACTGCATTCAGCTGAACAAGTTGGAAATCATGCTTTGCAATGTGGTTTTGATTCACTAGAGGCATCTTACAGGGCTGCTGTAACTGGGTCTGTGCTTAGAAGGCATGCTTGGCTTAAGGAGCAATCCTTGCCAGATCATGTTAAAGCAAAATTAATGGATGCTCCCTTAAATCAGGACAGCCTGTTGGGCAACAAGGCAGAAGAGGTTCTTAAAAAGATGGAGGAAAAAGCGAAATCTATGCAAACTGTTAGAGATTTCTTACAAGTACAACCTCCAAAATTTAGTAGGCATTGGCCTTCCAAAAATTGGTCCTTTCCTGTCTCTTCCAGACCTCCGTCCAAACCCAGATCCAGCAGAGAACCCAGGCTTAAGTCCCAGGGTACGCACAGGACTAAGCAGTGGGAGGTCTCCACTTCCAAATCTGGGAGTAATAAAACTCCCCCGTATGGTAAACTGTCTTAATGACTTCTTTTTAAAACTTCCAAGCACTTCTCAACTGACTGCCCCTTTGGGAGGAAAGAGTGCTCTTCATGCAAAGAACCTGGAACTCATTATCCAGGACAAATGGGTTTTAAATATAGTGTCCCAAGAATACATATTTCACTTCCACACATTACCAACCCCAAGAGGGTGGCCATATCTACTCCCAAATCAGTGGGCAGAGGCCCAGAAGCAAGTACTTTCGCTCCTAAGCATAGGGGTTATTCAGTTGGTGCCAGAAGAGGAAAAGAGGCAAGGTTTCTACTCGAGACTTTTCCTGGTAACGAGAAAAGACAATTCATGGCATCCTATCCTGGACCTGTCTACTCCTAAACACCTTTTTGGTGATTCCAAAATTCAAGATGCTGACTCTAAACCAGTTGCTTCCTATGCTAGGCAAAGATGCCTGGTTGGCAACACTAGATTTAAAGGAAGCATACCTGCACATCCCAATCAGGGAAACTTTCAGAAGATACCTACGCTTCAAAGTAGGCTGCAATCGCGATCAGTTCTCTGCACTGCCCTTTGGCTTATCTACTGCGCCCAGGGTATTCACAAAGTGCCTAGCTCCAGTTATTGCATTTTGCAGGCAAAGAAATATTCAAATATACCCATACCTGGACGATTGTCTAATTAAAGCAAAAAGCCAGGACATGCTTTTGAATCATCTGGCCTTTGTGCAAAGGGCAGTAACTTGTCTGGGGTACACCATTAACGAAAAGAAATCACACCTGGTACCCTGTCAAATTATATTCCTGGGAGCAAGCTTGAAAACAACTTCCCAGGCGGCTTTCCTCACGCCAGAGAAACAAATTCATCTGACTAGCTACTTCAAACAAGTGGCCACAAAAACCCTGCTATCTGCAAGGCAAATACTACAAGCCTTGGGGTTCTTGGCCTCCTGCATTCTTCTAATTCCATATCCAAGACTGCATATGAGGAAACTTCAATGGTATCTAAAAAACCTATGGTGTCAACATTCTCAGGATCTAAAAGCAATGATTCCTATCATACCTTGCCTACGCCTAGAGTTCCTTTGGTGGGCAGAGGCCTGCCACCAAAACAAGGGACGTTCATTCACACTACCCCCTGCCGCCCAAACCCTAGAAACAGACTCATCAGACTATGCATGGGGTGGTGGTCACCTGGCAGGGAAGTGCATTCAGGGCAAGTGGAACCTAAGTCAAATGCACCTGCATATCAATCAAAAAGAAATGTTAGCTGTACAGAATGCTCTGACAGCCTTCAAGGACCACATTCTTCCAGGACAATTAATGGTAAAGATGGACAACACCACTGTCATGTGGTACATAAACAAGCAGGGGGGAACCCACTCATACCCTCTCTACAGACTAGCCCTGGCTCTGTGGAACGCAGCCTTGTTCTACCAAGTGCACCTACAGGCTCAATTCCTGCCAGGAAAGCTAAATATACTGGCAGACGATGTCATTAGAAATATCATGGACCTACACGAGTGGAAACTGGAACCAAAGATATTCAACATGTTGAGAAACAAATGGGGTAGCCCAGAGAGACCTTTTTGCCTCCCCACCAGAACTACCAATTGGACAAATTCTGCACAAGGACTCCCCACAAACAAATTTGGAAAGTGGATGTCCTGTCCTTCACCTGGAAAAAAACTATCAGTTTATCCCTTTCCCCCTCTGTCTCTCATCTCCAAGGTACTGCTAAAGATCAAACAGGACAAACAAAGGACAATACTGATTGCACCAGACTGGCCACGCCAACACTGATACCCCCTTTTGCACAGTGTCACTGCTGACACCATGGCACCTGCCTCAGATCCCTGTTCTGCTGTCCCAGCAGGAGGGCCAGATTCTGCACCCACAGCTTCAAATCCTGAACCTGACAGCCTGGCAAATTACCTGATCTCTCAGATGTTCTTCGTATTTCACTGTTACAGTCATTACATTTGGGTAATCTGCTGGCAGGTTGCCTTCAGTCGGCTTGAATTCTAAAGTCTTGGGTCCTACATCGGTTGCTGTCTTCTCTTCCATGACATCAGGGCTATAAAACATGCAGCCAACGCCATTTTCTTTAGTCTCTCTTGCTGTGCGGTGCCTGAAGCAGAAGCATTTCACAAGTGCCGGTCGGCCGACTACTGAAATATTCACGTTTGAGTTTCAGAACCGAAGTCTTCAATAAAGCTAAGTACCCCGTTGGGGAAACTGTTTTCTTGCTTTTTACCAATGTCAGAAAAAGTTAATTGTATTACTTGTGGGAAGCAAATACCTCATAATTTCCATTTATACTGTATTCCTTGCCTAGGCCCTGATCACAACGTGCCTGGCTGTCGGTTTTGTGCTAGATTTAACCAACGCGCTATTAAGCGTCTGTATATTTTTGCATCTAAGTATTTTGGAAACAGATTTAACTACCCAGAGATGTCATCAGATAGCAATCAGATTACCAGAGTACATAAAAAATGCAAAGAAAAGGACAGAGAAAGGCAGTCGAGATCCAAAACCGATGAAGCTTCTAAGCCAGTCGCCAGTTCGCTGGTACTCAGTGAGGAGCTTTCACAGCCCCTGATACCTGCTACCTTCGAGTTGCAGGCCTCTACTGACAGCCATGTGGAGTCCGGCATGCCGCAAGATACTGAAGGTATTGGACCGACGGATGTATCTCCCTCGGATGGGTCTGGAGCCGCTGAGCAGGCACCGGCTTCTGAGGGTCTATTCAGACCTCAACATTTTTATATCAAACCGACGAAAGCTGCAAAACCAAAGGCAAAGACACCTTCTAAAACTAAAAAAAGATGCCTGAGCCACGTGCACAGGCCTCTATGCCTAAAAAACAGATTATCAAAATGACTGAAGACCTTATTACCTTGACCAGGGGTACCCATCCACCTCCAGGTAAGAGACCTAGGCAAGACACTGACTATGAATCTTCAGATCAGGTTTTTATTTCTTCTGATTACTTTTCTGATCAAGAATTATCTTTACCTCCCTATGAGGATTGTGATGCTGAGGAGTCTATTCCATCTGCATCTCCTTCTGAGGATTATTCATTTGGAGAAACCTTGCATACTTTGAGGGAGCATTTTCACTGGGAGAGTCGAGACTTCTCAGAATCAAAAGAGAGGCTCAAGGATTTCCTCCTTCTCCCTCAGCACAAACCTTTAGCCATTCCCCCTGTGTTAGACATTGTGGATGATGTTTTTTCGGCGTCAAGCCTCTGACCCCTGACTCTTTACCAAAGGCTCCCAGTAAGCCTGACTGGTATTACAGGGTCCGTGACTCTCATAAATTTTTATTTAGAAACCCTGCTGCTGATCCTGAAACTATTTCACAGGGTCCAAAGGGAGTTAAGGCCTCAACAGCAAAAAACCCTATCCCCTCCGACAGATTCAAGGGCGCTGGACAGATTGGGGAAAAAAGGTTTATACATCTGCAACCTTGGCAATCAGGGCCTTAAACTGTCAATTTCATATGCTTAAGTACCAACAACATGTTATGGGATTGCTGAAACAGAAAATTATGTTGATTTCAGATTGTGCAGAAAATACGGAATTGCAGGAACTATTGCATGCAGCTGAACAAGTTGGAAAGCATACTTTGCAATGTAGTTTTGATTCTTTAGAGGCCTCCTGCAGGGCTGCAGTTACAGTATCTGTGATTAGGAGGCATGCCTGGTTAAAGGAACAAAATTTGTCTGATCATGTTAAAGCTAAATTGCTAGATGCACCATTACAGCATGATTCTCTGTTTGGTATTAAAGCAGAAGAGGTTTTAAAGAAAATGGAAGACAAAGCTAAGTCTATGCAAACTGTTAAAAGATTTCTTACAAGTGCAGCCACCTAGATTCATTAGACACTGGCCTACAAAAAAAATGGTCCTTTCCTGTGTCAGAGCTCAAGGGGGCAAATCCAGATGCCCTAAGGGCTCCAGGTACCAGGCTCGAGACTTGTACACGTCAAAGCAATGGGGCACATCCACCTCCAAATCTGGAGGAGATGAAGTGCAAACCCTACAGAAAGCAATCCCAATGACTTCCCTCTGCCTATACCAAGCACTTATCTTTTGGCAGCACCCATAGGGGGAAAATTAGCACTTTTTGCTCAAAATTGGCAGTTAACAACCCAGGACAAGTGGGTACTGAACATCTTATCACAGGGGTACAGATTCCATTTCCACACACTGCCAGTGACAAATGGTTGGGCAGACCTGCCAAAAAAAACAATGGGCAGAGGCACAGAAACAGGTTATGTCCATCATGAATATGGGGCCATTCAGACAGTACCAGAACAGGAAAAAGGACAAGGTTTTTACTCGACTGTTCTTGGTACCCAGAAAGGACAAGGCCTGGCGGGCATTACTGGATTTATCGATTTTGAACGCATACCTGGACATTCCAAAATTTAAAATGCTCACTTTGCAACAGCTTCTGCTCATGCTGGGCAAGAATGCTTGGCTGGTGACTTTAGACTTGAGGCATACCTGCATGTCCCAATAAGACAGTCGTGCAGAAGATACCTCAGATTCAAGGCTGGCTTAATGCAGTATCAATTCTCTGCACTGCCCTTTGGCTTATCTACTATGCCCAGGGTCTTTACAAAGTGCCTGGCACCAGTAATTGCATTTTGCAGACAAAGAAGTATTCAGATATTTCCTTACTTGGACTGTCTCATTCAAGCAGAGAACAAGGACACTCTTGTACGACACCTGGCATTTGTGAAAAGGCTTCTAGCATGCCTAGAGTACACAATAAACAAAAAGAAATCACAACTGGTACCCCCTCAAAAGATAACATTCGTGGGTGCAAGCTTGCATACAACTGCCCAGATGGCTTACCTCACGGCAGACAAAGGCAACTGACTACGTACTTCAAACTGATGGCAACAAAACCCCAGTCTTCTGCAAGACAAATTCTGCAGGCTCTGGGCATCATGGCATCCTACTAATTCCATATGCAAGACTGCATATGAGGAAACTTCAATGGTACTTAAAAAGTTTATGGAGTCAACATTCACACAGTCTGTAAACAATGATTCCCTCTCATCCCCTGCCTGCAACAGGAGTTTCTATGGTGGGCAAAGGCCTGTCACCAAAACATGGGACGGCCCTTCACTCTACCCCCTGCCAGCCAAACCTTAACAGACGCATCAGATTATGCCTGGGGGGGCCCACATGGCAGGAAGATGCATTCAGGGCACATGGGCACCAAATCAAATGCATCTGCATATCAACCAGAAAGAGATGCTAGCTGTTCAAAATGCCCTAACAGCCTTCAAGGACTTGCTTCATCCAGGACGACTACTGATAAAGACGGACAACGCCACAGTCATGTGGTATATAAACAAGCAAGGGGGGCACACTCATACCCCCTTTGCAGATTAACTATGGCACTGTGGGACATAGCTTTGACCTACCAAATCTTCAAGCTCAATTCCTGCCAGGAAAACGGAACACTCTGGCAGACGATTTAAGCAGAAACCTTATGGATCCTCACGAATGGAAACTAAATCCACAAGTATTCAGCATGATAACAGAGAAATGGGGGAGCCCAGACGTAGATCTATTTGCCTCTCCTCAAAATTATCAATTGTCAATTGAAAAGATTCTGCACAAGGACTTATCACAGACAAGCATGGAAAGTGGACGCCTTATCCTTCAGTTAGAAAAACCTGTCAGTTTACGCCTTTCCTCCTCTGCTTCTTCTGCCCAAGGTCCTCCTAAAAGTCAGACAAGAGAAGCCAAAAATTATATTAATTGCCCTGGACTGGCCCCGCCAATACTAGTACCCAATCCTAAGAAACTTGTCTCAATACCCAGCTTGGACCTTGCCTCAAAGACCACAACTACTGTCCCAGCAAAATAATCAGATCCTGCACAATCAACTACAGACTCTGAACCTGGCAGCATGGCTAATCATGTAATCATACGAACGACACCTCTCAGTAAAGCTGTGATGGATGTCATTTTGGAAGCCAGAAGGCCTAGTACTAGAAAATCTTATGCTGACAAAATGGACGAGATTCTGTGCTTGGAATCAAGGAACTGATACAGCAGAACCACATATTCCGCAGATATTACAATACTTAACTGAGGTGCTTGACAACAGCCTATCTTTCTGATCAATCAAAATCCATGCCTCTGCCATTTCGGCTCATTACAATACACAGCCACCAGTCTTTTCTCATCCTTTACTAAAGCAGCATCTTAGAGGAGCCAAAAACGTAAGGCCTCCTAGAAGATCACAATTACCTGCATGGGACCTCAATTATGTGTTGGAAAAGCTCACCCTGCCTCCATTTGAACCAGCCACTACCGCTGATATAAAGTTCTTATCATGGAAGACAGCTCTGCTACTAGCAATTACTTCAGCAAGAAGAGTTTCAGAGCTACAGGCCCTCATGGCTGTAGAGCCTTTTATCATATTTTACCCAGTCTCTCGGAGGACAAATCCTACTTTTATGCCTAAGGTGGTTTCCAGTGTGGCCCTTAACCAAACAATTCATCTGCCAACTTTTTATCCAAATCCACAGAACAAAGGGGAGAGAATTCTGCATTCCTTGGACGTACACAGACAGCTAAGATTCTACTTGAGCAGGACAAAAGCTCTAAGAAAAACTGAGCAGTTACTAGTGTCATATGCTGCAGGATCAAAAGGAAAGGCTATCTCAAAGCAGACCATTTCAAAATGGATAAGCTACTGCATCTGTTTCTGCTACTTACACCATGGTAAACCTGCACCCAATGGCATTAGGTCTCATTCCACCAGAGCTGCAGCTACTTCGGCAGCCTTTCTCAGAGGAGTACCATCCGAAGACATTCTAGAGGCTGCTACTTGGAGTTCTGTTCACACCTTTATAAAGCATTACCATTTGCTCTCTACTCTTAAGTCCAGGGCAGGCTTGGCCACTGCAGTGCTGCAGGGCCTTATAGCCACACCTAATGCTGTTTAGCTCCAGCCTCCCAACCATAGCTTTGGGATTCTACCCAAATGTAATGACTGCAACAGTGAAACATGAAAAACATAGTACAGTTGTGTACGCTTACCATAAATGTTGATGTTCAAGTGTATTCACTGTTGCAGTCCAGGTTACCCTCCCGCCATCCCCGTCATTCTACAGTTTATCTGTCCTTCTCTATTTTCTACAACCTATGTGGTGTATTTGCTTGTAGATGAAGGTAATGTTTATATGGATGCATTTGTTCATCGGGGACAAGAAAAACTAAAGAAAATGGCGTCTGCTGCATGTTTTATGCCCCTGACAACCTGACGTCATGGAAGAGAAGACAGCAACCCACGCAGGACCCAAGACTTTGGAATTCAGGCCGATTGAGGGCAACCTGCCAGCAGATTACCCAAATGTATTGACTGCAACAATGAATACACTCGAACATCTACCTTTATGGTAAGTTTACACAACTGTACTTTACCATCCCCTAAGTAAGCAAGTGATGGACATTATTCTGGAGGCAAGGAGGGCCTAGTACTAGAAAATCCTATGCTGAAAAATGGAAAAGATTCTGTTCTTTGAGCCAAACTCAGGGGATGGGCACAGCAGCGCCCAATTTACCCCATATTCTTCAGTACTTAACTGAGATGCTTCACAAGGGCCTTTCCTTTTCCTCCATCAAAGTTCATGCCTCAGCCATTTCAGCTTATTACAATACAGAATCACCCTTCTCTCACCCAGTGCTGAAGCAATTCCTCAGAGGGGGCCAATAACTTAAGACCACCCAGGAGAGCCCCTACTCCAGCCTGGGACCTTAACTTTGTATTGGTTAAAGCTCGTTCTACCTCCCTTTGAGCCAGGTACCAATGCAGAGTTGAAATTCCTTTCCTGGAAAACAGCCTTCCTTCTAGCCATCACTTCAGCAAGAAGGGTGTCTGAATTGCAGGCCCTCATGGCATTGGAGCCTTTCATCATCTTTCATGCTGACAGGGTGTTCCTAAGGACCAATCCCTCCTTCATGCCCAAGCTGGTATCCAGTGTGGCCCTTACTTAGTCCATTCATTTGCCAACTTCTCTAATCCGCAGAACAAAGGGGGATGAATACTGCATTCCTTGGACGTGCACAGACAACTTAGATTTTACTTGGACAGGACTAAGCCTCTCAGGAAATTCGAACAGCTGCTGGTTGCTTTGCTGCAGGGGCAGAGGGGAAGGCCATTTCAAAGCAAACCATTTTTAAATGGATAGGCTATTGCATTCATTTCTGCTATAAGCACCATGGAAAACCTACCCCACAGGGGATAAGACCACATTCGACCAGGGCTGCATCTACCTCTACAGCCTTTCTCAGAGGAGTCCCTACCAGGGACCTCCTAGAAGCTGCTACCTGGAGTTCTGTACATACCTTCACCAAGCATTACCATTTGCCAATTTTTTCTAAATCCAGAGCTGGCTTTGCCACTGCAGTCTTGCAGGGCCTTACAGCTGGTCCTAATGCTGATTGCCTCCTCCCATCCTTAGCTTTGGGAATCTACCAAAATGTGATGACTGCAGCAGTAAAGCACAAAGAACATAGTACAGTTGTGTACACTTACCATAAATGTGGATGTTCAAGTGTATTCACTGTTGCTGTCCTGGTTACACTCCTTCCAGCACCCTGACTTCTGTTGACTATAACTCTGTTCTTGTTTACTATGCTTAAAGCTTTTTGATGTATTTGCTTTTTTGTTGGGGGTGTAACCTTGTACATAATTGCTTCCCATTATGGTGGCACCTGACATCTGGGGCAAGAAAAACTGATGTAATGGCGTCGGCTGCATGCTTTATACCCCTGACAACCTGACGTCATGGAAGATGAGACAGCAACCGACGCAGGACCCAAGACTGATAATCAAGCCAACTGAGGGCTACTGCAAGCAGATAACCCAAATGTGATGAGTGTAACAGTGAATACACTCGAACATTTATGGTTAGTGTACACAACTGTACTTTAGATGTGCTGTCTAGATGATCTGGGCACATACTGTCATATCAAAATAAACAAGTGCTCTTGAAGATATTTACACTTTTGGCTGGGAGACTGTCATTACCAGTTCAGAGTCCTGCTGTTTGGACTCCCCACAACCCCCCGGGTGTTCAGCAAATGTATGGCAGTGGTGGCAGCCCACTTGAGACTAAAAGGATTCAGAGTGTTTCCATATCTAGATGACTGGGCTCCTCACCAACCCCTGTATGCATCTCCTTCAACAGTCCAGGGACTACTTGCTCTAGATTTGTCATTCACTGGAAATAATCAGTTGTACAAGTCAAATCTGACACCAGTACAGAACATGGAGTTTATTGGCACACATCTGAACACAGTAATGCAAATTGCATCCTTGCCAACTCATCGCATAGACACTCAGACCTCAGGTTCATCAGATTCTTTCCCATCCTTCTCCTCCAGCCAGATTCTTTCTTCCAGTTCTAGGGTCTATTGCTGTAGCAATAGTACTACCTTTAGCATGTTAATGTATGCGTGTTATTCAGTGGGCTCTAGCTGTTCAGTGGTCTAGTGTTCGACAGCCCCTGTCATTTCCAGTCAAATTTACACCTGTTTGCAAACACCACTTCCATTGGTGCATCCGATCGGACAGCATTTATCTAGACTGACCCTTTGTTTTACATCCCCCAGTGGCTGCCATGATTATGGATGCCTTCCAATTAGGGTGGGGGGGGGGGCTTTACTTGAGAAGGATGGTCCAAGTTAAGTGGTCCCCTCTAGAGACCAATTTGCAAGGCAGTCTTGTTGACATTACAGGTATTTCAAGATGCTCTTCCTCTAGGGATTACTGCAGTTCAGACAGCCAACATGTCTGTAGTCTGGTACATCAACAAAGGAGAACCCAGTCTTGCCCTCTCTGCAGAGAGGCTGTGTGTGGCAGTGGGCGATCTCCACTGACTGCTTTCTAGTTGCAACCCACACCAGCATTCTAGCTGACAAACTGAGTAGGTCCATTCTCTGATGTGTCATGAGTGGCCTCTCAAACAATTGGTGGTAGAGGAAATTTTCTGTCTTTGGGGCCAACCGTGATGTGATCTCTCTGCATCCACCCACAACAAGTGCAGCAGGTATTTTGCCCTGGTCCCCCTGTAGAGGGAGTCGCAGAGAGATGCTGTAGTCCACGTTTGGCCATCCAGTCTCCTTTATGCTTGTCCACAATTTCCTTTGATCTCCAAATTCCTACAGAACGCAATCTGGTTGAAGAGCTCAGTCATCCTCATTTCCCCTTATTGGCTTTGACAGGTGTGGTTTCCCTTCCTTTGGTCTCATCTTCAGCGTCCCTGGATACTGGACCCAATTCCAGATATCCTGTCACATCCCGTAGGGATGGCTCATACCAATATCCCATCCCTCAAACTAACCGCATGGTTTCTGCAGTTCCAGTAATAGCTAGACAGCCAAGGCTTGCTTCTCCAGTACATTCTTTTCTGTTGCCCTCTCAAAAAGACTCCACCAAGAAGGTTTACAAGAACAAGTGGAAAAGATTTTCCTTGTGGGCATTGAGAAATAACGTTTACCTTTTTTCTGCCCTGGTCTCTGCTGTTCTTGATTTTCTGTGTATACTTTTCAAAAAAGGAGCTAGGTTTTCTACGATTAAGCTACAGTTGGCAGCCATTTCAGATTTTCATATAGGAGATGCAAATTATTTTTTGGCCTCTTCCAAGTTATGTAAAGCTTTTCTGAAAGGCACTTTTCTCCTTAGACCTCTAATAAAAGATCCTTCACCTCCCTGGGATCTGATTATTGTGCTACAAGGTCTGATGCACAAGCCCTTTGAACCTTCAGCAAAAATTATTTAAAATTCCTAACGTTGAAAACAGCCATTTTAGTAGTTATCACTTCTCCAAAAAAATAATTTCTGAACTCCAAGCTCTTTCATCAAAGGCCCCCATACATTATTTTCCATAAAGACAGAGTAACTTTACTTACAAAATTCCTCCTTTTTACCTGAAGTGGATTATGAATCTAACATTAACCAGTCCATTCATTTACTGTTTTTTCAAATTTTTCAAGCAAAGGGGAATACTTGCTACATCTGCTGGATGTGCACAGGTAATTATGGTTTTGTCTACACAGAAAGAAACACATTAGTAAATCAGGTCAACTATTTTTGTAATTTTCATCAAATCAACTGGGTTTACCCACTTCTTACATTGGCTAAATGGATAATTGATTGCATTCTTGGATCTCTTCTCAACAAGGGTTTTCCTTAACAAAACCACCTAAAGCCCCTCAATCAGATCCGTGACCACATTGTTTGCTTTTTTGGTCAAGAACTTCTCTTGATATTTGTGCAGCAGCCACATGGCCCAATGCTCATACCTTTGTTACTGATTACAAATTGGATGTAATATCTAGGAGCAGAGCTGCCTTTGGCTCAGAGGTTCTCTGGATTATCCTTCCATGAAGACCACCCAAGAATGAATGAAAAGGACATCAAATTTAAGTTATGTACTCACCATAGCAAGGTATCCGTGTTGTCCCTTTTCATTCTTCCTCAACTTCCCCCCCATCCATCACCCTTCCTAAAATCTTCTTGAGGAACCTGTTGGACTAAGTATTGAAACTTACAGTTCTGGGTTTGAGACTTTTTCTGTGAGCTATTGCTTTCTTTATCTAATTTATGGGGATTTTTATGGCAGCAAAGTTGATCTGAGATATTGGGGATGTACTACGGCATTATGGGTAGAGGGAGGAACTCAAAGTATAAAATATGCATCCAAATAACTTAATTTTATAAACTTGGTACCACAGGCCAGCAGCCTGAAGGATAGAAGCATGATCCTACTCTGAAAACCTTCCCAGTTTTGTAACATAACCAGAAACTTACCACCAGGAAGGTCTCACCTGGCAAAAAGGAATAGGCTATCATTGTGAAGCACACTGTTGTATAGTTCCTGTAACAGCCTTGATTTCAAAAGTCCTGGTGTATTTGAGAGACCACTTTGGTCTGACCTGCTTCTCTCAGTCCACTTTTCTCCTCTTTCAGCTTGCCACCTGCTACATATTGTCTACCATTGTTTTCCCATCCCTATATTCAGGTAGTTTTTTTGAAAGGAGTAGTTCTTATGAGACCCACAAAGAGCCCCAATATCCCCACCTTTTTTTGGGAATTTATATTTTATAATAGAAAAGTTAACTCTGCCTCTTTGAGCCTGTCAAGCACATGAGCAGTGAAGTACTTAAAACCTTAAGACTTTGCCCTGTCAAAATATTGGACACAAATAGTCTTTGCCGTCCTGATTGGAGGGGGAAGCAGTAGAGCAACCTCACCAATCTAGGGTTTCCTGTCCGAAACAACTGAAGATGTTTTACTTGTTTATAATGACATTTGATTACCAGGAAAGTCACACTGGGTTAGAAGCCCATTTTAGCGGAGGCCCAGGGAGAAAAGCTCCAAATTATTACAAAACTTTTTAAGAACAGTTTTACAAACTTCAAAAATGAAACAAACAAGGATGTAGTTTATCCTGGATTTGAGCAAGAACAGAGCCAGATTTTAGCTAGGAAGTCCGAGTGGTTTTGAAAGATTGGTGTGAGTATAATCCTGATGGATACAGGTGAGGAGTTCCAGGCATTAGCAGCCTTGTACAAGTACAGACAATGCCCAGCAGACTTGTTAGGCTTGTGGACAGACAGAAGTTTTTGGTCACTAGATCACAGTGACCAATTGTGAATATAGTTGTGTAGAATGATTTTTAATGCTGGATAGGCAGATGGATGCTGGATAATTTTATAGGTGGTAAGTTGTGTATGTATTGATTGATTTGGGAGTTGTAACCAAGTTTGGCTTTTCACTTTTGTACAGTGGTGGGTTCTGGAAGGGATGAGCACTGCAAGTTTAGCAACTTTGTTATAGCATTGTTCATGTTTTAATTTTTGTGAAGCCTGGAGATTGGTAAGTATGGGAGCGCCATAAAGAAGACTGTCTAAGTAGTGCCAAGTGTAGTTTTAGTTGCTTCAGTGAGAACATTTTTAGCTCTGTAAAACATCTCTCTAGTTTTTCTTATGCAATTTTGTATATGCAGGTTGAATGTAAGATTATCATCCACTGTCACCCCTAAAAGTTTGCTATGAGAAACAATTTCAGTGGTTGTATTATCATGAGAGATGACTTTAAATTTTGCTTTTTTCATGAGAGGGATTTTTTTTTTGGGGGGTAGTAGTTTGGTCTTTTTTGGGTTGACCATGAGTTATGAAGCCATGTTTCATTGGCTGTTAAAGCTTTCTGAGGAATTTTTTTGGAGGTGAACCATGTCAGACGTAAAAATGAGAGTAGAATCCTCTACGTTATTGTTAGTGTAGCTTGTGTGGAAGTATAGTGGGTGTTGGTGAAAATGTTACAGGATGTTAAAGAGGAGGGGACCAAGGATAGAGCCTTGTGGTACACCAGTGATGGGGAGGTAAGGAGAGATCTTGGAGTGCAATTTTACTGACAACTTATGGACACGTACGTTTTGAACCACAGAAGGGTGGGCTGAGAGAGACCTAGTGAGGACATTTGAAGTAGAAGTTTACTGTGACAAACTGTGTCGAAGGCTTTAGACTCGTGTAGAAATAAGGAAGAGACTAGTTTGCCACTGTCTCTAGCTTTATTAACAGTATCTATATAGGTTAGAATGGCAGTGCTAGTACTATGGGAAGGACAGAAGCCATGTTATGTACAGGATAAGAGTTCTTGCTGTAGGAGATAAGTCGGGCAATTGTTTTTGAATAGATTTTTCAAGTGTTTTGGCAAGGTGAGAGAAGATTGCTATAGGTCTAAAGTTATTAATGTTTGTTGAATTTCCTCCTTTGTGCAGAGTGACTTTTTCCAGAGAGAGGGAACATGGTATTCCTGGATTTGACCTGTTTATAATGATTGAGACAGGATATGCAATACTACTGGCTGCTGTTTTTAGGCACTCCCTTGGAAGATCATCAGCTGAAGAGCACGATTTTGAGTAGTTTTAAATAGGATGCGGGCACAGGTTTGAAGGTGAAAGTGGATGTGGTGATTGCTGTTTGGCACGGTTTGGATTAGATTTTGAGGAATCCTTGGTGAGATGTACTGTCTATAAAATAAGAGTTGAAATGCATTGCAGTTTCAAGTGGTGTTACCAAATTTTTGGCCATTTCTTTAATTGATGTCCAAAGTTTTTTAAGGTTGAGTGTTTTATATTTTTAACTTTTAAAGTCAAAAACACAGATCACAATCCAAAAAACGACCTCTGTTGCAGAGAGATGAAGAAAAATAAAAAATTTTTTTTCAAATAAGCAACTAAGAAGTGCTTAAAAGAGAACTTTTATTAAACAAGTAAAAAAATAAATCCAATACATCCAGTGAATCAAGCACTTTCATCTCCAACCATTTGGAGACTTTATCAAGATAGAGCATGCCCAACACTATAATATATTTATAATACAAAATTAGTGAACCAATCAGCATCCAAGGTTCATGAATAATTCATGAGCAGTGACTGATGTCCTTCAAGGATGCATCTGCAGTCTTTACAAATGGGTTGTCCTGTCGTCAGGCAGCCCTTCGGTCGGCCGGATTCCAAAGTCTGGGTCTGGCTTCGGCTGGTGTCGCCCTTCACCCGACGTCATTGCGGCAGTTATTCGGGTATAAAGGCATCAGCCGATGCCATTTTCCTCAGTCTTTCTTGCCGCGTGGCGCCCGAAGCAGAAGCTGTTCGCAAGTGCCGGTCGGTCAGATCCAGAGATTACTACTACCGAATACTACTTCGAAGACTTCTATAAAGCTGAGTACCCCATTGGGGACTCTTTCTTGCCTCAGCCGATGTCAGAGAAAGTTAATAATTGTTTATCTTGTGGGAAACAAATACCTCATAAAGATTTCCACTCCTATTGCATACATTGATGTCCTTAATGGATGCATCTGCAGTCATAACAACTGGGTTGTCCTGTCGTCAGGCAGCCCTTCAGTCGGCCGGATTCCAAAGTCCGGGTCCGGCTTCGGCTGATGTCGCACTTCACCCGACGTCATCTCTGTTGGTCTTCGGGTATAAAAGCATCAGCCAACGCCATTTTCTCCAGTCTTTCTTGCCACGTGGCGCCCGAAGCAGAAGCTGTTCGCAAGTGCCGGTCGGTCGGATCCAGAGATTACTTCTACCGAATACTACTTCGAAGACTTCTAAAGCTAAGTACCCCGTTGGGGACTCTTTCTTGCCTCAGCCGATGTCAGAAAAAGTTAATAATTGTTTAACCTGTGGGAAACAAATACCTCATAAAGATTTCAACTCTTACTGTCTGCCTTGTTTAGGCCCAGCCCACGACGTAGCAGCCTGTTCGGCCTGTGCTTCTTTCAACCGACAAACGCTTAGGCGTCGGTCGGAGTTCGCAGAACAGTTTTTCGGTTCTGATTTTGCGTACATTATGCCGTCGGATCCTCCGACTTCGCATTCTGCTAAAAAACGCAAAGAAAAAGACCGACACTCGCGGTCCGCGGTTTCGGCCGAAACCATGGTTAAGCAAACCGCGAGTGTCTCGGTTTCGGCCGAAACAGAGAAAACTGATCAAAATACAGCTGAATCTATTCCTACAGCTGAGGCCCCTGCTACAACTCTTGAATCGGCCTCAGAAAATTTACCCACTACGGTGCTTACCACTGACTTATCAGACACCATCCCCTTGGATGTCTCTACCCCAGCACGTGGTGCTGCTAGGCCTCTAGCAGCCATGTCCATTAAGGCCTTCGCCAGGGCTAAAGCAGCCAAGAGTACTAAAGCAGTGCCTGTTAAACCCCCCTCAACCAGGCCCTCTTCTAGCTCTCAAATGCTTACTTTGGCAGAAGATTTAATTTCATTAATTAGAGGATCTCAATCTCACCCAGACAGGGCCTCTCAGCCCCCAGAGAAGAGACCTAGGGCAGAGCCCCCTGAGCCAGTGTCCTCTGATGATTCTGCTGATGAATCAGACATAACTGACCAGCCAGAGGCTCCCTTCTCCAATTTTGAAGATTCTGATGCTGAAGAATCCATTCCAGCTGCTTCCCCACCAGAAGAATTCTCCTTTGGGGAAACCTTGCATGCCATGCGAGAACAGTTCCAATGGCAGCAACAGGATTTTTCAGTCTCCAGAAAAAGACTTAGGACCTTTTTGCACCTTCCACAGCACAGGCCCTTAGCTATACCTCCTGTTCTCTCTGTGGAGGATGATGCTTTCAATGATGTCTGCTCCGCTCCAGATTCTTTACACCCAGCCCCTGCCAAACCAGACAGATTTTACAGGGTGCCAGATACTCATCACCACCTTTACAAGGCCCCTCTTGCAGACCCGAAACTATATCCCAGGGTCCCAAGGCAGTAGCGCGACCATAGCTAAAACCCTATTCCTTCTGAAAGGGAAGCAAGGTCATTAGACAGATGGGGTAAAAGGTTTACACTTCAGCCACTCTCTCAGCTAGAGCTTTAAATTGTCAGTTTCACATGATACAATACCAAGAGTTTATGCTTGATCAGTTAACTAAAAAGCTAACCACTGATGAATCTCTTGATAAGAAATATGTATTAGAAATGGTAAATAACATACAGCAGGTTAGTAACCATTCTTTAAAATGTGGCTATGATGCACTGGAGGCTTCATTTAGATCAGCCATGACTGGCACAGTAATTAGAAGGCATGCATGGCTAAAGGAGCAAGCTCTACCGGATCATGTTAAATCTAAGTTGCTAGATGCTCCTATGGATAAGACAAGTTTGTTTGGTACACCTGCCCAGCAGGTTATGAAGAAAATGGAAGATAAGGCAAAATCAGTCCAGACAGTTAAAGATTTCTTGCAGGTTCAACCCCCAAGGTTTAGCAGGAACTGGCCTGCCAAAAATTGGTCCTTTCCTGACTCCACAAGACCTCAAAGGGGCAGGAATAGACGTTCCAGAGGCAGAAACCAATCCAGAGGAGGTGCCTACAGAGGACGACAGTGGCAAGGTAACAACAGAGGCACAGACTCAACACCTGCCACTACATCAACACAGCCACAGTGACTTAATCCTAAACCCGCCTACCAGGGAACAAATAGCAGCTCCTCTAGGCGGAAAGCTAACCTTATTTTCAAAAACTGGCACCACATAACAAAGGACAAGTGGATTTTACGAACCATAGATCAAGGTTACAGGTTCCACTTCCACACTTTACCAGACAAAGAGGAATGCCAAATCTACCTCCAAATCAAAAGACAGAGGCTCTACAACAGATAATGGAGTTAGCAAACATGAGAGCTGTGGAGAAAGTGCCAACAGCAGAGCAAGGAAAGGGTTCTACTCCAGACTATTCCTAGTTCCAAGAAAGGAAAAAGTTGGAGACCAATTCTAGACCTGTCCACCCTGAATACTTACATCATTGTCCCAAAATTCAAAATGCTGACCCTACAGCAACTTCTTCCCATGCTGGGCAAGGAGTGTTGGCTGGTAACTCTAGATCTCAAGGAGGCATACCTGCATGACCCCATTCGACCAATCTGCAGAAGATACCTCAGATTTCTTGCAGGATCAGAGCACTATCAATTCTCAGCATTGCCCTTTGGCTTATCTACTGCGCCCAGAGTATTCACAAAATGCCTGGCATCAGTAATCGCCCATTGCAGACTACAGGGAATTCAAATTTATCCATACCTGGACGACTGCCTGCTACAAGGAGACAACAAAAGCAAGCTGACAACAGATTTACAAAGGGTCATTTACTTGCTTCAAGCACTGGGATACACAGTCAATTTACAAAAGTCAAGACTGATACCATCCCAGACAAGGACTTTCCTGGGAGCGGAATTGGACACAGTAAGACAAATGGCATTCCTAACTACAGAAAAACAAAAGAACTCCCTCTTTACTTCTTGGCACTAACAAAACTGAACAAGTTAACAGCAAGAAAGGTACTGCAGGCCTTGGGTTTCATGGCATCATGCATAATCTTGGTTCCATTTGCCAGACTACATATGAGAAAACTACAGTGGTACCTAAAGAATTTATGGTCCCAACACAGACACAGCCTAGAAACGGAAATCCCACTAATACCATGCTTAAAACAGGAGTTCCTATGGTGGGCTCAGGCATGCCAGTCAAACCCAGGCCTGCCCTTTCGCAAGGGTCAAGCAAGCCAAACCATCACAACAGATGCTTCAGACCTAGGATGGGGCGCATATGCTGGACAAATGCGTACAAGGATTGTGGACACAGGACCAACTTCACCTGCACATCAACCTAAAAGAAATGCTGGCAGTAAAACTGGCAATCCAAAAGTTCAGAACATTTCTCAAGGAGGACCACTTGATGATAAGGACAGACAACACCACAGTCATGTGGTACATCAACAAACAGGGAGGCACTCATTCTTACCCCCTATGCAGAATGACTTTGGAGCTGTGGACCCTGGCACTCAGCTACAACATCCAGTTACAGGCAATATTTGTGCCAGGAAAAGAAAACTCTCTAGCAGATATGTTAAGCAGGACCACATCGGATGCCCACGAATGGCAGCTGCACCCGGATATCTTCAAGACCATCTCGAAAAAATGGGGAATGCCTCAGATAGATCTATTCGCACCACCTCCCAATCACCAGCTCAAAGAATTCTGCACAAGGACATTCCACCCACTAGCATGGAAAGTGGACTCGCTCTCCTTCAGCTGGAAAGGCCTAACAGCATATGCATTCCCACCTCTTCCCTTGATACACAAAGTACTACTAAAAATCAAGGAGGAACGTCCAAGGATAATCCTGATAGCTCCAAACTGGCCAAGACAGCATTGGTACCCACTGCTGAGGTGCATGTCTCGGAACAATACGTGGCCAATACCCCTGATGCCTTTGATGCTATCTCAGAACAACTTCAGCACCATGCATCCAAACCTAAAAACGCTGCAACTGACTGCATGGAACATCACATAGCAGCTGCTAATACAGAACTTTCACAAAGAGTTAAAGACATTATTCTTGAAGCACGCAGGCCTTCAACTAGAAGGAATTATGCTGGGAAATGGAAAAGGTTTGTCATTTGGAGTTCTGAAAGAGGAAAAGATGTATCAAACATAGATATGCCTAACATTCTGGAGTATCTGGCCGAACTACTTCATTCAGGCCTGTCCTACTCCTCCATCAAGATTCATGCATCAGCTATTTCAGCAGAATACAGCTTTGATCCACCTGTTTTTCACACCCTTGCTCAGGCAGTTCCTCAGAGGAATCAAGAATGTAAAACCTCCAAGGAAACCACCATTGCCAGCTTGGGACTTGAACTTTGTGCTAGAAAAATTGACACTATCACCTTTTGAACCAGCAGCAACAGCAGACCTACAACACCTGTCATGGAAAACTGCTTTCCTACTGGCAATTACTTCAGCAAGGAGGGTTTCAGAACTACAGGCCTTAATGGCAGTGCAACCCTTTCTAATCTTCCACCAAGATAGAGTGTCCATGAGGACTAATCCTACATTCATGCCTAAGGTGGTATCCAGAGTGTCTTTAAACCAGGCAATCCACCTACCTACCTTCTTTCCCAACCCACAAAACAGAGGGGAAGAATACTGCATACCTTGGATGTACATAGACAGCTACGCTACTACTTGGACAGAACAAAAATAGCAGAAAGACTGACCAACTTTTCGTAGCCTATGCAACAGGAAGGGAAGGAAAAGCTATTTCCAAACAGACAATCTCCAAATGGATAGGAAATTGCATACGATTCTGTTACTCCTTCCATGGAAAACCAATTCCACAGAACATAAGACCTCACTCTACAAGGGCAACAGCCACTACCACAGCCTTCTTACGAGGAGTGGCTACCAAAGACATTATTGAGGCGGCTACTTGGACCTCCGTGCATACATTTGCCAAGCATTATAATTTACCTCTATATTCCAGATCCCGAGCAGGGTTTGCCACTGCTGTTCTGCAAGGGATCCTAAACACACCATAATCTACTTTTATCCTCCTCCCTAGTTGGCTATGGTATTCTACCCAGTTGTTATGACTGCAGATGCATCCATGAAGGACATAGTACAGTTTTGTACCTACCATAAATGTAGATGTCCGAATTGGATAGCATCTGCAGTCAGGATTACCCTCCCTCCTTCCCCTCTGTGGTACTCCTAGGGTGTTTACCCTTCTAATAGCTAGCTAGTGGCGGGATTTCTTTCATGGTGTATTTGTTTGTATTTATGTACATACATGCTTATTTTTGTGTTTACCCCTATCTTTTGGAAACATTGGCATCTATCCAAAATTTTTAGCCTTCTATAGGGCTTCTGGCATCTGGGGCAAGAAACACTGAAGAAAATGGCGTCGGCTGATGCTTTTATACCCGAAGACCAACAGAGATGACGTCGGGTGAAGTGCGACATCAGCCGAAGCCGGACCCGGACTTTGGAATCCGGCCGACTGAAGGGCTGCCTGACGACAGGACAACCCAGTTGTTATGACTGCAGATGCTATCCAATTCGGACATCTACATTTATGGTAGGTACAAAACTGTACTTTTAGGCCCAGACCACGACGTAGCAGCTTGTCTAGCCTGCGCTTCTTTTAACCGACGGACGCTTAGACGTCGGTCGGACTTTGCTGAACAGATTTTCGGCTCCGATTTTGCCTACATTATGCCGTCAGATCCTCCGACTACGCAAATAACCAAAAAACGCAAAGAAAAGGACCGACACTCGCGGTCCGCGGTTTCGGCCGAAACCGCAGTTAAGCAAACCACGAGTGTCTCTGTTTCGGCCGAAACCGAGCAAGCGGTTCTTTCTTCAGCCGATAACTTGCCTTCTACCGAGGCCTCTTCTAGCCTGGTAGAAACGGCTTCTGAAATCCAACCTTCTGTTGCGGTTTCACAGGATTTATCAGACACCATTCCCCTGGATGTTTCAACCCCTGCACGTGGAGCTTCTAGGCCTCCTCCAGCTATGTCTATTAAGGCCTTTGCCAGGGCTAAAGCAGCCAAAGCATCAAAACCTGTGCCTGCCAAGCCCCCCTCTCACAGGCCCAGCACCAGCTCCCATATGCTTTCTTTGGCTGAGGATCTCATCTCTTTAATTCGTGGAGCCCAGCCTCATCCAGACAGGGCCTCTCTCCCTCCTCCAGAAAAGAGGCCTAGAGCAGAACCCCCTGAGCCAGTAACCACAGATGATTCCTCTGATGACTCAGAACATACAGACCCTCCTGAGGCTTCTTATTCTCCTTATGAAGACTCTGATGCTGAGGAGTCCATCCCTTCAGCCTCTCCTCCTGAGGAATTTTCCTTTGGGGAAACCTTGCATGCTATGAGGGAACAGTTTCAGTGGCAGGGCCAAGATTTCTCAGACTCTAGAAAAAGGCTTAGGACCTTTCTACATTTGCCACAGCATATAGGCCCTTAGCTATACCTCCAGTTCTTTCTGTTGTTGATGATGCTTTTAATGATGCTTGCACTGCTCCTGATTCCTTACCTCCGGCTCCTGCTAAGCCCGATAGGTACTACAGGGTCCCGGACACTCATCCCCACTTATATAAGGCTCCTTTTGCAGATCCAGAGACTATCTCCCAGGGTCCTAAAGCTGTAGCAGCTACTTCTTCTAAAAACCCCCTCCCCTCTGAAAGGGAATCCAGGTCCTTAGAGAGATGGGGTAAAAAAGTTTACACCTCTGCTACTTTGTCAGCTAGAGCTTTGAACTGCCAATTTCATATGATTCAATATCAAGAGTTTATGCTTGACCAGTTGACTAGAAAGCTGTCCTCTGAAAAATCTTTAGATAAAAAGTATGTTCAAGAAATGGTACATAACATACAGCAGGTTAGTAACCATTCTTTAAAATGTGGCTATGATGCACTGGAGGCTTCCTTTAGATCAGCCATGACGGGCACAGTTATCAGGAGGCATGCATGGTTGAAAGAACAGGCATTACCAGACCATGTCAAATCTAAGCTTTTGGATGCACCTATGGACAAGGTCAATTTATTTGGTTCCCCTGCACAGCAGGTACTAAAAAAGATGGAAGAGAAAGCAAAATCTGTGCAAACAGTGAAAGATTTCTTACAAGTTCAACCTCCAAGGTTTAGCAGGAACTGGCCCTCCAAGAATTGGTCCTTTCCGGACTCCTCTAAGGCACAAAGAGGCAGGAATAGGCGCTCTAGAGGCAGAAACCAATCCAGGGGTGCCTACAGGGGTCGCCAGTGGCAGGGTAACAACCAACGAGGCACGGATACAGCCACCACCACTACAACAACTCAATCACAGTGACTTGGCGGTGACACCGCCTACCAGGGAACAACTAGAAGCACCCTTAGGCGGAAAGCTAACCTTATTTTCAAGAAACTGGCACTGCATTACAAGAGAAAAATGGATTTTGCAAACTATAGACCAAGGTTACAGGTTCCATTTCCATACTGTACCAGGAAAGAGAGGAATGCCAAACCTACCACCTACTCAAAGGACAGAAGCTCTAAAACAAATATCTCAATTATTAAGAATGAGAGCTGTGGAAAAGGTACCATCTGCTGAGCAAGGAAAGGGATTTTACTCCAGACTCTTCCTGGTACCAAGAAAAGAAAACAAATGGAGGCCTATTCTAGACCTGTCCACTTTAAACACATTCCTCATTGTTCCAAAATTCAAAATGCTGACCCTACAGCAGCTTCTTCCCATGCTGGGCAAGGAGTCTTGGCTGGTAACTCTAGATCTCAAGGAGGCATACCTGCACGTCCCCATAAGACCAATTTGCAGAAGATACCTCAGATTTCTTGCAGGATCAGAGCATTATCAATTCTCAGCATTGCCCTTTGGCTTATCTACTGCGCCCAGAGTGTTCACGAAATGCATGGCATCAGTAATCGCTCATTGCAGACTTCAGGGGATTCAAATCTATCCCTACCTGGACGACTGCCTGATACAAGCGGACAACAAAAACAAACTAACAGAAGACTTACAAAGAGTCATCTACCTGCTGCAAGCCCTGGGATATACAGTCAATACAAAAAAGTCAAGGCTGATTCCATCCCAAAGAATAACTTTTCTGGGTGCAGAACTGGACACATCAAGACAAATGGCATTTCTAACTGCAGAAAAGAAAGAACAACTTCTTCTTTATTTCTTGGCATTAACAAAGCAGAACCATCTAACTGCAAGAAAAGTGCTACAAGCTCTTGGCTTCATGGCATCCTGCATAATACTGGTCCCTCATGCCAGGCTGCATATGAGAAAGCTACAGTGGTACCTAAAGAATTTGTGGTCCCAGCACAAGCACAGCCTAGAAACCAAAATTCCAATGATCCCATGCCTGAAGCAAGAGTTCCTATGGTGGGCTCAGGCCTGCCAATCAAACACAGGATTGCCCTTCTGCAAAAGTCAACCAAGACAAACCATCACGACAGATGCCTCAGACATCGGTTGGGGGGCACACATGCTGGGCAGGTGCATTCAAGGCCTATGGACTCAAGACCAGCTGCATCTGCACATAAACCTAAAAGAAATGATGGCAGTAAAATTGGCAATCCAGGCATTCAGACCTTTTCTCCAAGAAGGCCAGTTGATGATAAGGACAGACAACACCACAGTTATGTGGTACATCAACAAACAGGGAGGCACACACTCATACCCTCTATGCCGGCTGGCACTGGACCTATGGGATGTGGCTCTGAGCTACAACATTCAGTTACAGGCAATTTATGTACCAGGGAAGGAAAACATTCTAGCAGACATATTAAGCAGAACTACAACAGATGCCCACGGATGGATGCTGCATCCGGACATCTTCAAAACCATCACAAGAAAATGGGGATTACCACAAATAGAATTGTTTGCATCCCCATTCAATCACCAGTTGAAAAAATTCTGCACAAGGACTTACCACCCACTTGCTTGGAAGGTGGACTCCCTATCTTTCAGTTGGAAAAGCCTGACAGCATACGCATTCCCACCACTTCCTTTGATGCACAAGGTGCTTCTGAAGATCAAAGAGGAACGTCCGAGGATCATTCTGATAGCCCCCAGACTGGCCAAGACAACATTGGTATCCACTGCTCAGGAGCATGTCCCGGGAACAAATATGGACACTGCCCCTGATACCATTACTACTAACACAGAACAACTACAACATCCTGCATCCAAACCTAAAAACCCTGCAGCTAACTGCCTGGAACATTACATAACAGCAATTAACCCAAATTTATCCCAAAGGGTTAAAGACATAATCCTGGAGGCTCGTAGACCTTCAACAAGAAAGAATTATGCAGCAAAATGGAAAAGATATCTCATCTGGAGTACTGCAAAGGGGCAAGATGTGACACTGGTGAACATAGCCAACATCCTGGAGTACTTGGCGGAGCTCTTCCATACAGGCCTGTCCTATTCTTCCATCAAGATACATGCATCAGCTATTTCAGCAGAATACAGCTTGGATCCTCCTGTCTTCTCGCATCCTCTACTCACAGTTTCTGAGAGGAATTAAAAATGTAAAACCTCCCAGGAAACCTCCATTGCCAGCATGGGACTTGAACTTTGTGCTAGAAAAACTGACTCTTCCTCCTTTCGAGCCAGCAGCAACAGCAGAATTACAATACTTATCCTGGAAGACTGCTTTCCTGCTGGCAATAACTTCAGCAAGAAGGGTCTCTGAACTACAGGCATTAATGGCAGTGCAACCCTTCCTGATCTTCCATCAAGATAGTGTCCATGAGAACAAATCCTACATTTATGCCTAAGGTGGTATCCAGAGTCTCTTTAAATCAGGCTATCCACCTTCCTACATTCTTCCCCAACCCACAGAACAGGGGAGAAAGGCTCTTACATACCTTGGATGTACACAGGCAATTACGCTACTACCTGGACAGGACAAAAAACAATAGAAAAACTGACCAGCTTCTGGTAGCATATGCAACAGGAAAAGAAGGAAAACCTATTTCTAAACAGACAATCTCCAAATGGATAGGAAATTGCATTAGATTTTGTTACTCCTACCATGGAAAGAAAACTCCAGAGAACATCAGGCCTCACTCCACAAGGGCTACAGCCACTACCACAGCTTTCTTACGAGGAGTGGCTACCAAGGACATTATAGAGGCTGCTACTTGGACCTCCGTGCATACATTTGCCAAGCATTATAACTTACCTCTGTACTCTAGATCCCGTGCTGGTTTTGCCACTGCTGTTTTGCAAGGGATCCTAACTACACCATAATCTCTTCTCATTTCCTCCTCCCCTAGTTTAGCTATGGTATTCTACCCATTTGTAAAGACTGCAGATGCATCCTTGAAGGACATAGTACAGTTTTGTACCTACCATAAATGTAGATGTCCGAGAGGAATGCATCTGCAGTCAGGATTACCCACCCTCCTTCCCCTCTGAGGTACTCCTAGGGTATTTGCCAATCTTCAGCTAACTTGGGGGGGATCTATTATGGTGTATTTGTTTGTATATATGTACATACATGCTTATTTTTTGTGTTTGCTCTCTACTATTTGGAAACTTTGGCATTTATCCAAATTTAGCCATCCAAGAGGGCACCTGGCATCTGGGGCAAGAAACACTGAGGAAAATGGTGTCGGCTGATGCCTTTATACCCAAATAACTGCCGCAATGACGTCGGGTGAAGGGCGACACCAGCCGAAGCCAGACCCAGACTTTGGAATCCGGCCGACCGAAGGGCTGCCTGACGACAGGACAACCCATTTGTAAAGACTGCAGATGCATTCCTCTCAGACATCTACATTTATGGTAGGTACAAAACTGTACTTTCCTACAATTTGCATCATATAATGTCAAATAAGCACACACAAAACATTCATAATCCTAATATTACCTGCTGTAATTCATACAAATACATAACTAATATAATAATAAAATACATTAAATATGTTCAAGTAGTCTGATAAAATCTCAACATTTCCTATATGTTATGCACCTCAATAAATAAACCCTAATATATTATAAATAAATATATAAAGTATAGTATAAAATTTATATATATATATATATATATATCTATATATATATATATATATATATATATATATATATATATATATATATACATACATACATAGAATTAATACATATGTTTCAACTACTATTAACTACAAGGGCATTTTTTAAAAGCATCATCTGTCTTAAGCTTTCAGTCTTAAAAGACAAGTGATTTGCAACAGATTCATTTAAGCCTGGCCATTGAGTTGCATTTGTTCTAAACTGCCATAAGGCCTCACTTTTCTCCAAATATAAATCCAAGGTCCACCTCTTGGGTCTAGCTCAATAACTTCAATAACAGTGAATTTAAAGTCATGTCCAGGCCACTCCATACAATGTTTTGCAAGGGCATTGGTTTCTTTTTGCAGTCTGATGTCTCTCAAATGTTCATAAATACGGGTTTTAAGTTTTCATTCTGTCTTTCCAATGTAAAAACAAGCACATTTGGAACAGAAAGCACAATAAACCACCTTTTCAGTATAACAGCTGCACTTTTTTGTAAAGAAACCTTTATACCATTAATGTTAAACTTTGACCCTTCCTTAATATATTGCCAATAATTGCATGCCCCACACTTCATATGGCCCCCATTCCAAATCCGATTACTCCCTTCAAAGATATTCTTTGTTTGTCCCTTTCTGTAGACCACAATAGGCTTCTCACTTATGCATTGTCTAATATCATTGCTTGAAGTCAAAATTATCCAATTTTTATCCAAAATCCTAAAAGTTTATTTACTGTCAAGATTATAAGAGGTGATAAAGGCTGAACAAAACTTTGTTAGTTTGCACTTGTTCAACAGGTGTCGTAACATTCACATTAACCCTGCTGTCCATGTTAACAGAACTAACATTCAAATTTAAATCAGTATGCCTATTCACTTCATTAGCAGAATACACAATCTCAGAATTCAATTTAGCATGATAGACGTCTCTCTCTCTCATTAATTACTTCCAACATTAAGTTGTTAATTAGATCCAACGGATACTCTCTTGTAAGAAACATATCCTTCAACAGTTCACATTCATCCAGGAAAGAGTCGAAACTAGACACCATCCGAGCAACTCTAACAAACTGCCCCTTAACTGCTCTTTTTTGCTTAAACAGATGGGCACTGTCAAAATGTAAAAAACTATTCAAATAAGTTTCCTTTCTATAAATATGTGACTCAAATTTCCTTAAGGTTGTATCTTTTGACAGTTTTACATCCATATAGGAGATTTCATTGGGATCAATATTATGGGTGAACCTCAAAAAAGCCATTGAATTGTTTGAGTTATAAATTCATTAATCATCTCACTTGGTCCATCCCAGAATATAAAAATATCATCCAAAAATCTCGCATACATTTTGCAGTGTTCATAATAAACTGAATTTGTAACAAACTTTTTCTCCCATTGTAACATCACCAAGTTAGAATACAAACCACCACATGGAGAACCCATAGCAGCACCAACTGCTTGGATAAAGAATTCAGCATTAAAAAATATACAATTGTTTTTCAACACTAGTTCAAACAGTTCGTATACGTTAATTTTTGGTTGTGATGCTCCTTTTTCAAATAAAAAATCACATGCCCTTTCAATACCAATATCATGGGGTATTGAGGTGTACAAATCCTTCACATCATTGGTGATGAATACACCTGTCTCTGTATTCCAAACTATTAACCCTTTCTAAAAAATCCCATGAATCCTTAAAAATGATAGTTTCTTCACTTACAAAACATTTCAAATTAATATCCAAGTATTTTGCTATGGGGTAAGTGATAGAACCACGCCCATTCACTATAGGGTGCATAGGTGGATCAACCATATTCTTGTGTAGTTTTGGTAATCCAAATATACAAGGAGTTTATGGATGGTGCACTGTTAGGTAATTATACTCATTTATAGAAATTGAGCCTTCAATAAAGAGGTCCATTAAATCATTTTTAACTTTGTTATAAATGCCATTTAACTCATTAATAGAGATTTTTCTATGTGCATCACTCAATAGAATATTATTCATCCTTGTGTTATAATCATCTAAGTCCATGATGACAATTCCAGCACCTTTATCTGGTTTTATAATCCGCACATCTCTATTAGTCCTAAGTTTGTTTAAACCATCTATCTCACTTTTACTTAAATTTGATGAATGTGGATTTCTATGCAAATTTCTGACATCTAGTTCACACCCTTTGTCAAACATTGCTAACGCAGGGTGCAAGGGTGGGTTAAAAGTGCTTGAAATGTGCAAAGGGTTACTTAAATATTCAACAGATTTAAATAAGACATTTAAATTTTGTTTCCTAACAAAATGTCTGATATCAATTAATGTTTGTGCAATGTTAAAATTTTTAGCTGGGACAAATGACAAGCCTCTAGAAAATAAATCACAATCATTCACATCAAAAGTACATGAAAAATTGTATACATTCAAATCATTTTTAGAATTCTTTAAAATAACAGTTATTCAACATATGCTCATTCGGATTTAATTCCATTCTCGATATCCCCCCTCTGATTCTAAATGTATACAATTCTAAAATTGTATACATTCAAATAATTTTTAGAATTCTTTAAAATAACAGTTATTCAACATATGCTCATTCGGATTTAATTCCATTCTCGATATCCCCCCTCTGATAATACATTTGGCCCCCTCGACTCCTGTCTGTAGGAAAAGTCCCTTGATTCTGTACATTCTGATTGTTTGTCTCTCAGTCTTTCCAATCTCCTCAGTGGGGGAAAGTTGTCTTGATCTAAAAAATGTTCCTCATTATTCCCACAGGTACCATCATTATTATTATGATTATGGTTCTCAATATTCCAAGCTTGTGACCGGGGGGGGTACGCTGTGTTTGAACAATATTGAGCCCTATCCCTCTCTCTTCTTCATTTTCCTAGCTTTGAGACCATTTCTTGTTCAGTAGATTTAAGTATTCTGTTGTCAAAAATGTTGTCATGGGCCACATCCTGCACAATCCTGTTATCAAATTCAGTCGCTTCCTTTATTAAATCTTTCAGAATTAATTCATTATGTTTGATTGCTAACTCCATGTACCCGAAGCCATGTCTATCAAACATACTAATTAAATCCTTATGGAAGCATGAACCAGCTATTAGCCCTGTGGGGAAGTGCCACATGCGCAAACCCTTGGACACAAGTCTAAGCTTTAAACATTCTTTAAAGTATGCATTATCAACTTGTATCTTCTTAATTTTTAGTAAAACACGGTCTAATTTGTGCAAACTGTTGTAAGAATCAGTCCTTACAGGTGAAGGTGTAGAAAAGGTCATCTCTTCTCCTAACCAGTCGGTCATGCTAATAGGGTTAAAATTGACCCATAATATTGATCCCAGTGAAATCTCCTATTTGGATGTAAAACTGTCAAAAGATGCAACCTTAAGAAAATTTTGAGTCACATATTTATAGAAAGGAAACTTATTCGAATAGTTTTTACATTTTGAAAGTGCCCATCCGTTTAAGCAGAAAAGAGCAGTTAACGGGCAGTTTGTTAGAGCTGCTCGGATGGTGTCTAGTTTCGAGACTTTCTTGGATGAATGTGAACTGTTGAAAGATATGTTTCTTAAGAGGGTATCCGTTGGATCTAATTAACAACTTAATGTTGGAAGTAATTGAGAGAGAGGCTTCTATCATGCTATATTGAATTCTGAGATTGTGTATTCTGCTAATGAAATGAATAGGCATATTGATTTAAATTTGAATGTTAGTTCTGTTAACATGGACAGCAGGGTTAATGTGAATGTTATGACACCTGTTGAACAAGTGCAAACTAACAGAAAGTTTTGTTCAGCCTTTATCACCTCTTATAATCTTGACAGTAAAGAAACTTTTAGGATTTTGGATAAAAATTGGATAATTTTGACTTCAAGCAATGACATTAGACAATGCATAAGTGAGAAGCCTATTGTGATCTATAGAAAGGGACAAACCTTAAAGAATATCTTTGAAGGGAGTAATCGGATTCAGAATGGGGGCCATATGAAGAAGTGTGGGACATGCAATTATTGCCAATATATTAAGGAAGGGTCAAAGTTTAACATTAATGGTATAAAGGTTTCTTTACAAAAAAGTGCAGCTGTTATACTGAAAAAGTGGTTTATTGTGCTTTTTGTTCCAAATGTGCTTGTTTTTATATTGGAAAGACAGAAAGAAAACTTAAAAACCGTCTTTATGAGCATTTCAGACATCAGACTGCAAAAAGAAACCAATGCCCTTGCAAAACATTGTATGGAGTGGCCCAGACATGACTTTAAATTCACTGTTATTGAGCTAGACTCAAGAGGTGGACCTTAGACTTTATACTTGGAGAAAAGTGAGGCCTTATGGCAGTTGAGAACAAATGCAACTCAATGGACAGGCTTAAATGAATCTGTTGCAATCACTTGTTTTTTAAGACTGAAAGCTTTAGACAGATGATGCTTTTAAAAAAATGTCCTTGTAGTTTATAATAGTCGAAACGTGCATTAATTCTATGTATGTGTGTGTGTGTGTGTATATATATATATATATATATATATATATATATATATATATATATATATATTTGTGAATTTTATACTATATATATTTTATGTATTTATTTATATTGTAATATATTAGGGTTTATTTACTGAGGTGCATAACATATAGGAAATGTTGAGATTTTATCAGACTTTATTTGCACATATGTAATGTATTTTATTAATGTATGTTATTATTGTATTAGTTATGTATTTATATGAATTGTAGCGGGTAATAGGATTATGAATGTTTTATGTGTGCTTATCTGACATATGATGCAAATTGTAGGAACAGTCATTGCTCGTGAATTATTCATGAACCTTGGATGCTGATTGGTTCACTAATTAACTTTGTATTATAAATATACTATCGTGTTGGGCATGCTCTATCTTGATAAAGTCTCCAAATGGTTGGTGACAAAAGCGCTTGATTCACTGGATGTATTGGATTTATTTTTTTACTTGTTTAATGAAAGTTCTCCTCTAAGCACTTCTTAGTTGCTTATTTGAAAAAACAATTTATTTTTCTTCATCTCTTTGCAACTAAGGCCGTTTTTCAGATTGTTGTATATTTTTGCCATTCTTTCCATGCTTTTTCTGTTTTCAGCATTAACATTGTATATTATTTATTTATTTTTTGGATAGACAAATTCCATTTTTAAATCTGAAGTAGTTTACTTCATTTGCTCTTCAACCTGTGGGTCCTTTGATCCATATCAGATCTGACATGGCTCTGAGCTCCATGCTCCTCCCCTTAACCATAATGCCCCTGTCTCCCTTCGGATCTCGTTTGCCACCTGAGAGGAAGCAGCATGGTCCAAACTCCATTGTGGTAGTGTTTGTTGTTTAAAATGTAAATTTTGACTTTTTTGGACTTTTCTACTTATCTTTTTCACTCCTACCTTTCTATACCTTCTCGAGGTTCTTCGTAGCTTGTTTTCTTGTAGGCCTTTCTATCTTCCGCCCCTCTTTCTTTCCTCGTGGCAGCGTGTGTGTGTTTCTTTTGAACTGGCTAAGGCATGGTGGATGCCCCTAAGCCTGGTTTCAAAAGGTGCACAGTGTATGGCCATAAGCTTTCCCCAGTGGATGGCCACACTCTGTGCATGGTTTGTTTGGGGTGGCTCACCTCCAGTCCCCCTGTCCTATTTGCACAGGGTTTAACTCCAGAACACTTAAGGACAGACTGGATAAACTGATTGTCAAGGGCCAGTTACCCTTCACTACTGGGACAGACGTCCCACCTTCCCCCACTAAGAAAGTAGCGGCTGCTGCTTCGTCTTCCCCTTCCTCAGCTTGTTGGACTCAACCCTCCCACCAAGAGGCCCAGGGAAGGGGATAAGGTCCAGAAGGACTGGCCTCGCAAGCGCTTCCCTGACTGCTCATAGGAGGCCCGGCCCCCCGCTGCAGGTTACGCTTGTTTCCAGGCCTGTTACACCTTGGCTCAGGTCCCCAAGGCTCTCCCCTGAGCCTGAGGTTCTAGTTAGCTGGTCGCCCCCTAGGCCTTCTCCCCACTGGCTCTCCCATCTCGCTTCGGTGGTGTCCTCCCACTCTACCTAGAGCCTATGTGAAGCGGAGATGGACAACATGATGTGGAGATTTACCTGCGCTCAAATCCAGATGGGGGTCTTGCCAGGGCCTTCTCTTACCGGAGCCTGGGCCTTCCAGCCAGTATTTAGACCCGTCATTCCTTCTCTAATCCAACCCGTGGTTCCGGAGCTGTTGGATCCAAGGATGGTCAGAGTCGAGGGGTCGGTGACGATGGTACCTTGTACCTAGACACCGGCCAGTGCCTTGAGTGTGTCTGATCCGAGCTCTCAGATCTGTAACCTCTGGGTCGGATCCGAGGGAGTGCTCTTGGCTCCGAGCTTGGAGAGCAGCATTCCCCTTGGTGTCCTGGCTCCGACTCCCCGGTCGGATCAGGGGGAGCAGCTTCCTTTAATTCAGCCCAGGATGTCCGTTCCCCATCAGCATTCGACGTGGTGGAGAGGGTTATCGCAGGGTTGAGCCTCTGATTGTTTCGCCTTTGGAGTCCGTCCAGACCCCAGTGGCCTTGAGTGCAGGTCCAACCATCTTGTTCTCTCAGGGACAGCCTGTACCCGTAATGCCCCAGGACGTTCCAGCATTGGAACAACTTGCTTGCGAGACCTCCCCAGATAGTCCCCCTGAGGAGTCACCCTGCAAGCATACGTGTAAAAGGAGGCACTTGGACTCTTCCCCCAGAGTCCCTCGCAGAAGACACGGACCTGGGTGAAGGGGAAGGTTCCCCAAGATCACCCCCGAGGAGGCGACATCATGGAGATCCTCACCCAGAGAGGGAGGTTGTCCACCCCAAAACCACTCTGACTACTCCTTGTTTCTGGAGGCATTCGGCTTGAGCCTGTCTACCTCTTGGGTGTCCCTCCTGCCGATCCACTCATCGATTTGATGAGGGCATGGAAGGAGCTGGACACCGTAGAGCCAATACCCAAGCGCCCAGACATGGTCTTAGGCAAATTACACTAATACAAGGGGTCCCCTGTCGATGCTATGCTGGTGGCGACGGCCACCAAGAAGGAACTTGCCCAGGAGAGTTCCACGGTCCATCCGCCTGACCGAGAATGTTGGATTGTTTTGGGAAGCGAGTCTATGCCTCAGCGACTTTCTGCGTCAGGCTGCTGAACTACATGGCACATGTTATTCGACTCCATAGAGATCTTGTCAAGGAAGTCACGGAGTCAACACCAGGGTCCGTGTCAGCAGAGGGCACGAAGACGTTCGATGCATGAATGGCTACCCTAAACTCTGTAGCCAACACGTCTGTGTATTTGCGCTCTCTCATTCCACGGAGGGAGCCGCATGGGTTGCGAGGTCAGGTGTTGCCATCCGGCGCCATGCCTGGCTCCGCTTATGTCCGTTCTTGGAACCCTTCAAGGTATCTTTTACCAATGCCCCTTATGATGGTTCTTCCCTTTTTGGGAAGACTATCAGACTTTGGTCCAGAGCGAGAAGGACGAGAAGACACTGTCTGCCGTCTGGGTCCGCTTCTCACCGCCCCAAAGGTCCTTTTCCTGGAATCAGCGAGGCCAGAAGATGTGGTTCCACAAGTCTCTTGTGTTTTCTCAGGATGCTGTGGACTCTGCCTTCCCTCAGAGGCAGAGGGAGATATGATAGACGCTGCCCTAGAGGCAGAGGGAATCCTAGGAATTTTTTGTCCCAAGAACCTTTCTCTGATAAACCCGGACAGCAGCTCTGAGGGATTGCCCAGCTTTCCATCTCTGCAGGCAGTTGGGGGTCATCTTGTCGATCATTGGAGTCAGTCGGAGGTTGTCTGTCATTTCACCCACTAGTCCATCACTACAGATCAGTGGGTGCTGCGAGTCCTATCCATTGGGTATTTAATCCCCTTCAAGGATCTTCCCCCATCCAGCAAAGCCCTCCCAGACATCCCACCCATGCAGTGGGGAGGAAGCAGCAGTGCAGGTAGACTCTCTGCTGAGAAAACGAGTCATTCATCTTGTCCCCCCAGACCAGTCTGGATCTGGGATTTATTCCAGGTTCTTTTTAGTGCTAAAACAGATGGGGGGACCTCAGACCAATATTGGATCTGTCCCAACTGAACCTGTCAGTAACCAAGACAAAATTCAGGATGGTCACGATTCAATCTATTCTGCCTTATCTGCAGGACAGAGACTGGATGTGCTCGATCGACCTCCAGGCTGTATACTATCACATCAAGATGCACAGGTGCCTCCCGGAGGTTCCTTCGCTTCCGGCTGGGAGCCAATCATTACCAATTTCAAGCCCTCACATTCGGTCTCAACACAGTCCCCCAGGTGTTTACCAAGGTAATGGCAGCTCACCTGAGGCTTCAGAGCATTAAAATCTTTCCGTACCTGGATGATTCTCTTTACCGCCCCCTCAGAGCATCTACTGTGTCAGGCCAGGGACTCCTTCCTTCAGTTAGCCAACAAGTTGGGCATTACGATCAATATGAACAAGTCTGCTCTTCACCCGGTTCAGATTCTAGATTTCATTGTGGCACAGCTGGACACAATACAGTCAAAGGTGTTCCTCACCTCAGACAGGATACGCAGCTTGAGGTTACACGTCTTACACATTCTTTAGACCCATTTACCAACAACTGAAGCAGTATTAAGAGCTTTAGGTTCTATGGCTGCCACGATAAATCTTCTCCCCATGGCACGCCTTCATATGAAGATACTGCAGTGGACACTAGCAGTTCAGTGGTCACTGTTAGACCTCCCTTTGTCTTTTCCAGTGAGAATTTCAAAAGCGTGCAGGGACTCCCTTTGGTGGTGGATTCAGTCCCTGAATCTCCTCAAGAGATGTCCTTTTCAACCTCCTTTACCCCAAACCACGGTGACCACAGACGCTTCCCTACTTGGGTGGGGGGGACATTGCTCAGGAAGGACAGTCAAAGGCACGTGGTCCCCTTCTGAGACCTTCTAGAGATGAGCGGTGGTTCTTGCATTGCAGGCCTTCCATGCTCATCTTCCTCTGGGAACGATTGCAATTTAGATGGACAACATGTCAGTGGTCTGATATATCAACAAACAGGGTTAAACCAGATCTTATCCCTTATGTTGAGAGGCCATGAGAATGTGGGAATGGGCGATCTCCACTGGCCATTTTCTGGTGGCAGCGCAAATCCTGGGACGATCCAGCATCTTAGCAGACAGGCTCAGCAGATCTGTCCTGATGCCTTACGAGTGGTCTTTGAAGCCTTCAGTAGAGGAACTGATCTTCCTAGAATGGGGTCGTCCTTGCTGTGATCTCTTCGCATCTCCTTCCAATGTGAAATGTAGAGAGTTTTTCACTCTGAACCCCCCGCTGAGGGAAGCCCCAAGAGACTCTGATTCATGCTCTGCCTCCTGGGCTTCTTTATGTATACCCTCCTCCTTCCCCTCATGTCGAAGTTTCTACAGAAAGCCTGAAGGCTGGGGAACACTGTGATCCTCATCGCCCCATTCTGGCCTTGACAGGTTTGGTTTCCCTTACTCCGGTCTCATCTAGTTCCACTATGGACCTTGGATCCGGTCCTGGATCTGCTTTCACATCCCTCGGGGATTCCTCAACCAGATCTGGACAAATCTGAAGGCTCACTGCTTGGCTGCTCTGGTTCCCATGATTTTTAGGAGTCCCAGTATGTCATCGCCTGTTAAATCCATTTTTACGGGGGATTTTAAATTGTTTACCAGAAAAGTTTATCGCAGTAAATGGAAATGACTCTTTCTTGCCTCAGCGATGTCAAAAAAAAGTTAACAATTGTTTAACTTGTGGGAAACAAATACCTCATAAAGATTTCGGCCCCTGCTGCAATTCTTGAAAATCTCCCAGAAATTTTACCCCACACGGTGGTTGACTTATCAGACACCATCCCTTGGATGTCTCTACCCAGCACGTGGTGCTGCTAGGCCTCCAGCAGCCATGTCCATTAAGGCGCCAAGACTACTAAATCAGTGCCTGTTAAACCCCCATCCAGGCCCTCTTCTAGTTCTCAAATGCTTTCTTTGGCAGAAGATTTAATTTCTTTAATTAGAGGATCTCAATTCTCCAATTTGAGATTGAAGATTCTGATGCTGAAGATGGCAGCAACAGGATTTTTCAGACTCCAGAAAAAGACTTAGGACCTTTCTGCACCTCCCACAGCACAGGCCCTTAGCTATACCTCCTGTTCTCTGTGGTGGATGATGCTTCCAGACAGATTTTACAGGTGCCAGATACTCATCACCACCTTTACAACAGCCCCCACTTGCAGACCCAGAAACTATATCCCAGGGTCCCAACAGCTAAAACCCTATTCCATCAAAAAAAGGAAAAAGGTAGAGACAGATGGGGTAAAAGGGGGGTCTAATTCTCAGCTACTCTCAGAGCTAGAGCTAAACTGTCAGTTTCCATGATGATACAACCAAGAGTTTATGCTTGATCAGTTAACTAAAAGAGATGGTAAATAACATACAACAGGTTAGCAACCATTTCTTAAAATGTGGCTATGATGCACTGCCTATGGACAAGACAAGTTTGTTTGGTACACCTGCCCAGCAGGTTATGAAGAAAATGGAAGAAAAGGCAAAATCTGTTCAAACTGTTAAAGATTTCTTGCAGGTTCAACCCCCAAGGTTTAGCAGGAACTGGCCAACAAATAGCAGCTCTCCTCTAGGCGGAAAGTTAACCTTATTTTCAAAGAACTAATGCCAAAATCCTCCAAATCAAAAAAACAGAGGCTCTACGCCAGATAATGGAGTTAGCAAAAACATGAGCTGTGGAAAGAGTGCCAACAGCAGAACAAGGAAAGGAGACCAATTTCTTGTCCACTTTAAATACATACATCATTGTCCCAAAAAAAAAAAAAAATGACCCTACAGCAACTTCTTCTCATGCTGGGGCAAGAGTCTTGGCTGGTAACCTAGATCTCAAGGAGGCATACGATTTCTTGCAGGATCATCAGATCATCATTCTCAGCATTGCCCTTGGCCTATCTACTGCGCCAGAGTATTCACAAAATGCCTGGCATCAGTATACAGGGAATCAAAATTTACCCATACCTGGACGACTGCGCAAGCTGACAACAGATTTACAAAGGGTCATTTACTTGTCAATTTACAAAAGTCAAGGCTGATACCATCCCAAACAAGGACATTGTACAACAAATGGCATTCCTGACTACAGAAAACAGCAAGAAAATTTCTACAGGCCTTGGGCTTCATGGCATCATGCATAATCTTGGTCCCATTTGCCAGACTACATATGAGGAAACTACAGTGGTACCTAAAGAATTTATGGTCCCAACACAGACACAGTCTAGAAACAGAAATCCCACTAATTCCATGCTTAAAACAGGAGTTCTCAAACCCAGGCCTGCCCTTCAGATGTCAACCAAGCCAGACCATCACAACTAGACGCTCCAGACCTAGGATGGGCACATGCTGCTGACAAAATGTGCAAGGATTGTGGACACAGGATCAACTTCACCTGCACATCAATCTAAAAGAAATGCTGGCAGTAAAACTGGCAATCCAAAAGTTCAAACCATTCCTCAAAGAGGGCCAGTTGATGATAAGGACAGACAACACCACAGTCATGTGGTACATCAACAAACAGGGAGGCACTCATTCATACCCCTATGCAGAATGACCTTGGAGCTGTGGACCCTGGCACTCAGCTACAACATTCAGTTACAGGCAATATTTGTACCGGGACGGAAGACAATACTCTAGCAGACATACTAAGCAGAACCACTTCGATGAATGGAAGCTGCACCGGACATCTTCAAGACCATCTCAAAGAAATGGGGAATGCCAGATAGACCTATTCGCATCACCTCTCAATCACCAGCTCAAAAATTCTGCACAAGGACATTCCACCCACTAGCATGGAAAGTGGACTCACTCTCCTTCAACTGGAAAGGCCTAACAGCATATGCATTCCCACCTCTTCCTTTGATACACAAGGTACTACTAAAAATCAAGGAAGAACGGCCAAGGATAATCCTGATAGCCCCAAACTGGCCAAGACAACACTGGTACCCACTACTGAAGAGCATGTCTCGAACAACATGTGATGCCTTTGATGTTAACTCAGAACAACTACAGCATCATACATCCAAACCTAAAACGCTGCAACTGACTGCATGGAACATCACATAGCAGCAGCTAATCCAGAACTTTCCCAAAGAGTTAAAGACATTATTCTTGAAGCACGCAGACCTTCAACAAGAAAGAACTATGCTGGAAAATGGAAAAGGTTTGTCATTTGGAGTACCGAAGAGGAAAAGATGTGTCAAACATAGACATGCCTAACATTCTGGAGTATCTGGCCGAACTTCTTCATTCAGGCCTGTCCTACTCCTCCATCAAGATACATGCATCAGCTATTTCAGCAGAATACAGCTTTGATCCACCTGTTTTTTTGCTCAGGCAGTTCCTCAGAGGAATCAAGAATGTAAAACCTCCAAGGAAACCACCATTACCAGCTTGGGACTTAAACTTTGTGCTAGAAAAGTTGACACTAGCACCTTTTGAACCAGCAGCAACAGCAGACCTACAACACCTGTCATGGAAAACTGCTTTCCTACTGGCAATTACTTCAGCAAGGAGGGTTTCAGAACTACAGGCCTTAATGGCAGTGCAACCCTTCCTAATCTTCCACCAAGATAGAGTGTCCTTGAGGACTAATCCTACATTTATGCCTAAGGTGGTATCCAGAGTATCTTTAAACCAGGCAATCCACCTACCTACCTTCTTTTCCCAACCCACAAAACAGAGGGAAAGAATACTGCATACCTTGGATGTACATAGACAGCTACGCTACTACTTGGACAGAACAAAAATAGCAGAAAGACTGACCAACTTTTGTAGCCTATGCAACAGGAAGGGAAGGAAAAGCTATTTCCAAACAGACAATCTCCAAATGGATAGGAAATTGCATACGATACTGTTACTCCTTCCATGGAAAACCAATTCCACAGAACATAAGACCTCATTCTACAAGGGCAACAGCCACTACCACAGCCTTCTTAAGACATTATTTACTTGGACCTCCGTGCATACATTTGCCAAGCATTATAATTTGCCTCTTTATTCCAGATCCCGAGCAGGGTTTGCCACTGCTGTACTGCAAGGGATCCTAAACACACCATAATCTACCTTTATCCTCCTCGCCTAGTTGGCTATGGTATTCTACCCACTTGTTATGACTGCAGATGCATCCATGAAGGACATAGTACAGTTTTGTACCTACCATAAATGTAGATGTCCGAACTGGATAGCATCTGCAGTCAGGATTACCCTCCCTCCTTCCCTCTGTGGTACTCCTAGGGTGTTTACCCTCCTAATAGCTAGCTGTTGGGGAGTCTTTTATGGTGTATTTGTTTGTATATATGTACATATATGCTTATTGTTGTGTTTACCTCTATCTATTTGGAAACATTGGCATCTATCCAAATTTTAGCTACTGGCATCTGGGGCAAGAAACACTGAGGAAAATGGCGTCGGCTGATGCTTTTACCCGAAGACCAACAGAGATGACGTCGGGTGGAGTGCGACATCAGCGAAGCCGGACCCGACTTTGGAATGCCGACTGCAGGGCTGCCTGACGACAGGACAACCCACTTGTTATGACTGCAGATGCTATCCAGTTCGGACATCTACATTTATGGTAGGTACAAAACTGTACTTTTTTCTATTTGGCCCATTTAGGGGTCTTTGAACCCTTTCACTGCACTGCTTTTGGCGGTTTTAGATTTTCTAGCTAGCATTTTTCAACAAGGCGCTAGTTCCTCAATGGTGAAAGTCCAATTGGACGCCATTTCTAATTTTCATTTTGGTGTGAACAGGTCTTCATTGGCTTCTTCTAAACTTTGTAAAACTTTTCTTCTCAGATCCATGGTTAAGGACCCCATTCCTCTGTAGGACCTCACTTTGTTGTTACAGGCATTGGTTTCTCCTCCCTTTGAGCCCGCAGCATCTGTGGATCTACAAATTTTGACCTGGAAAACTGCCTTCTTGGTTGCCATTACATACGCTAGAAGGGTGTCTGAGCTTCAGGCACTTTCTATCAAAGTCCCTTACATGATCTTTCACAAGGATAGAGTGTCGCTACGCACTAACCCGTCTTTCCTTCCCAAGGTAGCCTCAGAGGCCAATATTAATCAGATTATTAATTTACCAGTATTTTTTCCGAACTACCAGAACAAAGGGGAACACAAGTTACATTTACTGGATGTACACAGGCAGTTAAGGTTTTATCTGCACAGGACTAAACCTGTATGCAAGTCTGATTAGCTTTGGGTCCTATGCCAACCCCTTCTTAGGTAAACTTGTCTCAAGTGACTATTGCTTGCTGGATTTCACAATGCATTTGCCGGTCTTATTCAGATAGAGGTTTGTCTCTTCCAGGAAGAGTGAAGGTGCATTCGACCCAATCTATGGCTACATCAGCAGGTATGGTCTAGGGTCTCTCTGGATGAGATTTCTTCAGCTGCTGCTTGGGCCTCATTTCACACCTTTATTTCTCATTATAAACTGGGTTTGGTGTCTAGGAGCAGAGCATCATTTGGATGTTCTTCGTGTTTCACTGTTGCAGTCGTCACACCATCAGTCGGCCTGAAACCAGAGTCTTGGGTTTTCTGCGTCAGATGCTGTCGCCTCTTCCATGACATCAGGTCGTCAGGGGTATAAAATAAGCAGCCGACACCATTACATCAGTGTTTCTTGCCGAGAAGGAGCCTGAAGCAGAAGCAGTTCGCAAGTGCCGGTCGGCCGCTACCTGAAATTTTCATTTTCGAGTTTCAAACCTGAAGTCTTCTAAAGCTAAGTACCCCTTTGGGGATCCTTTTTTCTTGCTCTAAACGATGTCAGAAAAAGTTAACAATTGTCTTGCCTGTGGAAAGCAAATACCTCACAGAAATTTTCATTCTTACTGCATCACCTGTTTAGGCCCAGACCACAACGTCCCTCGCTTTTGGTTTTATGCCTTGTTTAATGCCTGAGCCATTCAACTTCGGGCTGTCTTTGTCACTAAATTCTTTTGCTCTCGTTCTCCATATTCCGAAATGGCTTCGGTAAGCCATCAGACTACCAATCTTCCGAAAAAACGTAAAGATAAAGAAAGAGACCGCATAGGTCCGAAACTGCCGACGATGCTTCCGTTAAGCTAGTCACCAGTCCGCCGGTACGCAGTGAGGCATCTCTTCAACCCCTGATGCCTTCTAATACAGATTTGCAGGCCTCTGCTGAAACCCATTCAGAGTCCGGAATGCCGCGAGATGCTTCTTCGATTATGGCACGTGCAGATGTCTCTATCTTGGATGGGTCTGGAACCGCTGTGCAGCCACCGGCTTCTGAGGGTGTATTCTGACCTACCGATCGAATTAAGTCAACAACTTCGTTTTTAGCTAAAACTACTGAGTTTCTCAGGCCCAGCGTACACACTACGCCTAGAAAACAGACAACCAAAGTCCATGCTCAAGCTCCCATGCCACAAAAACAAATGTTTAGAATGGCTGAAGACCTTATTACCCTAATTAGAGGAAGCCAGCCTTCCCCTGCTAAGAGACCAAGAATTGAGTTTTGTTCTGATTCTACAGACCAGGAGTCCGATGACTCTGACCCTTGTGATTACCAGGACAATATCCTTAACCTATGAGGATTCAGATGCAGGAGGAATTCATTCCCTCTGCCTCCCCTCCATAGGATTTTTCTTTTGGTGAAACCTTGCATACTTTGAGAGAGCTTTTCCGCTGGGGATGCCAGGACTAATCTCAGTCCAAAAAGAGACTCGGAGAATTTTTAGAGTACCCTCAGCACATGCCTCTAGCTATACCTCCTGTCCTGGATGTTGTAGATGTCTTCATGGAGTCCAGTCTTACTCCAGACACTTTACCACTGGCCCCTAGAAAACCTGACAGGTACTACAGAGTACCTGATTTTCACAAATTTGTCTTTAAGAATCCTACTGCGGATCCAGAGAACCTAAAGGTATTAAGGCTACTACAGCCAAAAACCCTACCCCTTCATAGGTAGGTACTAGGCTATCGGCCCAAGGGCCTACGTAAGCCTAGCCAACAAGGTTCCCTTGCTTATGCCACACAAAGTTATTTTCCTGTGCCATTGTCGAGCAGAGACACAAGTGATCCCCGGGGTGTATTTCATATTTCCCATCCACTCATCAAGATTTTTCTTGGAGTGCTAATGAAAACCTTTGCTTGACATAGGTGGGTAGCCTGTTCCAGTGTATGGGAAGTCTCTGGGACAGGAATCTATCCCTCCATCATGTCCTGTTTATTGTGGTGACAAGGTTTAGGTCCCTAGAGCATGTAGCTCTGAGGGATTGGGATTTCATTAAGGTGTAGCATGTCCAACAGCTCTGGGTTTGACATAGCTTTATATGTTAGGCAGAGATCACCTCAGAGTAGGCAATATGCTACAGAGTAAAGCTTGAGTTTTTTGAGGTGGTCAGTGTAGGGAATTTGTTTGAGGCTAGTAATCCTCTTTGTGAGGTACTTCCGTGGCCTTTCCAGCTACTGCAGATGTCTTGTGAGGTACATTCCAAAAGGGGCGTTGTACTCTCTAATGGGTCTAATGAGTGTTGCGTAGAGGGGAACAATGACCTCTTTTTTCCTGGATGAGAACCTTTTTATGATGTGTGCCATGTAGAAGGACTTCCTGACTACTGTGGCGATGTGACTATCAAAGGAGAGTCTGTCCACCTGGGTCCCAAGGTCTCTTATCACGCATTCGGTGTTAAGTAGTTTGCTGCCTATTTAGTAGTTCATGGGTACAGAGTTTTTACCAAAGGGGATGACAATGCACTTTTTAGCATTGAGCTTGAGGCCATGGCTCTGACACCAGGCATCTGTCTCAGCGAGGCCCTTCTGTAGGATGTCCACATCATTTGGGGACTTGACTATGGCTCCTAGTTTGCAGTCATCTGCGAACTTCATTAACCAGAGGCCTTCTGTGTTAGCCTGTACTTCAGAGAAGTAGATACCAAACAGGAGAGGTCCCAGGACGGAACCCTGTGGTACTCCACTTGTCACTGCTTTGAGGTCAGATTTGGAGTCTGCAGCTTTTACAGTGTGGGTTCTGTCAGTGAGCCAGTTGGTGACCCATCTTGTGACGTAGGGATTTATACCTAGTTTAGTGAGTTTAGCTATAATTCCAGAATGGGTGATGGTGTTGAAAGCCTTGGCGAGGTCAAGATAGGCTGTGTGAGCCACCTTACCCTCATCTACGTCTTTGGTGACTGCCTCAAAGAAGTCTATCAGGTTCAGGAGGCATAATCTGCCTTTCACAAACCCAAACTGAGTGGGATCCAGAGTTTGGAGGTTACCAATGTCTTTGTTTATGAATTTCATGATGATACGTTCCATGGCCTTGCAGACCAGGCTCGTCAGGCTAATAGATAGATAGTTCCCGGGATCAGTGGTGGCTCCCCCTTTGTGGAGTGGGATAACTGTTGCTGTGTGCCATTCAGTGGGCACAAAGCCTGATGCGAGGCTATTATTGAACACGGTGCTTAAGTGGGGAGCCAGTTTGTTCTGAAGTTAGTGTAAAACACAGCCAGGGATATTTTGGTCCCATGGATGCTGTGTTTTTGGCTTTAGAAAGTGCAGCTTTTACCTGCGTAGTTGTGATTACAGGGACTCTGCATTCTTCCTGTATAGATATGGGCCCTTTAGGGGGTGAGGGGGGGGGGGTAAAGTTAGCACTGACCCTATCTGCCAGGATGCTGGCAATATCAGTTGGTTCTGTAATTTTCTTGCCTTTGTGCTGTAACTCCGAGCAGAGCTGGGTGTTGCCATCGAGATTCTTGACATAGCTGTAGAGTGCTTTGTGGTTGTCCTTGGAATTAGTGGCGATTTTGTTTTTGTAGCTAGCTTTGGAGGATCTTATAAGGGATCTCAGCTTTTTACTGAGGCTGACCAAGGAGCTCTTCTACTCATGGGATTTTACTCACTTTTGCAACAGTTTCTTCCTTCTGTTGTACAGTTTGTTTATGGCAGGGGCCACCAGATTGGCTTCCTTTTTTTGGAGTTTAGTGTCTTGTTCTGTTTGTGATAGCACGACAGGGATTCCAGAGCTTTAGATGGGGTAAGAAGGTATATACCTCTGCAAATCTTGGCATCAGGACATTGAATTGCCAGTTTCACGTGTTGAAGTACCAACAACATATTATGGAACTAATTAAACAAAAATGGTGTTACTTCCTGATTGTGCAGAAAATAAAGATTTACAAGAGTTAATGCATTCTGCAAACCAAGTTAGTAAGCATACTTTGCAGTGTAGCTTTGATGCCCTAGAAGCATCTTGCAGGGCTGCAGTCACTGGGTCTGTACTAAGAAGGCATGCTTGGCTGAAGGAACAAACTTTGCCAGATCATGTCAAATCAAAATTGCTAGATGCTCCTTTAAATAAGTTCGGTTTGTTTAGCACCAAAGCAGAAGAGGTTCTTAAAAAGATGGAAGAAAAAGCTAAATCTTTGCAAACTGTTAAAGAATTCTTACAAGTACAGCCACTTAGATTCAGTAGGCATTGGCCTTCTAAAAACTGGTCCTTTCTAGCTCCTTCCAGGCTTTTTCAGTCCAAACCCAGGTGAAACGGACCACCCAGACTACAGTCGCAGTGTATGCAGAGATCTAAACAATGGAGTGCCCCCACCTCAAAAACAGAGTGGTAAGCCACTCCTTTATGGAAAAAGTTCACAATGATTTTTTAATTATCCTTCCCAGCCCTGCCCAATCACTTGCGCCCGTAGGAGGAAAACTTGCCCTTCATACAAAAAACTGTATGTCCATTACTAAACATTGTATCCCAGGGGTACAGGTTCTGTTTCCATTCACTGCCAACCCAAAGTGGGTTTCCAGACCTTCCTCCAAACCAGTGGGCAGAGGCTCAAAAGCAAGTACTTTCCCTGCTCATCAGGGCTAGTCAACCTGTCCCAGTAGAACAAAGGGGACAGGGTTTCTACTCCAGATTGTTCCTGGTGCCCAGAAAAGAGAGCTCTTGTTACCCAATCGTATATCTACCAATTCTCAACACCTTTGTGGTGGTCCCAAAATTAAAAATGCTTACCCTGCAACAGCTTCTCCCTGTGCTAGACAAGGATGCCTTGTTAGTCACCCTAGACTTAAAAGAAGCTTATCTGTACATCCCCATAAGGGAGTCTTGCAGGAAATATCTACGCTTCAGGGCAGACTGTATGCACCATCAATTCTCTGCACTTCCCTTTGACTGATCTACTGCGCCCAGAGTATTCACAAAGTGCCTGGCTCCAGCCATTGCAAACTGCAGGTAGAGAAATATGCAAATTGTCCCATACTTGAACTATTGCCTGATTCAGGCGGACAGTCAGGAATTGCTACTTCAGCACCTGGCATTTGTAAAAAGACTCCTAACTTCATTGGGGTAAACAATCAACGAAAAATCACAACTGGTGCCCAGTCAAAAAATCGTATTCCTGGGAGCAAGCTTGAACACAACTTCCCAGATGGCATTTCTCACTCCAGAAAAACAGGTCTGTTTGACCAACTACTTCAAACAAATGGCCACCAAAACCCAACTATCTGCAAGGAAAATACTACAAGTCCTAGGGTTCATGGCTTCATGCATTCTGCTAACTCCATATGCAAGACAGTAAATGAGGAAACTTCAGTGGTACTTAAGTCTTTGGTGCCAGCATTCTCCGGACATGGAAACGGTCATTCCTATCATACTTTGTCTAAGAGCAGAGTTCCTTTGGTGGGCAGAAGCATGCAACCACAACAAGGGACTGCTTTTCACTCAACCCCTTGCCGCCCAAACCCTGACAACAGACTTATCAGAGTATGCATGGGGGGTTCACATGGCAGGCAAATGCATTCAGGGCAAATAGCCCAGGACAAATTCTCCTGCACATCAATCAAAAAGATGCTAGCTGTACAGAATGCTCTGACAGCCATCAAATACCTAATCCTTCCTGGACAGCTGCTGATAAAAACAGACAAACACCACAGTTATGTGGTACATAAACAAGCAGGGGGGAACCCACTCTGCATGTTAGCCATGACCCTGTGGACCACAACCTTGAGCAACCAAGTACATCTACAAGCTCAATTCCTGCCAGGCAAACAAAATTCACTGGCAGATGACTTGAGCAGAAATCTTCTAGACCTACATGAGTGGAAATTGGAGCCCAACACCTTCAACCTTCTAATCCAGCAGTGGGGGACACAGGAGGTAGACCTCTTTGCCCCCCCCGAGAGCCACCAGTTGAGCAAATACTGCACCAAGGACCCCTCACAGCAAGGCCTGGAAGATGGATGCCCTATCCTTCAAATGGGAAAACCTCTCAATTTATGCCTTTCCCCCTCTGCCCCTCCTCTCAAAAGTACTACTCAAGATCAAACAGGACAGGCCAAGGGCAATTCTTATTGCCCCAGACTGGCCACGTCAGCACTGGTACCCACTCTTATGCAGTCTGACAACAGTGCAACCCTGGCACCTTCACCAGACATACCTTCCCTGCTGTCTCAGCGGGAGGGACAGATTTTGCATCCACCATTGCAAACCCTAAACCTTGCAGCCTGATCTATCCTCTGAATACACCGCCAACAGCCCTTAGCAAACAGGTGCTGGTGCTCATTCCTGACGCCAGAAGGCCTAGTACTAGGAAATCCTATTCTGAAAAGTGCAAAAGAGATTGTTCTTGGAATCCACCTCAAGGAAAGGACACAGTGCCCTCCTTAACCTCAAATCCTGGATGACCTAGCAGAGCTACTCCACAGCGGCCTATCCTTCTCCTCCATTAAGATTCATTCCTCTGCCATCTCAGCTCATTATAATACTGAGCCACCTCTGTTTTCTCACACTCTCATCATACAGTTCCTGAGAAGGGCTAACAACTTAAGGGCCCCCTAGGAGAGCACCCACACCTGCCTGGGACCTTAACTTTTTACTGGAAAAGCTCATACTTCCCCCTTTAGCAGAGTTGAAATTCATCTCTTGGAAAACTGCCTTGCTTTTAGCCATAACTTCAGCAGAAGAAGGGTGTCTGTGATACAGGTGCTAATGGCTGTGGAACCCTTCATTATTTTCCATACTGACAGGGTTTCCCTCGGGGCTAACCCGTCCTTTATGCCTAAGGTGGTGTCTAGTGTGGCTGTAAACCAATGCATCCATTTACCAACCTTCTTCCCTAATCCTCAGAGTAAAGGGGAAAGGATCCTGCACTCCTTGGATGTGCACAGATAGCTCAGGTTCTACCTTGACAGGACTAAACCTTTCAGAAAATCTGACCGTCTGCTAGTCAGCTTTGCTACAGGGCCAGAGGGCATGGCCTTTTCAAAGCAAATGTCAGGCTATACCTCTACTTTTTTTTACCATGTTTAAAAGCCTTTTTGGTGTACTTGCTTTTTGGTGGTGGTATACCTTTTGTGTTTTTATGTTTATTTGCTCCCCATTAGGGGGCACCTGACATCTGGGGCAAGAAAATCTGATGTAATGGTGTCTGCTGCATGTTTTATACCCCTGACGACCTGACTTCATGGATGAAGGGGCAGCAACCAACGCAGGATCTAAGACTTTGTTAATCAGGCCGACTGAGGGCAACCTGCAAGCAGATTACCCAAATGTAATGACTGCAACAGTGAATACACACGAACATCTACATTTATGGTAAGTGTACACAACTGTACTTTCTTCGTGTTTCACTGTTGCAGTCATCACATTTGGGTTATCTGCTTGCAGTAGCTCTCAGGTGGCCTGATTATCAAAGTCTTGGGTCCTGCGTCGGTTGCGGTCTCATCTTCGATGATGTCAGGTAGTCAGGGGTATGCAGCCAATGCCATTACATCAGTCTCTTTTGCGGTGCGGTGCCCGAAGCAGAAGCAGTTCGCAAGTGCCAGTTGGCTGACTCCTGAAATTTTCGTTTTCGAGTTTCAGAACCAAAGTCTTCAACTAAAGCTAAGTTCCCTGTTGGGGAAACGTTTTCTTGCTCTAAACCGATGTCAGTAAAAGTCACTAATTGTATTTCTTGTGGAAAGCAAATATCTCAAAGTTTTTCATTTATACTGTATTCCTTGCTTAGGCCTTGACCCACGACATATCTCGCTGTCTGTTTTGTGCCTTATTTAAACAACTAACTATTCATCGTCTGTATATTTACGCTTCTAAATATTTTGGTACTCTGTTCAATTATCCAGATATGTCTTCGGTAAGCCACCAGACTATCGACATTCCGAAAAATTGCAAAGATAGACAGACACAGGCCACCTAGGTCCAAAGCTGCCAACGATGCTTCTCCTAAGCTAGTCGCCAGTTCGCTGGTACTCAGTGAGGAGCTTTCGCAGCCCCTGATGCCCGCTACTTCAGATTCGCAGGCCTCTACTGAGATCCATTCGAAGTCTGCCGCAAGATGCTTCAACTGTGGAACCTGCGGATGTCTCTACCTTGGATGGGTCCAGAACCGCTCTGCAGGCACCGGCTTCTTAGGGTGCATTTAGGCCTACTGACATGCATATTAAACTGACGCCATCTTCTTCTTCAAGGCCTAAAACTCGAACCATGCCTAGTAAACCGAGGCCCAGACTTGCATGGTAAGGCCTCTATGCCTAAAAAACAAATGATAAAAATGGCTGAATACCTTATTACTTTAATCAGGGGAAACCAGCCTTTCCCCTCTGAGACCTAGGACTGAATTTGCTTATGATACTTCTGATCAGGATTCTGAAATTTCTATTTCCTCTAATGACCGGGATTTACACTTATCTACGTATGACGATTCTGTTGCAGAGGACTCTATTTACCACCCCCCCCCCCCCCAGAGGATTTCTCATTTGGTGAAACCTTGCATACTCTTAGGGATTATTTTTGCTGGGAAAGCCAGGATTTACTCTGATTCTAAAAAGAGGCTTAGGGATTTCTTACTCCTGCCCCAACTCAGGTCTTCAGCTATCCCTCCTGTACTAGACATTGCTGATGATGCCTTTTTGGAATCTAGCTTGGCCCCTGACTCTATCTTCTGCTCCTATAAAACCTGACCGATATTACAGGGTTCCTGACTCTCACAAGTTCCTTTTTAAAAATCCTACTGTGGATCCTGAGATCATTTCACAGGGACCCAAGGGCATTAAGGCTACTGCTGCCAAAAATCCTACCCCTTCTGATAGAGATTCCAGGGCGCTGAATAGATGGAGTAAGAAGGTATACACTTCTGCAACCTTGGCCATTAGGGCCTTAAACTTCCAGTTTCATATGTTAAAGTATCAGCAGCATATTATTGGATTGCTTAAACAGAAAATGATGTTGATTCCTGACTGTGCTGAAAATAAGGATTTACAGGATTTAATGCATTCTGCTGAACAAGTTGGAAAACATACTGTACAATATGGTTTTGATTCACTAGAGGCATCTTGCAGGGCTGCTGTCACTGGGTCTGTACTTAGAAGGCATGCTTGGCATAAGGAGCAGTGTTTGCCAGATTATGATAAAGATAAATTGCTGGATGCTCCCTTAAATCAGGACCGCCTGTTTGACAACAAAGCAGAAGTACTTAAAAAGATGGAGGAAAAAGCTAAATCTATGGAAACTGTTAAAGATTTCCTACAAGTGCAGCCACCAAGATTTAGTAGGCATTGGTCCTTTCCTGCCTCTTCCAGGCCTTCACAGTCCAAACCCAGAACCAGCAGAACACCCAGGCTTCAGTCCCAGGGTACGGACAGGACTAAGCAGTGGAGGGCTCCCACTTCCATATCAGGGAGTTGTAAGACTCCCCCCATGGTAAACTGTCTCAATGACTTAACTTTAAAACTTCCAAGCCCTTCTCAGCTGACTACTCCTTTAGGGGGAAATATTGCTCTGCAGGCAAAAAGCTGGGAACTCATTACCCAGGACAGATGGGTTTTAAATATAGTTTCCCAAGGATACAGATTTCACTTCCACATGTTACCAACCCCAACCGGTTGGCCAGACCTACTCCCAAATCAGTGGGCAGAGGCTCAAAAGCAAGTACTCTCTCCCTTAAGCATAAGGGCGATTCAAACTGTACCAGAAGAGGAAAAGGAACAAGGTTTCTACTCAAGACTTTTCCTGGTACCCAGAAAAGAACTTATGGCGTCCTAGCCTGTACATTTCCATCCTAAACACCTTTTTGGTGATCCCAAAATTCAAGATGTTGCTTCCTATGCTAGGCAAGGATGCTTGGTTGGCAGCACTAGATTTAAAGGAAGCTTACCTGCACATCCCAATCTGGAAGTCTTGCAGAAGATACCTACACTTCAAAGCAGGCTGCATGCACTAGCAGTTCTCTGCACTGCCCTTTGGCTTATCTACTGCACCCAGGGTATTCACAAAGTGCCTAGCTCCAGTCATTGCATTTTGCAGGCAAAGAAATATTCAAATATACCCATACCTGAATGATTGTCTAATTCAGGCAGAAAGCCAGGACATACTTTTGAATCATCTGGCATTTATACAAAAGGTGCTAACTTGTCTGGGGTACACCATAAACAAAAAGAAATTGCATCTTGTACCCAGCCATCGGATTGTATTCCTGGGAGCAGGCTTGCACAACTTCCCAGATGGCATACCTCACTCCAGAAAAACAAATTTATTTGACGAGCTACTTCAATCTACTGGTCACCAAAACCCAGCTATCTGCAAGAAAAATATTGCAAGCCCTAGGGTTCATGGCCTCTCGCATTCTACTAATTTTCATATGCAAGACTGCATATGAGGAAACCTCAGTGATACTTAAAAAGTCTCTGGTGTCAACATTCTCAGGACCTAAGTCTCTGGTGTCAATATTCTCAGGACCTGGAAACAGTGAATTCCTATCATTCCTTGCCTAAGAGCAGAGTTCCTTTGGTGGGCAGAGGCCTGCTACCACAACAAAGGATTCCCTTTCACTCAACCCCCGACCGCCCAAACACTAACAGACACATCAGACTATGCATGGGGTCTCAAATGGCAGGACAATGCATTCAAGACAAATGGAGCCCAAAGCAAATGCCCCTGCATATCAATCAAAAAGAAATGTTAGCTGTACAGAATGCTCTGACAGCCTTTAAATGCCTTATTCTTCCAGGGCAACTATTGGTAAAGACAGACAACACCACAGTTATGTGGTACATAAACAGGCAGGGGGGAACCCATTCCTACCCACTCTGCAGGTTAGCCATGGCTCTGTGGAACGGAGCCTTGAGTAATCAAGTGCACCTGCAAGCTCATTTCCTGCCAGGCAAACTAAATTCACTGGCAGACAAGCAGAAATCTAATGGACCCACAGGAATGGAAACTGGAACCCATATTTAAGCTTCTGAGCCACAGGTGGGGGGGGCACCAGAGGTGGACCTCTTTTCTTCCCCTCAGAACTATCAGTTGAGCAAATATTGCACCAGAACTCCCCACAGCCAAGTATTGAAAGTGGATGCCCTGTCCTTTACATGGGAAAACCTCTCAGTCTATGCCTACCCCCTCTGACGTTCCTCTCTAAGGTTCTACTAAAGATCAAACAGGACAAGCCAAGGACAGTCCTGATTGCACCAGACTGGCCACGCTAGCACTGGTACGCACTTTTGCTCAGTCTGACAGTACTGCCACCATGGCACCTGCCTCCGACCCTTTCTAGGAGGGCCAGATTTTGCATCCTCTGCTACAAACCCTGAAACTAGCAGCCTGGCTCAACCCCTGAACTCATCACTAGCAGCCCTCAGTAAACAGGTGCTGTATGTCCTCCTTGAGGCAAGGAGGCCTAGTACTAGAACATCCTATTCAGAAAAGTGGAAAAGATAATGTTCTTGGAGCCAGTCTCAAGGAATGGGCACAACTGTGCCCAGCTTACCTCTTGAACTAGATTACTTAATGGAAATGCTCCACAAAGTCCTATCTTTCTCTTCAGTTAAGATTCATACCTCTGCCATCTCGGCTCATTATAATACTGAGCCCACCCCTCTTCTCTCATCCTCTGGTCAAACAGTTCCTGAGAGGAGCCAAAAATTTAAGACCCCCAGAAGAGCTCCCACTCCAGCCTGGGACCTTAACTTTGTATTGGAAAAACTCACACTTCCACCCTTTGATCGTGCTGCCTCAGCAGAGGTAAAATTCCTCTCATGGAAAACAGCTTTACTTCAAGCCATCACTTCAGCAAGAAGAGTGTCTAAATTGCAGGCCCTTATGGCCGTGGAACCCTTCATTATGTTCATGCGGACATGGTTTCCCTCAGGACTAACACATCATTTATTCCCAAGGTGGTGTCTAGTGTGGCTTTAAGCCAATCCATTCATTTGCCAACCTTTTTCCCTAATCCTCGGAATAAAGGGGAAAGGGTCCTGCACTCCCTGGACGTGCACAGGCAGCTTAGGTTCTATCTGGACAGGACTAAACCTTTCAGAAAATCTGACTAGATGCTAGTCAGCTTTGCTACAGGGACAGAGGGCAAGGCCATTTCAAAGCAAACCATTTCTAAATGGATAGCACACTACATCCATTTCTGCTACAAACACCATGGGAAACCTACCCCTGAGGGGATCGGAACACATTACACTAGGGCTACATCAACCTCTACAGCATTTCTCAGGGGAGTCCCTACCAAGGACATCCTAGAAGCTGCAACCTGGAGCTCTGTACACACTTTAACCAAGCATTACCATTTGCCTATCTTTTCTAAATCCAGAGCTGGATTTGCCACAGCAGTCTTACATGGCCTGTTTGACAGCCCTAATGCTTCTTGACTGCCTCCACCCATCCTCAGCTTTGGAAATCAACCCAAATTTGATGACTGCAACAGTGAAACACGAAGAACATAGTACAGATGTCCTTCATGGATGCATCTGCAGTCATAACAACTGGGTTGTCCTGTCGTCAGGCAGCCCTTCAGTCGGCCGGATTCCAAAGTCCGGGTCCGGCTTCGGCTGATGTCGCACTTCACCTGACGTCATCTCTGTTGGTCTTCGGGTATAAAGGCATCAGCCGACGCCATTTTCCTCAGTCTTTCTTGCCGCGTGGCGCCCGAAGCAGAAGCTGTTCGCAAGTGCCGGTCGGTCGGATCCAGAGATTACTTCTACCGAATACTACTTCGAAGACTTCTAAAGCTAAGTACCCCGTTGGGGAACCTTTCTTGCCTCAGCCGATGTCAGAAAAAGTTAATAATTGTTTAACCTGTGGGAAACAAATACCTCATAAAGATTTCCACTCTCATTGTCTGCCTTGTTTAGGCCCAGCCCACGACGTAGCAGCCTGTTCGGCCTGTGCTTCTTTCAACCGACAACGCTTAGGCGTCGGTCGGAGTTTGCAGAACAGTTTTTCGGTTCTGATTTTGCGTACATTATGCCGCCGGATCCTCCGACTTCCCAATCTGCCAAAACGAAGGATAAAGACCGACACTCGCGGTCCGCGGTTTCGCTGAAACCATGGTTAAGCAAGCGAGTGTCTCGGTTTCGGCGAAACCGAAAACTGCTCAAAGTACAGCTGAATCTATCTCTACAACTGAGGCCCCTGCTACCACTCTTGAATCGGCCTCAGAAATTTTATCCACTACGGTGGTTGCCACTGATTTATCAGACACCATTCCCTTGGATGTCTCTACCCCAGCACGTGGTGCAGCTAGGCCTCCAGCAGCCATGTCCATTAAGGCCTTCGCCAGGGCTAAAGCAGCCAAGACTACTAAAACAGTGCCTGTTAAACCCCCCACTACCAGGCCCTCTTCTAGTTCTCAAATGCTTACTTTGGCAGAAGATTTAATTTCATTAATTAGAGGATCTCAATCTCACCCAGACAGGGCCTCTCAGCCCCCAGAGAAGAGACTTGGGGCAGAGCCCCCTGAGCCAGTGTCCTCTGATGATTCTGCTGATGAATCAGACATAACTGACCAGCCAGAGGCTCCTTTCTCCAATTTTGAAGATTCTGATGCTGAAGAATCCATTCCAGCTGCTTCCCCTCCAGAAGAATTCTCCTTTGGGGAAACCTTACATGCCATGCGAGAGCAGTTCCAATGGCAGCAACAGGATTTTTCAGACTCCAGAAAAAGACTTAGGACTTTTCTGCACCTTCCACAGCACAGGCCCTTAGCTATACCTCCTGTTCTCTCTGTGGTGGATGATGCTTTCAATGATGTCTGCTCCGCTCCAGATTCTTTACCCCCAGCCCCTGCCAAACCAGACAGATTTTACAGGGTGCCAGATACTCATCACCACCTTTACAAGGCCCCACTTGCAGACCCCAAAACTATATCCCAGGGTCCCAAGGCAGTAGCCGCGACCATAGCTAAAAACCTATTCCTTCTGAAAGGGAAGCAAGGTCATTAGACAGATGGGGTAAAAGGTCTACACTTCAGCTACTCTCTCAGCTAGAGCTTTAAACTGTCAGTTTCACATGATACAATACCAAGAGTTTATGCTTGATCAATTAACTAAAAAGCTAACCACTGATGAATCTCTTGATAAGAAATATGTATTAGAAATGGTAAATAACATACAACAGGTTAGTAACCATTCCTTAAAATGTGGCTATGATGCACTGGAGGCTTCATTTAGATCAGCCATGACTGGCACAGTGATAAGAAGGCATGCATGGCTAAAGGAGCAAGCTTTACCGGATCATGTTAAAGCTAAGTTGCTAGATGCTCCTATGGATAAGACTAGTTTGTTTGGTACACCTGCCCAGCAGGTTATGAAGAAAATGGAAGAAAAGGCAAAATCTGTCCAAACGGTTAAAGATTTCTTGCAGGTTCAACCCCCAAGGTTTAGCAGGAACTGGCCGGCCAAAAATTGGTCCTTTCCTGACTCCACAAGATCTCAAAGGGGCAGGAATAGACGTTCCAGAGGCAGAAACCAATCCAGAGGAGGTGCCTACAGAGGACGACAGTGGCAAGGTAACAACAGAGGCACAGACTCAACCACTGCCACTACATCAACACAACCACAGTGACTTAACCCTAAATCCGCCTACCAGGGAACAAATAGCAGCTCCTTTAGGCGGAAAGTTAACATTATTTTCAAAGAACTGGCACTACATAACAAAAGACAAGTGGATTTTACAAACCATAGATCAAGGCTACCGGTTCCACTTCCACACTTTACCAGTCAAAAGAGGAATGCCAAATCTACCTCCAAATCAAAAAACAGAGGCTCTACAACAGATAATGGAGTTAGCAAACATGAGAGCTGTGGAAAGAGTGCCAACAGCAGAGCAAGGAAAGGGGTTCTACTCCAGACTATTCCTAGTTCCAAGAAAGGAAAAAGTTGGAGACCAATTCTCGACCTGTCCACCTTAAATACATACATCATTGTCCCAAAATTCAAAATGCTGACCCTACAGCAACTTCTTCCCATGCTGGGCAAGGAGTGTTGGCTGGTAACTGTAGATCTCAAGGAGGCATACCTGCACGTCCCCATTCGACCAATCTGCAGATGATACCTCAGATTTCTTGCAGGATCAGAGCACTATCAATTCTCAGCATTGCCCTTTGGCTTATCTACTGCGCCAGAGTATTCACAAAATGCCTGGCATCAGTAATCGCCATTGCAGACTACAGGAATTCAAATTTACCCATACCTGGACGACTGCCTTCTACAAGGGGACAACAAAAGCAAGCTGACAACAGATTTACAAAGGGTCATTTACTTGCTACAAGCACTGGGATACACAGTCAATTTACAAAAGTCAAGGCTGATACCATCCCAAACAAGGACCTTCTTGGGCTGAATTGGACACAGTAAAACAAATGGCATTCCTAACTACAGAAAAACAAAAGAACTCCTCTTTACTTCTTGGCACTAACAAAACTGAACAAGTTAACAGCAAGAAAAGTACTGCAGGCCTTGGGCTTCATGGCATCATGCATAATCTTGGTCCCATTTGCCAGACTACATATGAGAAAACTACAGTGGTACCTAAAGAATTTATGGTCCCAACACAGACACAGCCTGGAAACAGAAATCCCACTAATTCCATGCTTAAAACATGAGTTCATATGGTGGGCTCAGGCATGCCAGTCAAACCCAGGCCTACCCTTTCGCAGATGTCAAGCAAGCCAGACCATCACAACAGACGCTTCAGACCTAGGATGGGGGGCCCACATGCTGGACAAATGCGTGCAAGGACTCTGGACACAGGATCAACTTCACCTGCACATCAACCTAAAAGAAATGCTGGCAGTAAAACTGGCAATCCAAAAGTTCAAACCTTTTCTCAAAGAGGGCCAGTTGATAAGGACAGACAACACCACAGTCATGTGGTACATCAACAAACAGGGAGGAACTCATTCATACCCCTATGCAGAATGACTTTGGAGCTGTGGACCCTGGCACTCAGCTACAACATCCAGTTACAGGCAATATTTGTACCGGAAAGAAAATACTCTGGCAGACACACTAAGCAGAACCACCCGGATGCCCACGAATGGAAGCTGCACCCGGACATCTTCAAGACCATCTCAAAGAAATGGGGAATGCCTCAGATAGATCTATTCGCATCACCTCTCAATCACCAGCTCAAAAAATTCTGCACAAGGACATTCCACCCACTAGCATGGAAAGTGGATTCGCTCTCCTTCAGCTGGAAAGGCCTAACAGCATATGCATTCCCACCTCTTCCCTTGATACACAAAGTACTACTAAAAATCAAGGAAGAACGTCCAAGGATAATCCTGATAGCTCCAAACTGGCCAAGACAACACTGGTACCCACTACTGAGGAGCATGTCTCGGAACAATATGTGGCCAATTCCCCCGATGCCTTTGATATTAACTCAGAACAACTACAGCATCATGCATCCAAACCTAAAAACGTTGCAACTGACTGCATGGAACATCACATAGCAGCAGCTAACCCAGAACTTTCCCAAAGAGTTAAAGACATTATTCTTGAAGCACGCAGACCTTCAACAAGAAGGAACTATGCTGGAAAATGGAAAAGGTTTGTCATTTGGAGTACTGAAAGAGGAAAAGATGTGTCAAACATAGATATGCCTAACATTCTGGAGTACCTGGCCGAACTTCTTCATTCAGGCCTGTCCTACTCCTCCATCAAGATACATGCATCAGCTATTTCAGCAGAATACAGCTTTGATCCACCTGTTTTTCGCACCTTTGCTCAGGCAGTTCCTCAGAGGAATCAAGAATGTAAAACCTCCAAGGAAACCACCATTACCAGCTTGGGACTTAAACTTTGTGCTAGAAAAGTTGACACTATCACCCTTTGAACCAGCAGCAACAGCAGACCTACAACACCTGTCATGGAAAACTGCTTTCCTACTGGCAATTACTTCAGCAAGGAGGGTTTCAGAACTACAGGCCTTAATGGCGGTGCAACCCTTCCTAATCTTCCACCAAGATAGAGTGTCCATGAGGACTAATCCTACATTTATGCCTAAGGTGGTATCCAGAGTGTCTTTAAACCAGGCAATCCACCTACCTACTTTCTTTCCCAACCCACAAAACAGAGGGGAAAGAATACTGCATACCTTGGATGTACATAGACAGCTACGCTACTACTTGGACAGAACAAAAATAGCAGAAAGACTGACCAACTTTTGTAGCCTATGCAACAGGAAGGGAAGGAAAAGCTATTTCCAAACAGACAATCTCCAAATGGATAGGAAATTGCATACGATTCTGTTACTCCTTCCATGGAAAACCAATTCCACAGAACATAAGACCTCATTCTACAAGGGCAACAGCCACTACCACAGCCTTCTTACGAGGAGTGGCAACCAAAGACATTATTGAGGCGGCTACTTGGACCTCCGTGCATACATTTGCCAAGCATTATCATTTGCCTCTATATTCCAGATCCCGAGCAGGGTTTGCCACTGCTGTACTGCAAGGGATCCTAAACACACCATAATTTACTTTTATCCTCCTCCCCTAGTTGGCTATGGTATTCTACCCAGTTGTTATGACTGCAGATGCATCCGTGAAGGACATAGTACAGTTTTGTACCTACCATAAATGTAGATGTCCGAACTGGATAGCATCTGCAGTCAGGATTACCCTCCCTCCTTCCCCTCTGTGGTACTCCTAGGATGTTTACCCTCCTAATAGCTAGCTGGTGGGGGGGAGTCTTTTATGGTGTATTTGTTTGTATATATGTACTTACATGCTTATGTTTGTGTTTACCTCTATCTTTTTGGAAACATTGGCATCTATCCAAAATTTTAGCCTTCAAGAGGGCTACTGGCATCTGGGGCAAGAAACACTGAGGAAAATGGCGTCGGCTGATGCCTTTATACCCGAAGACCAACAGAGATGACGTCGGGTGAAGTGCGACATCAGCCGAAGCCGGACCTGGACTTTGGAATCCGGCCGACTGAAGGGCTGCCTGACGACAGGACAACCCAGTTGTTATGACTGCAGATGCTATCCAGTTCGGACATCTACATTTATGGTAGGTACAAAACTGTACTTTATGTACACTTACCATAAATTTAGATGCTCTAGTCTATTCACTGTTGCACTCCTGGTTACCCTCCCTCCAGCCCCCTGACTTTTCTGTACTACCTGTTCTTTTTTGTTTGGCCATATCTTATAACATTGTTATTTACTTTCTACTGGGGGTGTTCCACACCATGTAATTGCTTCCTGTTGTGGGGGCTCCTGACATCTGGGGCAAGAAAAACTGATGTAATGGTGTCGGCTGCATGTTTTATACCCATGACGACCTGACATCATGGAAGAAGCGACACCATCCGATGCAGAAATCTCAAGACACTGGTATTCAGGCTGGCTGAGGGCTACCTGCAGGCAGATAACCCAAATGTGATGACTGCAACAGTGAATACACTCTAACATCTACATTTATGGTAAGTGTACACAACTGTACTTTTTATGCTTTATCCATTCATTTGGACTGAAACTAGCAGTCTTTTTTATAAAATCAGGGGACTTTGTGCATGTATTTTTTGCTGTGAACTGTTACTGAAAATACTGTTTTCTCAGTGCTATGTTCATGGTAGTATCCCTGCATGTAGTCTTTACTCTTTAGAGGAAGAATAGTGGAATTTATCCATCTTTTCACTGGGCTGACTGTGCAGACAGTATTTGGTGTTGAGATGGTTAATTTCTTGTCCCCTGACTTGTTGGACAGCCCCCACATCATCATCCTCATCTGCACCTAAAAAATGAAAGAATAACTCAAATAAGCCTCGATTGTGACTCGAATAGTCTTCACTCTGGACAAGCTGTCTGGACACTGTTCTGTTGCCACCATAACCCCTGGGGTGGTTGTAGTATCACAGCTGTACATGTCACGAGGCTTCGGCACATTCTCTGGTGCTACCATTGCCTCTTTCAGGTATGGTAGAACCAAACCTTTTGGGTGCAGAGGAAGTCAGGGCTACAAGATCTGTCGCCAGTATTGGTTCCACCCTGTGGGATTCTCCCACAAGTGTAGTGTATGCTTAAGAGACAGAAGACCCTTCACGTGGTGGGGCAGCAGTCTTTGGTTTCCCACCTGAGACGGTGGCTATGGGTAGATAGATCCATAGCTCAGGCAGTTGGTTACAGAGTGCATACCCAGGTTATAATAATACTGTCACTTCCAACAAAGGTCATTTTGTTAAGGATCCTTGTTTTGAAGGGGATCCTTTCTCTGAGGACTCTGACTTGTCTGTGCCTGATCAGTTGATTTCCTCATGTCAAACAGGGGGACCTAAACAGATGTTTCCTTCTCCCTCCTTTAATCCCAGCATTGGGGATCGTGCATACAGCTGCAGTCATAACAGATGGGTTTTCCTGCCGTCAGGCGGGTCCTCGGTCGGCCGAATTCCAAAGTCTAGGTCCGGCGTCGGTTGTCGTCGCTTCTTCCCTGACGTCAGTGCGACAGGGGTATAAAAGAACCAGCCAACGTCATTTTCTTCAGTCTTTCTTGCCGCACGGTGCCCAAAGCAGAAGCAGTTCGCAAGTACCGGTCGGCCAGCTCTTGAGATTACGAATATCTACAACCGAAGTCTTCTTGAAAGCTAAGTACCCCGTTGGGGAAACTTTTCTTGCCTCAGACCGATGTCAGACAAAGTTAATAATTGTATTTCATGTGGGAAGCAAATACCGCATAAGGATTTTCATTCCCTCTGCATTCCTTGCTTAGGCCCAGACCACGATGTCTCGGCTTGTCGTTTTTGTGCTACATTCAACAAATGCACCATTAAGCATCGGGCGGAGTTCGCCCAGCACTTTTTTGGCAAAAAAATTTAACTACATAATGTCGTCGGATACTCCGACTCCAGTTTTGACTAAAAGACGCAAAGATAAGGACCGACACGAGGTCCGCGGCCTCTACAGACACCCCACCAAAGCCGACTACAGGTGGTCCGGTTCTCAGCGAGGCGCCTACGCAGCCCCTGACTACCGACGACACTTCATTGGCGGTGTCTTCTGTACCCGAGGTCGCAAGCTCTTCGGCCCACACCCCGACTACAGATACCGAAGCCACTCTTGGCGGTGAGACTCAGAGTTTAGACAGGTCTGCCTCCTCTCAAGGTGTCTTCAGGCCTTCCTCTTCTTTTTCCATCAAGGCTTTCACTAAGTCTAAGACAGCCATGCATTCTAAAAAACAAACTCCACAGGGCCCTTCTCAAGGCCCCATGCCTAAAAAGCAGATGCTCAAAATGGCTGAGGACTTAATTTCTCTTATTAGGGGTTCTCAACCCCCCCCCCCCCGGAAAAAAGGACCAGAGTGGAGGAAGAATCCCCTTCCTCGGACCAGGCTTCCATTATTTCAGAACATTCTGATGACCAGGAACATTCATACTCCCCTTTTGAAGTTTCTGATGCAGAGGAGTCCATTCCCTCTGTCTCCCCCCCTGAGGATTACTCTTTTGGGGAAACCTTGCATACCTTGAGGGAACACTTCCACTGGGAAGGTCAAGAGTACTCAGACTCCAAGAAAAGGCTTAGGGATTTTCTCTTGCTCCCTCAGCACAGGCCTCTGGCTATACCCCCTGTCTTAGATATCCTTGATGATGTGTATTCGGAGACCCAGAAACTATCTCACAGGGCCCCAAGGGAATTAAGGCCTCCACTGCTAAAAATCCTTTACCTTCAGGGAGGGATTCCAGAGCTTTAGAAAGGTGGGGGAAAAAGGTATACACCTCGGCCACCTTATCCATGAGGGCAGTAAACTGCCAGTTCCATATGTTAAAGTATCAACAGTTTCTGTTATCACATTTGAGAAGCAAAATGTCAACCTGAACAACCTGATTTGAAGGAAATGCAGGATTTGATACATAGTGCAGAACAAGTAGGTAAACATACCTTGCAATGTGGTTTTGATGCTTTAGAGGCCTCATGTAGAGCTGCTGTTACAGGATCAGTCATACGTAGACATGCTTGGCTCAAAGAGCAAACCTTGCAGGATCATGTCAAAGCTAAATTGCTGGATGCACCTCTGCAAAAAGATGTATTGTTTGGTGTTAAAGCTGAGGAGGTATTAAAGAAAATGGAGGAAAAGGCAAAATCAATGCAAACAGTGAAAGATTTCCTACAGGTACAACCTCCACATTTCAGTAGAAATTGGCCTTCAAAAAATTGGTCCTTTCCAGCCACGGACAGGCCCCAAAGAGGTAGATACAGGCGCCCGAGGGGTAGAGGGCAATCTCAAGGATCATTTAGAGGCAGACAATGGCAAGCACCTACCCAAAGAGAGGTAGTGAGGATAGTTCACAGCCATTCAGAAAGCAAAACCAATGACTTTCCCCTTTGCATGCCAAGCAAGGCTCAAATGGCAGCACCTTTAGGCAGAAAACTGGCATTATTTTCAAAAAATTGGCATATTGTCACAAAAGACAAATGGGTCCTGGACATTATAGACAGAGGCTACAGATTCCACTTTCACACCCTTCCAAAAATGAGAGGCATGCCAAACCTGCCACACAATCAAAGGGCAGAGGCATAAAAACAAATTTCAGATCTCATGGACATGAAAGCTATTCAAGAGGTACCTGCAGAAGAACAGGGTCAAGGTTTTTATTCCAGACTATTCCTGGTACCAAGGAAGGGCAAAGATTGGAGACCTATTTTGGACCTATCCATCCTAAACACATTTTTACTCATGCCAAAATTCAAGATGCTCACATTACAGCAGCTTCTTCCCATGCTGGGCAAGGAGTCTTGGCTGGTAACATTGGACCTCAAGGAGGCATACCTGCATGTCCCAATCAGACAAAATTGCAGAAGATACCTCAGATTTCTTGCAGGTTCAACACATTAGCAATTCTCTGCATTGCCCTTTGGCTTATCTACTGCACCCAGAGTGTTCACGAAATGCCTGGCATCAGTAATTGCCGACTGCAGACTGCAAGGGATACAAATATACCCATATTTGGACGACGGCCTGATCCAAGCGGACAGCAAGCACATACTTTTGAAATATCTGGCTTTTGTAATAAGGTTGTTGAATTCCCTGGGATACACAGTCAACAAAAAGAAATCAAGGCTAATACCCTCTCAGACAATAATTTTCCTGGGTGCCAAATTGGATACATCACCCAGATGGCCTACCTCACGCCAGAGAAACAAGGGCAACTAACTCAATACTTCAGAAAACTGGCAACTCTCACCAGGCTGACTGCAAGGAAAACCCTGCAGGCTCTGGGATTCATGGCATCTTGCATCCTACTAATCCCATGTGCAAAGCTGCATATGAGGGAACTTCAATGGTACCTGAAAAACCTATGGTCTCAGCACAGCCACAGCTTGGAAACAATAATACCACTAATTCCATGTCTTCAAAAGGAATTTCTGTGGTGGGCTCAAGCATGCCAAACAAACACAGGTCTCCCACTCTGCAAGCCTCAAGCAAGTCAAACCATCACAACAGACGCCTCTGATTACGCCTGGGGGGCGCACATGACAGATCGGTGCATTCAGGGCAGATGGTCAAAAAAGGAAAAGCACCTACACATCAATCAAAAGGAAATGCTAGCAGTAATAAATGCTATTATAGCTTTCAAAGACCTGCGGCATCCAGGCCAGCTATTGATAAGGACAGACAACACCGCAGTAATGTGGTACATAAACAGGGAGGAACCCACTCATACCCCCTATGCAGGCTAGCCAGGTCTCTTTGGAACATGGCTCTAGAATTGCAAATAGAGCTTCAAGCACAGTTCCTGCCAGGCAAGGAAAACACGCTGGCAGACAACCTAAGCAGAAATATGATAGATCCACACGAATGGAAGTTGCATCCTCAAGTTTTTTTCAAGGATAATTCAAGCATGGGGAAGGCCAGACATAGATCTCTTTGCCTCCCACAGAAATCACCAATTGGCAAAATTCTGTTCAAGGACCTTTCATCCACAGGCCTGGAAAATGGACGCACTCTCTTTCAGTTGGACAACAATGACAGTTTATGCCTTTCCACCTCTTCCTCTGCTGCCCAAAGTTCTATTAAAAACCAGAGCAGATAGACCAAAGATGATTCTCATCGCTCCAGACTGGCCAAGACAACACTGGTACCCACTCCTGAGGAGCCTAATGCATTCCCCACCATGGATCCTGCCTCTAATGCCTCTTCTACTGACTCAGCACAACTTCAAAACTCTTCACAGTCAGCTGAAAAGACTCAGTCTAGCTGCATGGAAGATTCCTTAAAAGCACAACAGACCCTGCTCTCCAAGGAAGTACAGAATGTCATTTTGGAGGCCAGAAGACCTTCTACTAGAAAAGCCTACTCCGCCAAATGGAAACTGTTTTGTGCTTGGAATGAGAAAAAGGGCCAGAACCCTGGAATACTGAATTTACCTCAAATATTACAGTACCTAGCTGAGATGCTAAGCAGTGGACTTTCATTCTCTTCCATCAAAATCCATGCCTCAGACATTTCTGCAGAATACAACACTGATCCTCCTTTATTCTCTCACCCCCTCTTAAGGCAGTTTCTCAGAGGGGCTAAGAATATAAAACCCCCCAGGAAACAACCAGTACCTGCTTGGGATCTCAATTTCATTCTAGAGAAACTGACTTTGCCTCCTTTTGAGCCAGCTGCCTCAACAGAACTGCAATATTTGTCCTGGAAAACAGCCTTCCTGCTGGCTATCACCTCAACTCGCAGGGTTTCGGAACTACAAGTCCTCATGGCTGTGCAGCCTTTCATCATTTTCCATCAGGACAGAGTTTCCTTACGAACCAATCCTTCCTTTATGCCAAAGGTAGTATCCAGGGTAGCCTTGAATCAGGCTATCCACTTGCCTACCTTTTATCCCAGTCCCCAAAACAAAGGGGAGAGACTACTACATTCCTTGGACATTCACAGACAACTACGTTATTATTTGGACAGAACAAAGCCTTTCAGAAAATCAGAGTAACTCTTTGTGTCCTATGCCTCAGGGGCTCAAGGGAAGCCTATTTCCAAACAGACAATCTCAAAATGGATAGCCCACTGCATATGCTTTTGTTACTCTCTTCATGGTAAAACTGTACCTGCAGGCATCAGGTCTCACTCCACAAGGGCCACAGCTACCTCTGCAGCTTTCCTCAGGGGGGTTCCTACCAAAGATATTTTGGAAGCTGCCACTTGGAGTTCTGTGCATACCTTCTCCAAGCACGATCACCTGCCTTTATACTCAAAATCTAGAGGAGGTTTTGCCACTGCAGTTTTGCAGGGCATCCTGGCTCCTCCTAGTTCCACCTAGTGCCCTACCACCCCTTTTTTAGCTTTGGTATTCTACCCATCTGTTATGACTGCAGCTGTATGCACGATAAACATAGTACAGTTTTGTACCTACCATAAATGTAGATGTTTGAGTGCTAATACAGCTGCAGTCCAGGTTTCCCTCCCTCCTTCCCCTCTGGAACAGGTCTAATGGCTAACAACCTCCTCATACAACCTGATTGGGGTACTCTTTTATGGTGTATTTGCTTACAACTACTGTTTTTTGATTATACTGCATTGCATTATTACATAAATTTATGTATTGCCTTCCTTCTGGGGGCACCTGACATCTGGGACAAGAAAAACTGAAGAAAATGGCGTCGGCTGGTTCTTTTATACCCCTGTCGCACTGACGTCAGGGAAGAAGTGACGACAACTGACGCCGGACCTAGACTTTGGAATTCGGCCGACCGAGGACCAGCCTGACGGCAGGAAAACCCATCTGTTATGACTGCAGCTGTATTAGCACTCGAACATCTACATTTATGGTAGGTGCAAAACTGTACTTTCTCCACTGTTCTTTGAGGCATTGCCTAAGAAAGAGTTTATGAATTGTAAGGTATGCTGAGCCTCACCTGGCCTCCAAGCCTTTTTGTCTGCCGACCCTGCTTCACTGTCCCCAGTGACGTTTACTAACAGATCAAGTTATTTTACCCAGTCCCTCAAGATTAACAAAGCAAGTGGCTAGAATCTCAGGTTAAGAAGCTGACACAGTCCAGCATGGTAGCCTTTAAAGTGTTTACTGCCATTGTTTTCTGTGGAAGTTTGTGCCGAGATGCATGTGCAGTTTAGTTTGCTGCATCATTGCCTGCAGAATAGAACCTCTGTTTTAATGATATTGTTTCCCTGGTATCTGTTTTCTAAAAGTGCCTTGGAGGAGGCCGATACTTTTTCTGGACATGTCCGTGCTAAAAGGTAGACTGGGTTGCACCCCCAGAATTTTGCTGATGAGTTGAAACAAGATTATGAATGTTCCTCTTGAAGTCTGATCATGCGTTTGGTACAGCAGATCCTTAAACATTGGGATGACAGAGCTAAATGGATGCAAGGAGTATCAAAAATGTTTTATATTCCTCTATTCTCCTTCAAGCAAGATAATTTTCAGCTGCCTTAACCAGCAGATATCCCAGCCGAACAAAGAAACTGCAGGAAGACCACTTCCCAAGCCTGTCAAGAAGAGTTCCTTCCCTGGAAAGGATAACCCCCTTCCAACTTTATGGCTGTGCTGAAGTGTCAGTTGTCTATCAAGTCTCCATTAGGTGCCTCGTCTCTCAAGTTAGTTGTGAGCAAGGCAGCCTGGCCATCAGTTATTTCCAACAGATGAGTGCAAACGTTGACCGGGGTTTCGGATGGAAGTGAAAAATTTTTCCTCCATTCAGGAGGGTTTCCCCCTCATCTACCAGATCAGATTTTTTATTCCCTACTTTTCTTCTGCAAATGCTGGACTTCAGGGTCATAAAACTGGTCCCCTCTTCAGAAAGAACACGGTTTCTTTAGCGTTTCCTTGGTCCCCCAGTAAGAGCAGTCATAGAGACTGGTATGGGACCTTTCTTTTTTGAATACTTTGTCAAGGTCCAGGTTCAAAATGCTCATGGTGCATGCAGTGCTTTCTTTGATTCTGAATCACTGCTTCATGGTGATCGTGGTCTTGACTGATTCCTTTCTTCATATCCCCATTGCTCATCGCTTCAGGGGATATGTGAGATTTGCGTCAGTTTTCTGATTTGACTTTTGGGCTGTCCACTGTAACATGACTGTTTCCCAAATGTCTTAATGTGGCAGGGACCCTCTGTTGAACTCTCGGTATTCACTTTTCTCTTGGACTATTTGCAGATCTGAACAGAGCATCTGTCCAGGTGTGTGAAATTGCTAGAGAAGTTCTTATCCTGACTTTCCCATTTAGAATTCAAGTTAAACTTCCAAGTGTCATATTTGACACCCTCTCAATGACTTGTGTTTCTGGGGTGCTTAATCATCTTCAACAAAAGTCCGTCTTTTCTGCCTGATGTCAAGATCCTGTTGCACTAGAAGATATTTCTGGATTTCTCCAGAGCAATGATGCTACGACTTAAGAATTCCTAGTAATTTTTGGACTGAAGGCATCCATGGCTCCCATTTTACCACTGGCTCATCTTCACATGAGAAAAATTTCAGTTGTATTTCTGAAGTTGTTGGACGCAGCACCTTCATTCCCTGGAATCCCAGTTGCTGGTGCTACCCTTTCATCAGACAGGTGTTAGTGGTGTAGAGAAAAGTCAAGTATCAATCCGGGCTTCCTTTTCTCTCCTCTAATATCAGTACAGTCTGTCCAGACATATTCATCAGACTTTGCTAGGGAATTTTTCCATGGTGATGCAAGTGCTAGCCATTTAGTGTCCCAAGGACACTTGGAAGTTGAGTAATATCCGAGAGATGTTCTCACTGTTCACATTTTGAAAGTCCTTCACCACCTTTGGAATCTGGGTCCTGCCATCGTGGTTATGGGCAACCACACTGTGGTAGCTTTTCTTACTAAAGGGTATGAGTTCTTATCCCTGATGTTGATGGCAATGATAGCCTGGAAGCAGCATTCTCCATACGCTGTCTCTTCAAGCATCATACATTGTTAGAGCAGAACATTGTGGCAGACAGTCTTAGTAGATCATGGGCATACCTACATGAGTGTTAGCTCAAGGCAGTGGTGGTAAGGATCTAATCCAGCTGTGCAGTACATCTGTTCTCCTTTCAAAACAGACAGCTGGAACAATTCAGTTCCTGACATTCTTGTTTCTTTGGATGAGAATGTTCCTGTACGTGTTTCCACCCTTTCCACTGATTCAGATGGTACTTTTGTAAGTTCAGAGAAATGCCAAAGATTATGTGATGACTCCCTTTTGGTCCAGGTAATCTTGGGTCTTCCTTTTAATGATATTAGCCGAGGGCAGTTACCACATACTTCTGCACAATCTGGTCTTGCTCACACAGTTTCAAGGGTATCTGGTGCACCCCATTTGGAGAAACGTCAGTTGACAGCATGTATGATTTAATCTCAACTGTTTAGCACTTGTCACAATGAGGTGTTGCAGTGGTGTTAACTGAGGCCAGAAAACATGCTTTTAGAAAATCTTTTCTTTACATTGAATGAGATTTTTCTAAGTAGTGTCTAAATGGAAACTGAGGGTTCATTGTGGACAATATCCCTGTCTTATTTTGGTTTGAGCTATTTCTGGATGGCTTAGCATGTGCATCCATTAGGGCCCATTTAGTGGCCATCTCTGCTCGTCTGCCAGTGCATCCCCCTATTTCATTTCTTTGGTAAAGCAATTCATCAAAATGGTGTTGCAGATGAGACCCCCTCATGAGCATATCCCTCCTTGGGACTTCAGTTGTGTTCTTTAAAAACAAAACAATGTTCTTTAAAAAAAAAAAAAAAAAAAAAGACCTTGCCCTCCTTTTGAACCAGCAGTTCACATTGAGCTTAGAATTTTATTGTGGAAACTGTTTTGTTTTTTGCTCTCACATTTGCCAAGTGAGTTTTCTGAGCTGCAGGCTGTTGTAGTGAGACAACCTTTCACATTTTAATCAGGAATAGGGTTGTGTTCAACAATTAGCCTTTTTATTTTCAGGCCAAAAGTGAAAAACTTACTTTGGTCCTTGGATGTGCATAGCATCTCAGGAAAAGCATTGGGCAAAGAAAGGTCAACCTGTTTCTAAGCAGTTCATTGCACATATGTTTCCACTCTGGTGGTATTTGTTGTTCCCACCATGGTGAGGTGAATACAGATAAAGGTAAAGGCACTTTTCACCAGGGCCTTTTCCTCATCAATGACATTTTGGAAAGAGTGGACTCTAAGTATTCTAGAGGCAGCAACTTGGTCCTCTGTCCTTGCTTGCATGAAGCACTACAACACTGGATGCTTTTCCAGGTCCTGTGCAGGCTTTGCAAAAAACTGATGTTCATCGTGTTACACTGCTGCAGTCATCACTGTTGGGTTATCCTGCAGTCAGGCGGTCCCACAGTCGGCCCGAGTTCCAAAGACTTGGTCCGGCGTCGGTTGCTGTCGCTTCTTCCCTGACGTCAGTGTGCCAGGGGTATATAAGATACAGCCAACGCCATTTTCTTCAGTCTTTCTTGCCGCGCGGTGCCCGAAGCAGAAGCAGTTCGCAAGTGCCGGTCGGCTGACTCCTGAGATTTTCAAATCGAATTTCAGACCGAAGTCTTCATAAAGCTAAGTACCCCGTTGGGGAACCTTTTCTTGCCTCAATCCGATGTCAGAAAAAGTTAACAATTGCATTTCTTGTGGGAAGCAAATACCTCATAAGGACTTTCATTCTTATTGTATTCCTTGCCTAGGCCCAGACCACGACATCACAGGTTGTCGGTTTTGTGCTAGGTTTAATAAACGAACTATTAAACGTCTGTTTGATTTCGCCCGGCATTACTTTGGTAGGAAATATAATTATACCATGCCGTTGGTGCAACCGACGACTGGAATGCATAAAAAATGCAAAGATAAGAACAGGCAGCCGAAATCCAAACCGGATTCCGAGGCCTCTGCTAGGCTAATCGCCGGTTCTCCGGTTTTCAGTGAGGCGCCTACGCAGCCCCTGACGACCGCTGATTTAGAACCCCAGGCGACATCCGATTCACAAGCGGAGTTTACTAGGTCTCCACAACCTTTACCTTTAGGCTCTTCCGACTCCATACCTATAGGAGATTCCGGTGCAGTTGAAATGCCTTCAGTTGCTGAAGGCGTCTTCAAACAGACTACACTCACTATTAAATCCTATGCAAAACTGAAAACTCCTTTAAAAACAAAGAAGACTGCACAGCAGTCTCCAGTACAAGGTCCCATGCCTAGGAAACAGATGCTTAAGATGGCTCAAGACTTAATTACCCTAATCAGGGGTTCCCATCCCCCTCCTGATAAAAGGCCAAGGCAGGAGGAGGACTACGCTTCCTCCGACCAGGTTTCAATTTCCTCACTCTTCTGAGGAACAGGAATATTCCTTCCCCCCTTATGAAGATTCTAATGCTGAAGAGTCTATCCCTTCTGCATCTCCCCCAGAAGACTTCTCTTTTGGGGAAACCTTACATACTATGAGGGAATATTTCCACTGGGAAAGCCAGGATTACTCTGATTCTAAAAAAAAAAAAAAGGCTCCGAGAGTTCCTTTTACTACCCCAGCACAGTCCACTTGCAATTCAACCTGTGTTAGACATTGTGGATGATGTTTATTCAGAATCTAGCCTTAACCCAGATTCACTACCTCCTGCACCAGCCAAACCAGACAGATACTACAGAGTCCCTGACTCGCACAAATTCCTGTATAAAAGCCCTGTTGCTGACCTAGAAACCATTTCCCAGGGTCCCAAAGGGGTTAAAGCCTCTACTGCTTAAAATCCTGTGCCCTCTGAAAGGGATTCTAGAGCACTAGACAGATGGGGAAAGAAAGTATATACCTCAGCTACTCTAGCTATGAGGGCCTTAAATTGTCAGTTTCACATGCTGAAATATCAACAGTATCTGATGTCTCAGTTAAAACAAAAAATGCTCGCACATACAGACCAGCCAGATTACAAGGAAATGCAAGATTTGTTACATTCAGCTGAACAAGTGGGAAAACATACTTTGCAATGTGGATGTGATTCATTGGAAGCTTCTTGTAGAGCAGCAGTGACAGGCTCTGTCATACGTAGAAACATCACCTGATCGTGTTAAAGCAAAGTTATTGGATGCACCCTTACAGCAGGATGTTTTATTTGATGTAAAAGCAGAAGTTGTTTTAAAGAAAATGGAGGATAAGGCAAAATCTATGCAGACGGTCAGGGATTTTTTACAGGTTCAACCTCCTCGTTTCAGCAGAAATTGGCCAACCAAAAACTGGTCCTTTCCAGCTTCTGCCAGACCACAGAGGGGCAGATACAGACGCCCAAGAGGCAGAGGCCAGCCACAAGGCTCTTACCAGCCTCGACAATGGAGTGCCACAACCCAAAAAGGAGGAGAAGGCAGGTCTCAAACTACCAGAAGACAAACACAATGACTTACCCCTCAGACTATCAAGCAAAACCCTCTTGGCAGCTCCCTTGGGGGGAAAACTCTCTCTTTTTTGCAGACGATTGGCACATCATCACAAAAGACAAATGGGTCCTAAATGTTGTATCTCAAGGATACAGATTCCACTTTCACACTTTATCAAGGATAAAAGGAATGCCAAACCTGCCATCAAATCAGTGGGCAGAGGCTCAAAAGCAAATTTCAGCTCTCATGGACATGAGAGCCATTCAACAGATTCCTACACAGGAGTAAGGACAAGGATTTTACTTGAGACGGTTTCTAGTTCCCCAAAAGGGCAAAGCCTGGAGACCCATTCTGGACCTCTCAATTCTAAACACATACTTGGAAGTACCCAAATTCAAGATGCTGACACTACAGCAACTTCTTCCCATGCTGGGCAAGAAGGCTTGGCTAGTAACGTTGGACCTCAAGGAGGCATACATGCATGTCCCTGTCAGACAAAATTGCAGAAGATACCTCCGATTTATTGCAGGTTCAACCCATTACCAATTCTCTGCACTGCCCTTTGGCTTATCTACTGCACCCAGGGTCTTCACAAAATGCCTGGCACCAGTAATTATGTACTGCAGGTAAAGAGGCATTCAAATATATCCATACCTGGACGACTGCCTTATTCAAGCAGAAAGCAAGGACATTCTATTAAAGCATCTGGCGTTTGTCAAAAACCTTCTAAGTTGCCTAGGGTACACAGTAAACAAAGAAGTCAAAACTAGTCCCCTCACAAGACATAATATTCCTGGGTGCCAGCTTAAATACAACGGCCCAGATGACTTGCCTCACGCCAGACAAGCAAAGACAACTGACTCAATACTTCAAAATGATGGCAACAAAGACCCAACTCCCTGCAAGAAAAATTCTGCAGGCCTTGGGATTCATGGCATCTTACATACTACTAATATAATTTGCAAAACTGCATATGAGGAAATTACAAGGGTATCTGAAAAGCGTATGGTCTCAACACAGCCACAGCTTGGAAACAATAATTCCACTCATTCCCTGCCTTCAACAGGAGTTTCTATGGTGGGCTCAGGCATGTCACCTCAACAAGGGTCAGCCTTTCACCTTACCCACAGCCAGGCAAACTATAACAACAGATGCATCGGATTATGCCTGGGTAGCACACATGGCAGGACAGTGTATTCAGGGCAAATGGCCTGCAAACCAAAGGCATCTACATATCCATCAAAAAGAGATGCTAGCTGTACAAAATGCCCTAACAGCTTTCAAGGACCTCCTACATCCAGGACAACTCCTAATAAAGACGGACAACACCACAGTGATGTGGTACATAAACAAGCAAGGGGGCACACACTCCTACCCCCTATGCAGACACGCAATGACCTTGTGGAACACAGCACTGACCTACCAAGTTCAACTGCAAGCACAATTCCTGCCAGGAAAGAAAAACACACTGGCAGACGATTTAAGCAGAAACATGACAGATCCTCAAGAGTGGAAACTAGATCCACAAGTATTCGCAATAACTCAGAAATGGGGGAGCCCAGACATAGATCTGTTTGCTCCCCCCCAAAACTACCAACTACGGAAATTCTGTACAAGGACATACCACACACTAGCTTGGAAAGTGGACACCCTCTCATTCACTTGGAAAACTTTGACAGTGTATGCCTTTCCTCCACTGCCTCTTCTGGCAAAGGTGCTGCTGAAAGCCAGATTAGAGAGGCCACAAATGATACTCATTGCTCCAGACTGGCCACGCCAACACTGGTATCCAGTACTAAGGAACATGGCTCAAGGACCACCATGGATTTTGCCTACAATTCCTCACCTGCTCACTCAGCAAAACAATCCGATTCTACACAGCCAGCTCAAGACTTTAAATCTGGCTGCATGGCAAATTGCCTAAATAACCAGTCAACACTTCTCTCTAAAGCTGTGATGGACGTCATTCTTTAGGCCAGGAGGCCCATCACCAGGAAAGTCTAATCAGACAAATGGAAAAGATTCTGCGCCTGGAACCAGGCTAAGGGCCAAAATCCCCTTGTCCCAAATATTCCTCAGATCCTTCAATATCTAACTGAGATGTTGCACAAAGGACTTTCCTTCTCATCTATTAAGATCCACGCCTCAGCTATTTCAGCTCAATACAACACGGATCCTCCTATATTTTCACATCCATTACTAAGACGGTTCCGCAGAGGGGCTAAGAACATAAGACCGCCCCGGAGAGCACCAACACCAACTTGGGATCTCAACTTTGTTCTGGAAAAGCTAACACTTCCGCCCTTTGAACCAGCTTTCACTGCTGATCTACAGTTCCTATCATGGAAAACTGCCCTGCTGCTAGCAATAACTTCAGCACGAAGAGTCTCAGAACTACAGGCCCTAATGGCAGTGGAGCCTTTCATTATTTTTCATCAAGACAGCGTCTCTTTACGAACTAACCCATCCTTTATGCCAAAGGTGGTATCCAGTGTGGCCCTAAACCAAACCATTCATTTGCCCACCTTTTATCCAAACCCCCGACATTCACAGGCAATTACGTTACTACTTGGATAAAACTAAGGCTTTCAGAAAATCTGACCAGCTCTTTGTATCCTATTCTGCAGGATCTCAAGGAAAAGCCATCTCAAAACAGACCATTTCAAAATGGATAGGACATTGTATCCGTTTCTGCTACACACACCAAGGGAAATCTGTGCCTGGTAACATCAGGCCCCATTCCACCAGGGCTACAGCAACATCAACAGCCTTCCTCAGAGGGGTACCAACCAAGGATATTTTGGAGGCTGCCACTTGGAGTTCAGTGCACACCTTTACCAAGCACTATCACTTACCTCTATACTCTAAAAACAGAGCTGGCTTTGCCACTGCAGTTCTGCAGGGCCTACTAGCCTCTCCAAACCCTGTTTAGTTCCACCACCCATCCTTAGCTTTGGGATTCAACCCAGCAGTGATGACTGCATCAGTGTAACACGAACATAGTACAGTTTTGTACCTACCATAAATGTAGATGTTCGAGTGTTCACACTGCTGCAGTCCAGGTTACCCTCCCTCCATCCCCTCTGTAGTAGCTGGACTTATCTATTCCTTTCTATCCTATACAACCTCTGTGGTGTATTAGCTTGTGACTGAAGGTATTGTTTTATTTTTATATGTATATTTTTATATAGCAATATGTATTGCCTACCTATTGGGGGCACCTGACATCTGGGGCAAGAAAAACTGAACAAAATGGCATCGGATGCATCTTGTATACCCCTGGCACACTGACGTCAGGGAAGAAGCGACAGCAACCGACGCTGGACCAAGGCTTTGGAACTCGGGCCAACTGCGGGACCGCCTGACGGCAGGATAACCCGACAGTGCTGACTGCAGCAGTGTGAACACTCGAACATCTACATTTATGGTAGGTACAAAACTGTACTTTCTCCACATGCTGCTGGATCCTCATTCTTCCACCTCACAAGTTGAGTAAGCTTTGGGAATCTGATATGCCAGTAAGGCGGTGTGTTTGAACATAGTTCAGTTGCATAAGTTCCACTCCACTGTAACAGTAGATGTTCTTAGAACGGACTACCTTAGTGGCACTACCCTTCCACCACCCCGTTTTGTTGGGTGTTTATAGTTGGTAGTTGAAGTTTGTTGTATTTTTGTTCAGCAGCCATTTCAGTGTGCATGTGTTTGTGACTTAAAATAGAACAGTAGATGTTTGCAAAACTTTTGTTCTCATCTGCTCTTTCTGTTGGACCCCAGAAAATGGAATGGGTCCTGTCTGTGAGTGTGAAGGGCTATGCTGGTCCTGCCAGTAGATTGGTGGATGTCCTTCAAGGATGCATCTGCAGTCCTAACAAATGGGTTGTCCTGTCGTCAGGCAGCCCTTCGGTCGGCCGGATTCCAAAGTCTGGGTCTGGCCTCGGCTGGTGTCGCACTTCACCCGACGTCATCTCTGCTGGTCTTCGGGTATAAAGGCATCAGCAGACGCCATTTTCCCCGGTCTTTCTTGCCGCGTGGCGCCCGAAGCAGAAGCTGTTCGCTAGTGCCGGTCGGTCAGATCCAGAGATTACTACTACCGAATACTACAAGACTTCTAAAGCTAAGTACCCGTGGGGACTCTCTCTTGCCTCAGCCGATGTCAGAAAAAGTGAATAACTGTTTAACTTGTGGGAAACAAATACCTCATAAAGATTTCCACTCTTACTGCTTACCTTGTTTAGGCCCAGACCACGACGTAGCAGATTGTTTAGCCTGTGCTTCCTTCAACCGACGAACGCTTAGGCGTCGGTCGGAGTTTGCTGAACAGTTTTTCGGCTCAGATTTTGCGTACATTATGCCGTCGGATCCTCCGACTACCCAAATTGTTAAGAAACGCAAAGAAAAGGACCGACACTCGCGGTCCGCGGTTTCGGCCGAAACCACGGTTAAGCAAACGGCGAGTGTCTCGGTTTCGGCCGAAACCGAGCAAACGGTTCAATCTTCAGCCGAATCCATGACTACTACCGAGGCTCCTTCTACCCTAGTTGAATCGGCCTCTGAAGTTTTGCCTACTAATGTGGTTTCCCTAGAATTATCGGACACCATCCCTTTGGATGTCTCTACCCCAGCACGTGGTGCTGCTAGGCCTCCTGCAACCATGTCTATAAAGGCCTTTGCCAGGGCTAAAGCAGCCAAATCTGCTAAATCTGTGCCTGTTAAGCCCCCCTCACACAGGCCTAGTTCCAGTTCTCAAATGCTTACTCTGGCAGAGGATCTCATCTCTTTAATAAGGGGATCCCAATCTCACCCAGACAGGGCCTCTCAACCTCCAGAAAAGAGACCTAGAACAGAGCCCCCTGAGCCAGTGTCCTCAGATTACTCTTCTGATGATTCAGACAATACAGACCATCCAGAGGCTCCTCTTTCTACTTATGAAGATTCTGATGCTGAAGAATCTATTCCTTCTGCCTCTCCACCAGAGGAATTTTCCTTTGGGGAAACCTTACATGCCATGAGAGAGCTATTCCAATGGCAGGGACAAGATTTCTCAGATTCAAGAAAAAGGCTTAGGACCTTTTTACACTTACCACAACATAGGCCCTTAGCTATACCTCCAGTTCTTCCTGTTGTGGATGATGCATTTAATGATGTTTGCACTGCTCCTGATACTTTACCTCCAGCCCCTGCTAAGCCCGATAGGTATTACAGGGTACCGGACACTCATCACCACTTATACAAGGCTCCTTTTGCAGATCCTGACACTATCTCCCAGGGGCCTAAGGCAGTAGCTTCGACCTCAGCAAAAAACCCTCTCCCTTCTGATAGGGAATCCAGGTCCTTAGAGAGATGGGGTAAGAAAGTATACACCTCTGCTACTCTCTCAGCTAGAGCTCTGAACTGTCAGTTTCATATGATCCAATACCAAGAGTTTATGCTTGATCAGTTAACTAAGAAACTGTCCTCTGATGATTCCTTGGATAAGAAATATGTTTTAGAAATGGTGAATAACATTCAGCAGGTTAGTAACCATTCTTTAAAATGTGGCTATGATGCACTGGAGGCTTCATTTAGATCAGCCATGACTGGCACAGTTATAAGAAGGCATGCATGGTTGAAAGAACAGGTCTTGCCGGATCATGTTAAAGCAAAGCTATTAGATGCTCCTATGGATAAGGTCAGTCTATTTGGCTCACCTGCCCAACAAGTAATGAAGAAAATGGAAGAAAAGGCAAAATCTGTACAAACAGTTAAAGATTTCTTACAGGTTCAGCCCCCAAGGTTCAGCAGGAACTGGCCTTCCAAAAATTGGTCCTTTCCAGACTCCTCCAAAAATCAGAGAGGCAGGAATAGACGTACCAGAGGCAGAAACCAATCCAGAGGAGGTGCCTACAGGGGACGCCAGTGGCAAGGCAATAACCAACGAGGCACAGATACAACCACTACCACTGCAACAGGACAATCAGTGACTTGGCTCTGACACCGCCTTCCAGGAAACAAATAGCAGCATCCTTAGGCGGAAAGTTAGCCTTATTTTCAAAAAACTGGCACTATATCACAAGAGACAAGTGGATTTTGCAAACTATAGACCAAGGCTACAGGTTTCATTTCCACACCTTACCAGTAAAAAGAGGAATGCCAAACCTACCACCAAATCAAAAGACAGAAGCCCTAAAACAAATAGCTCAATTAACAAAGATGAGAGCTGTGGAAAGGGTACCACCTACAGAACAGGGCCAGGGATTTTACTCCAGACTCTTCCTAGTACCAAGAAAAGAGAAAAGTTGGAGACCTATTCTCGACCTGTCCGCTTTAAACACATTCATCATTGTTCCAAAATTCAAAATGCTGACCCTACAGCAACTTCTTCCCATGCTGGGCAAGGAGTATTGGCTGGTAACTCTAGATCTCAAGGAGGCATACCTGCACGTCCCCATACGACCAATTTGCAGAAGATACCTCAGATTTCTTGCAGGATCAGAGCATTATCAATTCTCAGCATTGCCCTTTGGCTTATCTACTGCCCAGAGTGTTCACGAAATGCCTGGCATCAGTAATAGCTCATTGCAGGCTTCAGGGAATCCAAATTTATCCATACCTGGACGACTGCCTGATACAAGCGGACAACAAAAGCAAGCTGACACAAGATTTACAAAGAGTCATTTGCTTACTGCAAGCCCTGGGATACACAGTCAATTTAAAAAAGTCAAGACTGATTCCATCCCAAACAAGAACATTCTTGGGTGCAGAATTGGACACAGTAAAACAGATGGCATTCCTAACTGCAGAAAAACAAGAACAACTTCCTCTTTACTTCCTGGCATTAACAAAGCAGAACAAATTAACAGCAAGAAAAGTACTGCAGGCCTTAGGCTTCATGGCATCCTGCATAATCTTGGTCCCCCATGCCAGACTACATATGAGAAAGCTACAGTGGTACCTAAAGAATTTATGGTCTCAACACAAACACAGCTTAGAAACCGAAATACCACTAATCCCATGCCTGAAAGAAGAGTTTCTATGGTGGGCTCAGGCATGCCAGTCAAACCCAGGTTTGTCTTTCCGCAACATTCAAACAAACCAAACCATCACAACGGACGCCTCAGACCTCGGATGGGGGGCCCACATGCTGGACAAGTGCATTCAAGGCTTATGGACTCAAGATCAGCTGCACCTGCACATAAATCAAAAAGAAATGCTGGCAGTAAAACTAGCAATCCAGAATTTCAGACCATTCCTCAAAGAAGGCCAATTGATGATAAGGACAGACAACACCACAGTCATGTGGTACATCAACAAACAGGGAGGCACTCATTCATATCCCCTATGCCGAATGGCTCTGGACCTATGGAATATGGCTCTGGGCTACAACATTCAGTTACAGGCAATTTTTGTACCGGGAAAAGAAAACATCCTAGCAGACATGTTAAGCAGGACTACCTCGGATGCTCACGAATGGATGCTACACCCGGGCATCTTCAAGGCCATCACAAAGAAATGGGGAATGCCACAAGTAGACCTATTCGCATCCCCACTCAATCACCAGCTCAAGAAATTCTGCACAAGGACATACCACCCACTTGCTTGGAAGGTGGACTCTCTATCCTTCAATTGGAAAGGCCTAACAGCATATGCATTTCCACCTCTTCCTTTGATGCACAAGGTACTACTGAAAATCAAAGAGGAACGTCCAAGGATAATACTGATAGCTCCAAATTGGCCAAGACAACACTGGTATCCATTGCTGAGGAGCATGTCTCAGGGAGAAACATGGACACTGCCCCTGATTCCTTTGATGTTAACTCAGAGCAACTACAACATCCTGCATCCCAACCTGAAAACTCTACAACTGACTGCATGGAACATTACATAAGAGCAACTAACCCGGAATTATCCCAAAGGGTTAAAGACATAATCCTTGAGGCCCGCAGACCTTCAACAAGAAGGAACTATGCAGGAAAATGGAAAAGGTTTGTCATTTGGAGTTCTGAAAGAGGGAAAGATGTGTCAAAGGTAGACATTGCCAACATCCTGGAGTAGGTGGCAGAGCTTCTTCAAACAGGCCTGTCCTACTCCTCCATCAAGATACATGCATCAGCTATTTCTGCAGAATACAGCTTCGATCCCCCTGTCTTCTCACATCCTCTACTCAGGCAGTTCCTGAGAGGAATTAAGAATGTAAAACCTCCTAGGAAACCACCATTACCAGCATGGGACTTGAACTTTGTGCTAGAAAAATTGACACTCCCTCCATTCGAACCAGCAGCAACAGCAGATCTTCAACACCTATCCTGGAAAACTGCTTTCCTACTGGCAATTACTTCAGCAAGAAGGGTTTCGGAACTACAGGCTTTAATGGCAGTATAACCCTTCCTAATCTTCCATCAAGACAGAGTGTCCATGAGAACTAATCCTACATTTGTGCCTAAGGTGGTATCCAGAGTGTCCCTAAACCAGGCAATCCACCTACCTACCTTCTTTCCCAACCCACAGAACAGGGGGGAAAGACTGCTGCATACCTTGGATGTGCATAGACAGTTGCGCTACTACTTGGACAGAACAAAGGGAAATAGAAAAACTGACCAGCTGCTAGTAGCTTATGCAACAGGAAGGGAAGGAAAAGCAATTTCCAAACAGACAATCTCCAAGTGGATAGGAAATTGCATAAGATTCTGTTACTCCTACCATGGAAAGCAAATTCCACAGAACATAAGGCCTCATTCTACAAGGGCTACAGCCACTACCACAGCTTTCTTACGAGGAGTGGCTACCAAGGACATTATTGAGGCGGCTACTTGGACCTCCGTGCATACATTTGCCAAGCATTATAACTTACCTCTATACTCTAGATCCCGAGCAGGGTTTGCCACTGCTGTTTTGCAAGGGATCCTAACTACACCATAATTATTTTTCCTCCTCCCCTAGTTTGGCTATGGTATTCTACCCATTTGTTAGGACTGCAGATGCATCCTTGAAGGACATAGTACAGTTTTGTACCTACCATAAATGTAGATGTCCGAACAGGATAGCATCTGCAGTCAGGATTACCCACCCTCCTTCCCCTCTGTGGTACTCCTAGGGTATTTACCCACCTAATAGCTAGCTGGGGGGGATCTCTTATGGTGTATTTGTTTGTATATATGTACATACATGTTTATTTTTTGTGTTTGCCTTCTATTTTTTGGGAAACATTGGCATTTACCCAAAAATTTAGCTATCAAAGAGGGCAACTGGCATCTGGGGCAAGAAACACTGAGGAAAATGGCGTCGGCTGATGCCTTTATACCCGAAGACCAGCAGAGATGACGTCGGGTGAAGTGCGACACCAGCCGAGGCCAGACCCAGACTTTGGAATCCGGCCGACCGAAGGGCTGCCTGACGACAGGACAACCCATTTGTTAGGACTGCAGATGCTATCCTGTTTGGACATCTACATTTATGGTAGGTACAAAACTGTACTTTCTCACTCGGGCAGTAGGAGTTCTGAGCTTTGACAGATTACCAGGGGCACTTCAACTCATATGCTGGTAAGGCAGTACGTGGTATGAATGTTTACTGTTAGAGCTAAGTGGAACTTGCGCAACTATTTTAATGTTGTACATAGTGTGCTTTAGCTGTTTGAAAATCACAGGCCAGGCAATGGCTAATTTTTAGTAGGGTCCATTTTATTATGCTGCAAGAGCCTTTCATCTTAAAGGTGTTTTTATGAGTGGTACATCGTATACTTTAAATGTGAGAAGCAGGGTTGGGTTTATTTCTGCAGAGAACAGCATTACATATTTGGTTTTAATCTCCAGATAGCTTAAAAGTGATTTTGTGCACAGGATCCAGGAATATTGAGGGAACAGGTGAGTTGTTTTTTTTGAGCAATATAAACCAGATATACTTGGGCCAAAGCATGTGATACCCACTATGCTTTGCACTTGTGTTATGTGGAGGTGGTGCAGTATTGCAAAACAGTGCAGCACTTGCAAACTGAGCTGCATCTCGTCCTGTTCACAAGGTATACGTGAAATGGGGAAAAGATTCAGAGCATCATTAGAATGATTCTTTACTTGGGATAGGAAACTCTGAAGTAGTCAGCAGTAACTGCTGCTTTTGAGTTTTCAAAATGTGTGTATTCTTCAGTCTGGTAGTTCTGTTCTTTCTGTGATGCAGCTACATTTGGAAAACTAGACCCGCCTCGTGGGGGTGTGCATTAAGGATTATTTGCAGAACTGTCATTTTTACTCCCCTTAAGACTTAAATGTTTGATCTGTATAGTCTGTTACAAAAATTCTGGAGTAGTATTTCATGGCATAAGTAAAAATAGGAATTAATTTGTGTAATTTGAGGGTAATGCAGAAACCAAGTTGTATGCTTATTACTTTCATGTTTGTCTTTACTTAGGTTATGGGATATCGAATGTGGTGCCTGCCTTCGAGTGTTAGAGGGTCATGAAGAGCTAGTTCGATGCATCAGATTTGACAACAAGAGGATTGTGAGTGGTGCATATGATGGGTAAGTGTTTCAGGAAATCTGAACCTGTAGTGTCGTGTACTGTTGCTTCGGGACAGTAAGCTTAAATAATATGGAGAGCGTAAGTGCTTAGTTTACATTGTAGCTTTTCCCACGTTGGTTTAACACTTTACATTTTTTTTTTTTGTTTTGCAGATTGACAGTTTTATTTTTCTCAGTTAAACCAGTATTGGGCTGATGTGGCTAGAGACGCATGTAAATCTGAATATAAACCCTTATATTGTACAGTGAGTAGATAACTGCTTGTCTGACAGAACCCATGTGGAGTCGCAGGTGCCACATCTGAAAGCAAGAAGTTACCAGTGGTGTACCACATTGCTTAGTTTTGGATCATCTCCTGTTTGGCACGTATTTCTTAGCCCCTCAGGACAGCATTGTTAGCCTCTGGCTAAAGTTTGCAGTTGACTGTAAATTGGGTGTTCAGTCTTCACTGGATTACAGTTCTGGCATAGGTTAGACCATGCTAACAATTGGTACAAAGACAGTAGTCTCAAATTAAATGTAAAAAAAGAAAATGTAGTGTAGTTCATTTTGTTAAAAGTTTTTCTTACCATAAAGGTGATGCATCCCTCTAGTCAGACACCGTTCTAAGGGATCTAGGCAGTCTTGATAATTCCTTTTGACCATCATGTGTCCACAACAGTTTGGAAAGTCTTTTATCTGGCTCATCTAATTTCCAAAGTAGTCTCATTAGACCCATTATTCAGTCAAGTGCACCTTTTGGCATATATTTATCTAAACAAGTCACACAACTTGATACTTCAGAGATTCATAACCAAAAAGGTTATTGGTCTTAAACATCTTTGGTATCGAGAGGCAGCCCTTTCTCTGTGTTCAGTTTCTTGCCTGCTCATTTGTTGAGTTCAAAAATCTGACCCTATTTGACCATTTGTTCCTTTGCAGAACTAATGGTACCTAAAGTCTTCTGTTAAAGGGGCTAAACCTTCAGCAGATTATATCCCACAGTTTGGAACAAATGTCTACTACATGTCAAGCAGAGTATCACTCTTGCTACCTTCAAGGTAAACCTACCTAGATAATGTGATGGACAGCCTTTCTTTCCCAGTCTGTCTTGTCATTCTTAAGGCTAGAGGGAATTTTTTTTTGTTAGGCTTGTAATCAGTCTACAGACTGCCTAGTACTCGTCTATGAACCCGAAAGCTGCACATGACCATTTCTGTGTGACTGCCCTGCAAAGCAGTCTTACTCAGTCAAGTCTGTCTGTTAGACAAGCAGGATTTTAAATAGGCCAGGTAAATGGACTACCTTGTCTTCAACATTATTTTAGGATGCTGACTTATGCAAAATTGGAAGCCTTGGATTCAGATCCCAAATGAGAGCACTAATATTTTCGTCTCGTATTAGCATTATTCTAACAATGCCTGAGCAGAGGGCTTTCTCTAAGTTTGTGTGGGTGCCGTATGTTTGTAATTTGAACTTTACATGGATGCTGTTTTAGCAAAATGTCTCAACTGAAATATTCAAATTGAGGTGGACGTGCTTGAGAGATCACTGAAAAATACAAGCCTGCACTTTTACTAAAGTCAGTAAACCTTAAGGTGCATGCCAAGTATGATAAAGCAGAAGGATCTGCAGCATATGGGATCAGGCAGTGTGTTCTGCTAGTCTCAGTTCACTTAGTAGATGCACTTTTTAAGAAACTTTTGTTGTTTGGACCTGAAATTGAATTGACAAACAGCAGAGCATGAAGAGGTAGTGTATCTCAGCTGTGTCAGGGTGACATTTCATGCTGCCCAGTCTCTGATGGGCCAGCAGCCAAAGTGCAGTGGTCCCAGTTGGGTTGTGGTGATGTCCTTCAAGGATGCATCTGCAGTCATAACATATGGGTTGTCCTGCCTCAGGCAGCCCTTCGGTCGTCCGGATTCCAAAGTCTGGGTCTGGCCTCTGCTGATGTCGCACTTTCTCCGACGTCAGAGCGTCTGGGGTATAAAAGCATCAGCCGACGCCATTTTCCTCGGTCTTTCTTGCCGCGCGGTGCCCGAAGCAGAAGCAATTCGCAAGTGCCGGTCGGTCAGATCCTGTGATAAGAAATTCAGCTACCGAAGACTTCGAAAAAGCTAAGTACCCCATTGGGGACTTTCTTGCCTCAGCCGATGTCAGATAAAGTAAATAATTGTTTAACTTGTGGGAAACAAATACCTCATAAGGATTTCCACTCTTACTGCCTTCCTTGCTTAGGCCCAGACCACGACGTCTCGGCCTGTTCAGCCTGTGCTTCCTTCAACCGACGAACGCTTAGACGTCGGTCGGAGTTTGCAGAGGAATTCTTTGGGGCTAATTTTGCATATAAAATGCCGTCGGAGACTCCGACTTCGCATTTAGTGAAAAAACGGAAGGACAAGGACCGACACTCGCGGCCCGCGGTTTCGGCTGAAACCACGGTAAGGCCTAACGCGAGTGTCTCGGTTTCGACCGAAACAGAGTCCTCGGAGCTTCCTTTAACCGAATCCACTCAACCGACCACCGTGGCCCTGGAGGCCCCGGCTGAGTCGGCTACTGAGCTACCTACCGAAACCAGTGTCCAGGAAATGTCAGACACCATACCTTTGGACAAATCTACTCCTGCACGTGGGGCAGCTAGACCCCCTGCTTCCATGTCCATTAAGGCTTTTTCCAGGGCTAAAGCTGCCAAACTAACTAAAGCTTTGCCTCCCAAAACTACCTCCCAGAGGCCGCCTTCTTCTAGTTCTCAGATCCTCAGCCTTGCAGAGGATCTTATTTCTTTAATTAGAGGTTCTCAGCCTCACCCGGACAGGGGCTCTCACCCACCACCAGACAAAAGGCCCAGGACTGAGCCCTCTGACCCCAACACTCTTCAGATGAGTCCACGGATGGATCTGAGTTAACAGATCACCAGGAGGAGGCTTATTCGCCCTATGAGGATTCTGATGCTGAAGAATCTATTCCTTCGGCCTCCCCTCCTGAAGAGTTTTCTTTTGGTGAGACTCTACATTCCATGAGAGAGCATTTTCAATGTCAGGGTCAGGAATTCTCTGATTCTAGAAAGAGATTAAGGACCTTTTTGCATTTGTCTCAACATAGGCCCTTAGCTATACCTCCTGTGTTGCATGTTATTGATGATGTGTACAATGATGTTAGTACAGCCCCTGATGCTCTCCCCCCGGCACCTGCCAAACCTGATACTGCAGGGTCCCGGATTCTCATTTCCATCTGTATAAGGCCCATTCCACAGACCCAGACACTATTTCTCAGGGCCCTAAAGGGGTTGCAGCTGCCACTGCCAAAAATCCTCTACCTTCTGAAAGGGAGTCTAGAGCTTTAGAGAGATGGGGAAAGAAAGTATATACTTCTGCAACTCTTTCTGTGAGGGCAATAAATTGTCAATTTCATATGATACAGTACCAAGAGTATTTGTTAGATGAACTAAATAAGAAACTTACTTCTTCTGAACCCCTTGACCGTAAATCCCTTCAGGACCTGGTACATAACTCACAGCAGGTTAGTAATCATTTCTTAAAGTGTGGTTATGATGCACTGGAGGCTTCATGTAGGTCAGCTATGACTGGGGCAGTTATTCGTAGGCATGCCTGGCTGAAGGAACAATCCCTGCCAGACCATGTTAAAGCTAAACTCCTGGATGCTCCATTGGAAAAACAAAAATTATTTGGCTCCTCGGCTCAAGAGGTCTTAAACAAGTTTGAAGAAAAGGCTAAATCTGTGCAAACAGTTAAGGATTTTCTGCAAGTACAACCACCGAGATTCAGCAGAAACTGGCCTACTAAGAATTGGTCCTTTCCAGACTCGGACAGAGCCCAAAGAGGCAGGAACAGGCGTCCCAGAGGTAGAGGGCAAGCTAGGGGCTCCTACAGAGGCCGTCAGTGGCAGCCTACCAACCAGAGAGGTAGTGCAGCAACAACAACTACTACACCAGGACAGACACAATGACTTTCCTTTGATTCCGCTGACCAGGGCTCAATTGGAAGCACCATTGGGCAGAAAGCTTTCTTTATTCTCAAAAAAACTGGCATTATATTACAAGGGACACATGGACACTGCAAATAATAAACAAAGGATCCAGGTTCCACTTCCACACTTTGCCAAGAAGAAACGGAATGCCAAACCTGCCACCAAATCAGAGGGCAGAGGCTTTAAAGCAGATCAACAACTTACTTCAAATGAAAGCCATAGAAAAGGTACCTCTTTTAGAACAAGGTCAAGGATTCTACTCCAGATTATTCCTTGTTCCAAGAAAAGAAAATCAATGGAGGCCTATTCTCGACCTGTCCGCACTAAATACTTTCCTCATTGTGCCAAAATTCAAGATGCTGACCCTACAGCAACTTCTTCCCATGCTGGGCAAGGAGTCTTGGCTGGTGACTCTAGATCTCAAGGAGGCATACCTGCATGTCCCTATTCGACCAAGTTGCAGAAGACACCTCAGATTTCTTGCAGGATCAGAGCATTATCAATTCTCAGCATTGCCCTTTGGCTTATCTACTGCGCCCAGAGTATTCACGAAATGCCTGGCATCAGTAATTGCACACTGCAGACTTCAGGGGATTCAAATCTACCCATATCTGGACGACTGCCTTATACAAGCGGACAACAAGGAAAATTTGATAAAGGACTTTGGCATATGCCATCCACCTACTACAGGCCTTGGGATACACAGTCAACATCCAAAAATCAAGACTTGTTCCATCCCAAAGAATAACCTTTTTGGGTGCAGATCTAGACACAACCACCCAAATGGCCTTTTTCACAGTAGAAAAACAAAAACAACTTCCAGATTACTTCATGAATCTGACAAGACAAACTCAGCTAACTGCAAGGAAAATCCTGCAGGCCCTGGGTTACATGGCATCCTGCATAATTCTGATTCCACAGGCCAGGCTGCATATGAGAAAATTACAATGGTACCTAAGGAGTGTATGGTCTCAGCACAGTCACAGTTTAGAAGCTTTGATACCAATTATTCCTTGCCTTCAAAAGGAATTCCTGTGGTGGGCTCATGCCTGCCAGTCCAACAGAGGGTTGCCTTTCAACAAACCAAAAACAAAGCAAACCATCACCACGGACGCTTCGGACCGAGGATGGGGAGCACACATGGAGGGCAAATGTATCCAAGGCCTATGGTCTCAAGGACAGCTGCACATGCACATAAACCAAAAGGAAATGCTGGCAGTGATGCACGCAATCGAGGCCTTCAAACCTTTCCTCCATCAAGGTCACCTGTTAATAAGGACAGACAACACCACAGTCATGTGGTACATAAACAAGCAGGGAGGCACACATTCCTACCCCCTATGCAGGCTGACTATGAATCTATGGGAGCTGTGCCTGAAACTCAATATCCAACTACAGTCCCAGTTTGTGCCAGGGAAAGAAAATGTACTGGCAGACAGCTTAAGCAGAACTACCATGGATGCACACGAATGGATGCTGCACCCAGATATCTTCCTACTCTTAACAAAAGCATGGGGAAAGCCGGAGATAGATCTGTTCGCTTCCCCCCACAATCATCAACTGAAGACATTCTGCTCCAGGACGTATCACCCAAAGGCTTGGAGGGTGGACTCCCTTTCTTTCAGCTGGAAAGATCTAAAAGTATATGCCTTCCCACCTCTCCCATTAATGTCCAAGGTTTTACTGAAGATCAGGGCAGAACAGCCAAGAGTGATTCTGATAGCTCCAGACTGGCCAAGGCAGCACTGGTACCCACTACTGAGGAGCATGTCACAGGCGAAACCATGGCCTCTCCCCCTATGGCCTCTTCTTCTGACGCAGAACAACTTCAAGATCATGCATCCCAACTTGAAAACATTGCAACTAACTGCCTGGAAAATTCCATAAATCCCCCTCACAATAACTTATCAGAGAGAGTAAAGGACATTATTATGGAAGCTCGACGGCCTTCCACAAGGAAGACATACTCAGCAAAATGGAAAAGATTTCTCATTTGGAGCACAAAAGGCTTAGATGTGACAGTGGCGAGTATGACACACATTCTGGAATACTTCGCAGAATTGTTCCACAACAGCCTGTCCTATTCTTCCATAAAGATTCATGCCTCAGCAATTTCAGCAGAATACAATGTGGATCCACATATCTTCTCGCACCCTCTCCTCAGGCAATTTCTGACAGGGATCAAAAACATCAATCCTCCAAGAAAACCCCCTTTACCAACTTGGGATCTCAACTTTGTGCTGGAGAAACTAACACTTCCTCCCTTTGAACCAGCAGCATCGGCGGATCTACAGTTTCTGTCTTGGAAAACTGCATTCCTTCTGGTCATAACTTCAGCAAGAAGAGTATCTGAGTTACAAGCTTTAATGGCAGTACAGCCATTTCTTATCTTCCATCAGGACAGAGTTTCACTAAGAACCAATCCTACTTTTATGCCAAAGGTGGTATCTAGGGTATCCCTGAACCAAGCTATTCACTTGCCTACTTTCTTCCCAAATCCACAAAACAGAGGAGAAAAACTTCTACACACTCTGGATATACACAGACAACTATGCTACTACTTGGACAGAACTAAAAGTTTCAGAAAAACTGACCAACTCCTTGTAGCATATGCTGCTGGGGTACAAGGAAAAGCAATTTCCAAACAGACAATTTCAAAGTGGATAGGAAATTGCATTCGATTTTGTTACTCCTTCCATGGAAAGACAGTTCCTGCAAACATCAGGCCTCATTCAACAAGGGCCACAGCCACCACTACAGCCTTCCTGAGAGGGGTGGCTACCAAGGACATTTTAGAAGCTGCTACATGGAGCTCCGTGCATACATTGCCAGACATTACAATTTACCTTTATACTCCAGATCCAGAGCAGGTTTTGCTACAGCAGTCCTGCAGGGGATCTTAACTACACCGTCCTTTTCTTAGTACCTCCTCCCCCAGATTGGCTATGGTATTCTACCCATATGTTATGACTGCAGATGCATCCTTGAAGGACATAGTACAGTTTTGTACCTACCATAAATGTAGATGTCCGATAGGTATGCATCTGCAGTCAGGGTTACCGTCCCTCCTTCCCCTCTGTGGTATTCCTAGGGTACTTACCCCTCCATTAGCTAGCTGGGGGATCTATTATGGTGTATTTGTTTGTATATATATGTATATAATTTTTGGAAAATGTTTGGAATTTTACTGCATTCCTCCAAATTTGGCCTTCCTAGAGGGCACCTGGCATCTGGGGCAAGAAACACTGAGGAAAATGGCGTCGGCTGATGCTTTTATACCCCAGACGCTCTGACGTCGGGGAAAGTGCGACATCAGCCGAGGCCAGACCCAGACTTTGGAATCCGGCTGACCGAAGGGCTGCCTGAGGCAGGACAACCCATATGTTATAACTGCAGATGCATACCTATCGGACATCTACATTTATGGTAGGTACAAAACTGTACTTTTACACCACTCTTGATTGCCACTCCTTGTCAAAAAAATCTTTGGCAGGAGGTTCTCCCTACATCTGTGGCAGTGATGCAGGAATTACAAGGAAAGGTGGTTGAAGGAGATAAAAGAATATTCCATTAAAGTCCATGCCAGACATGCTACCCCGTTAGAATCTACAGTCAAGGAAGGAGTTGCAGCAGATTCTCATAAGAGTCATTTAATGAGGTCCTAGCAGCCAAGTGAAGATGATGGTATTCCAGGTTCTCTTTGGTTTCCAGAAAGGCTTAAGCTATCAGGCCTATATTGGATCACCGTGGACTAAACACCTTCATCCAAAAATAGTCATTTTCTTAAAGATATCTAGAGGAGACTGGTTATGCTCTTGACCTTTATAGCTTCATAGTTAAGTACTAAGCTAGCTGCCCTTGCAGGCCACTTTAAGCCTAGTCCATTTTCCTTTTTGTGCTCAAAATAACTTATCCCATTTAGTTATAGATTGTTGCAGATTGGCCTTTCCCATCCCATGGTCGATAATTATATTTTATCCCTGTTGAGAGTAACTAGGATCATACCATATGTAATTTGAGGGGAACCATGTGTAGCGTAAAGCATTTAGGATTTTCCTCTGTCCATTAGTATTGAGGGCAGTCCTGGGGTAAATTTTCTGTTTCCCATCCAGAGTTGAAGTCCCTCTTGGATAGGGACAGGAATGAACTTTTTTTTATGTGGATGGGGGGGGGGGGGTCTATTTCAGAGTGAGCGGGATCCTCATAGATATACCTGCCCCTGCAGACCGTTCTGTTGTAGAAGAGAAGCTTAGATCCTTAAAGTATTCCGGATGCCATTTGACTTGATCAGCAGTAAATCATTCAGTAATGGGTTGGAGGATGCCTTGTATCCCAGACACATGCCACTTCCTAGCAGTCCGTTGGATACACAATACAGTAACAGGACTTTGAGTCGGTCATTGTAGGACATGTTTGGACCTTGTATCCTTTTAGTGAGCTATCTCTATGGGCGCATCAGCTGCATGCGTCTGGGCAGATACATGCCAAAATGGGCATTATATTCAATGATTGACCCAATGAGGGTGGAGTAAGGGGGACCATCCTTTGATCAATTCATTCCCTTTGTTTATAAGCTGTGCAGTATAGAAGGACTTTCTTACAACAGTGGAATAATATTTTTAAATATCTTTATTAAATTATCACTTAAAACATGGACATACATTCATTAACAGAAAACAAACCCTTTTAACATTTTTCCATTTAAATGCCACCACATATTTTCTTTGCGACTACCATCAGTCCATTGCAAAAAAAAATGCTGAATTCCTGCCTTCCCTTAAACCTCATCTCTCCTAGTCTTGAACATTATTGTGCATCTATTGTTCCCACAATTTCATTTACTTCCATGTAATTTGTTCCTTTTTTCTAAAGATTACCTCTTCCAGTTCGTATTTCTTTTGTAATATTCAGCGTCTCAGGTTTTCTAGTAATTTCTTTTCTGGTGGCCCAGCAGAGTTAAACTTGAGGCTTTACTATGTCCAGATAATTGTGTATTCCAGCTAAAAGGAATCATTCTCTTACTGCCATTTACACACCTAATATTTCTGATAGAGTACTATGTAGAGAAGTTTTTAAATCTGCCAACTCATTGCACTCCCAAAATATATGTTCCCAGTTATCTTTCTCGTCATCACATCTCTGTTTGCTGTCTACCTGAGGAAAAATCTGATTGGGGTATAGAAATAGCTGTGCAAAGATCTAAATCTTGTGGACTTGGTTATTTGGGAGCCATACATATGTTTTCCTATTGTTTTCTTGTAAATTGCTTCTCTAGTCTCTCTTCTCAATCTTTTTCTAACCTCCTGTGATAGCTGTCTTTCAGTATTTTGTGCCCTACTAATTATCCCTTTTAACAGCTGCTTCTGTTCTAGAGTGAACTAAAAACTTTACCAGAGCTTTCAAGTCCTTTCTGTTTGTACTCTGAGATCAAGTCGTGGTAGGTAAGGCGAGATCGAGCCTTCAATCCAAATGTATTCTTGGCCTCAACCTGTTATCTTTCCTGCTTATTTGCTGCCGATGTCATGGTTTCTTTGCGTGGTTTGTCTAGTAAATTCTAGACCAGTCTTACCTATTTTCTGTACCACTACTTAGTCATTCATCTTGGTAAAATCTCCTTTCTCCATTCTCATATTGGCTTAGTTCTTAAAATACTTTATGAATGATGTTTTGTAATTTTACTGAAGGATCTGCATCCAAAATCCCACTCTTTCTTGAACTTCCCTTGCTTCATATTCCTCATCATCCCTTTCCACTTTGAATTATAACCATCTTGTGTTATGTATATGAGCCTTAACTGTGTAGCAGTAAAATATCTCTTCATATTGAGTAAACCTAAACCACCTTGTTCTGTTTGACGTATCAGCTTTTCCCACTTAACTCTTGCCCACTTTCCCTCCCAGATAAATTCCTTCAGTTCTTTTAATTATTGTCCACAATTTCTCTTCGGGTTGATAAAAAGTATACCTGGCCAATATACTAGACTAAAGGGACTAAAAACATTTTCACTGATTGTATCTTGCTATCCATATCTATAAATGAGAGTTTCCAATTTCAGTTTTTCGGTAATGTTTTGTTTAGCCTCTTCCCACACATCCTTAGCTGCCATAACAGAAGCCTTTTTAATCCATACTCCATCTTGTGCCCATAAATACGGGTATTGCCAGACCAATTTGTGTGTTGGAACATAATTTGATTTTGTCTATGGCCTTTGTTTTATCTTCTTTAATTTTATATCCTCAAAACATTTGAAACAGTCTTAAAATGTTCCACAACACTGATATGTCCTTTTTTGGATTTATCAGGTGCAAAATAATAAATGCAAATAAAGCAACTTTTCTTTATTACTGTGCCAAATATATCATTATATTTGAGCCCCTTATTTTCTTTGCTAATAGCTTTAAATATAAAGCAAACAACAAAGGGCAAAGAGGACACTTCACCTGGTTCCTCTGTTAAAATGCAGCTTATCTGAGAGGAATCCCCTCACTTTAATTTTTTCCTCCGATCCTTCATATATCTGTCTAATTAACCTTATTGGATCACGGAATGCAAAAGTTTCCATTGCTGTGCTAAATCCCAGTTTACTCTGTCATATGCTTTCTCTGCATCAAGATCCACCAACAGCAGAGGTATTTTTTTTACAATCTGCTTCTCTCTGGAACATCATTGTTCTATTAATTTTGTCAAATGTCTGCTTTCCCTTCACAAAACCTCAACTGATCCATATCTGTCAATTTTGGAAACACTTTCACCATTCTTTTAGCTAGTATAGACAAAACTTTGTAACAGTGGTTTAAAATTGAAGTGGGTCTATTTGAAGCTGGGTCTGAAGAGTCTTTGCCATCTTTAGGTAATAACCACCACTGCTTTCTTCCAAGATATCGGTGCTTCTTTTAAAATACTGTTAAATAAAATCCTTTATATCTTTAGCACTGCCTTCCTAATTTCCAAACTTCCACAGGAATGACATCTTTTCATGGAAACTTTCCTGAAGATAGATTATACATCATTGTTTTTTATTTCATCTCCTCCTATCTTTACTGGTAGATGTTGAACCTTGTCTTCCTCTAACCTTTGCATAATTAAGCCTTCCGTAAATATTAATATTTGTACTCTTTCTTGATTTCCATGTTTATGTGCTTTATACAAATTTCAGTAAATTTCTGGAATACCATTGAAACCTCTACATGATCTCTTGATATTTTTCTTATAGGTTCCCTGAGTTTGGTGATGGCCCTTTCAACGTTCTGTTGACCAAGTCGATCTGCTAAGTTTTTGTGCTCTGGAGTTATCAAAATAGTTGCTTAACCACAATCTTTGTAATTTACATTTTATCCCAGTCACTAACTAAAAGATATTTGTCTTCCCTAACAGCTAGAATAATTTCCGCTATCCATTCCTTAATTTCTTCCCTTTTTAACAGGTAGGTGGGAAAGGGCCATTGTCCTATTTTTACTTATTTACCCTGCATTTTTGTCTTGTTTCTGATGATGGACCGATAAAGAGATTAGTTATTGGATGTGTCAAAGCTTTCAGTTAAATGCAAATGTTCCTGTGAAATAAAATTTCTGTGTAGTCTAGCCCGGTTATTGTCCCTTGAGGAATATGTAAATTCTGTCAAAGTTTCTACTACTGAATTCACATCTTCCATACTAAATGTTTTCATAAATTTCTTCAGTAACCTACTCTGTTGTTATACTGTCCCTTCTAGGTCCACCTGGTACATCTTTACTATTGCAAATCAAATTCCAGTCCCCATGTATAAATATTCCCTGCAGAAAGCTTATTTCTCCCAAAATTTTAAGCTCCATAATAGCAGTTTTTGGTGGAATATAAATACATGCCATTGTAATCCTTCACCCTGCCAATAGCCCTCAACTACCACAAATCTACCATTTTTGTCTTTTTTACTCATCTGTCACTATTGGAGCCCCTCTACCAATTAGTATAATTACTTCCTTTTCCTCTGTCCCTGATTATCTGCCTCGTTGGCACCGTCCTTATTTGCTAAGAGTACTTTGACTGTTGCTACATCGGTGCCAGCTTCATCACCCGCTCCGATACTGCCTCCAGCACCGGCTATAGACCTCACCTTGCCTGCTACAACTTTGGCACCTGTGGCCATTACGGCACAGTGCATGCCTTCGATGCCTATCTCTGCAATGATGATTCAACCTCCCGTTTCAATTCAGAGTGCCCTTTCGGCACCAAGCTCTATTACGACAAGACTGGATTTGACCCCACTACCTCCTGTCTCTAAACTCGAGACACCGGTGTTTGCAGACCACGGACCTGATACTCTCTGTCCATAGACCCCATACCTAGGTCATGTATAGCCTGTTCTTAGATAGACCTGACTCTCCGTCTGGAGTATCGACTAGATCCACCAGTCCTTCCTCAATCTTGTGATTGGGTGCAGACTCCTAGGTTCAGGGCATAGTTCCATGTGATCCTTTGGTTCGGTCTTCCGTGCCGGTAGCCTTGTCTGCACAGATCTGACTTGAGGCTCCATCCTCGGGAGCGGGTTCGATGGAGCGGAGTGTGACCCCGATTTCGAGGTTGTCCTTCTCAGTTCCTGGCTCCCATCCCACTTCGGGTGGTCCTGCTTTCCATGTGATGGAGAGAGCACTCACTTCTGGAAGCATTCCTCTGACGGAACCCCAGTTTTTTCCCCCTAAGCTACAGCTGCCACAGTCTACCTCCCTGGGACACCGGGCAGGGAAGCTGCAGGAAACCCCGGTTCAGGGTACCCACTCTTTCAAGTCTTTGGAATCCCTCACTGAGGAGCCCTCATGGAAGAGAGCATGCAAGAGGAAGCATGTTGACTCGCCTGAGGAGTCTCTAACAGAAGATCCTGATTACGGTGATGGTGAAGGGTCCCCACGGTCACCCCCTGATCTCTTTCAGCGACATCCTTGAAATGTTGAAGCAGAAGGGTGACTGGAAGCCCTCCAACCCTTCCTCTGAAGAGTCGGTGTTTCTGCAGACTTTCCATGCCGGCCATCTACCTCTTGGGTGACCCCGCCTGCCAACAAGCTAGTCCAGCTTATAGTGCAATGTGCATGGAAGAACCCTGACTCTACTGAGGCGATCTCTCGGAGATCTGACAAAATTCTTTCCCTTCCCTTCCTGAGGAGAACCCACATTGGTCCAGAGGTTTACCAGTCGATGCTATGGTGATGGCCACGAAAAAGTATCTGGCTGTCAACCCACCCAACAGGGAGTCCCTGGCTGTGGACAGATTGGGGAAGCGAATCTTTGCATCAGCGACCTTTGCCATGCGGTCCCTGAACTATTTGACAGATTTTACGAGGCTACAAAAAAACTTGATCTCCGACCTCTCTGGTACACTCTTAGGACTGGTGTCTGATGAGGTACGGGACAAAGTTGCCTTGCAGCTTGCTACCCTGGAATCTATCTCAGACTCGTCCATGAGGTTACTTTCAAATGCAACAGATGGGGTGGCTAGAGCTGCGGGCTCAGTTATAGTTATGAGCCATCATGCCTGGATGCACATTTGTGACCTCGCAGATCCCTTCAAGTCTTCCTTTTTGAATGCTCCCATCGAAGCATCTTCCCTTTTTCGTTCCAAAGTGAAGGACATGCTAGCCAGGTGCGAGCAGGATGGCAAGACCCTGTCTGCCGTAAGCCTCCGTATTTCCAACCCTCAATGTTGCTTTTCCAGGAGCCAGAGGATTGGGAAGATGTAGCACAAAAAATTTCAGGGTCTTTTCCATGCCACACATAGTGATGACATCCCCAGAGGCAGAGGGGGTAACAATTCTGGAAGATGCCCTTTTAGAGGCAGACGGGGTCCACATTACCAAGGCTCCAGAGATTCTTTCTCTGGGAAATCTTACCAGTGTTCCTGAAGAGCTGCCCGATGGTTGCCTCTGGAAGCAGTTGGAGGTCGTTTCTCTCTGCGCCAAGCTGCCGTGGCACTCTATTATCACCGATCATTGGGTGCAGAGTATAATTACCAGAGGTTACTCCATTCCCCTTATCTGAAACTTCATACAAAACTTCCCGACATTCCATCCGGTCAAAGGGAAGAGGCAGCTTCAGAAATAAAAACACTGTGTCAAAAAAAGTCTCATCCAACCAGTCCCACCAGACCAGTGCGGATCCAGATTTTACTCCAGATTCTTTTTGATGCCAAAAAAGACAGGGGACTGGAGACCCATTCTGGATCTCAGCAGCTTGAACAAGTCTGTCACCCAAACCAAATTTGGATGGTCACAGTGCAGTCCATTCTCCCTTTTCTGAGGAAGGGTGATTGGATGTGCTAGATAGATCTCCAGGATGCGTATTACTGCATCAAAATAAACAAGCGCTTCAGGAGTCTGCTTGGCTTTAAGCTAGGAGCCAGTCATTGCCAGTTTCGTGCCCTGCCGTTCGGTCTCTCTGCAGCCCCCAGAGTGTTCACAAAGTGCATGGCAGTGGTTACAGCTCACTTGAGACTGCAAGGATTCCTGGTGTTTCCATATTTGTTTGATTGGCTCCTTACCGCTCCCACCAACCGTCTTCTGGTAACAACCCTACAATACACACTTTCTCTGGTGGAAATTTTGGGGATAACTGTGCACTGAAAAAAATCGAATCTTGCTCCTACCCAGCAGATAGAATTCATCAGATAAATCTTCAACACCCATTCTTGTCTGGTGTCACTCCCAGACTCCAGAGATTGAGACTTCAGCTCCAGGTGATACTCTGTCAAAACAAAGTCTCAGCGAGAGAGGTTCTTCAGGCCCTAGGATCCATGGCAGCTTCAGTCTCGATAGTGCCTCTCGCCGAGTTGCACATGCAAATTCTCCAGTGGCTTCTTCTTTCTCAGTGGTTCCCGAATCATCACCCTCTATATTTCCAGATCCAGATAACCAACTCCTGCAAGCAGGACCTTCTTTGGTGGATGAACCAGATACAGAACTTTGGAGCCGCCCATTCCAGTCCCCTCAGCCCAAGGTCTTTGTAACCACGGATGCCTCCCTGATTGGGTGTTGGCCCATTTCCAGGGAAAGACTTTCCAAGGCACATGATCAACATTGGAGGCCAACCTGCATATCAGCATTCTAGAACTGAGAGCAGTGCTGTTAGCGTTGCAGGCATTCCATCCAGTCTTTCCTTCTGGGGTAATTGCAGTTCAGTCAGACAATGTCAGTAGTCTGGTATATCAGCAAGCAAGGAAGAATCAAGTTCTACCTCTTATGTTGAGAGGCCATGAGGATTTGGCAGTGGGCGATAGCTTCCAACCGCTTTCTGATAGCAACCGATATCCTGGGGAGCTCCAACGTGATTGCTGACAAGTTGAGCAGATGTATTCTCTTGTCTAACGAGTGGTCCCTCAATCCCAATGTGGCAGCAGAAATTTTCAGCCGCTGGGGCCAGCCGTGCTGCAACCTTTTCACCTCTCCATCGAACAAGTGCAGCAGCTATTTTGCCCTATTCCCCCCCCAAAGGGGGAGTTACCAAGGGATTCTCTGATTCACGATTGGCCCATGGGACTCCTTTATGCTTGTACCCCCAGTCTGATTCCACAGTTCTTAAAGCTGATTGGTTGAAATGCAAAGTGATCCTCATAGCCCCCTTCTGGCCTCGACAAGTTTGATTTCCCTTCCATCGGCCTCATCTGGTATATCCGCCATGGATTCTGGACCCTCTTCCAAACCTGATTGCTCACTCCCAAGGTTTGACCCAGCCGAATCTGTCCAGTCTCAGGCTAACAGCTTGGTTTTTCCTCTTCTGTTAGTTGCCAGGCAGGCTAATATCTCCTCACCTGTTCAGGACATTATTATGGCCTCTCATAAGCCATCCACCAGAAAACTGTATCAGGACAAATGGAACAGGTTCTCTCTCTGGTCAAAGGATAAGATGCTAGATCTGTATTTAGCTCTGGTGACAGGGATTTTGCAATACTTGTCTAAGTTTTTTGAAGATGGAGCCGCAGCCTCTACCATACGAGTATATCTGGCAGCAATTTCAAATTACCATAATGGGCTGGATGGTACGCCTCTCATGTCACTACGCTTATGTAAAACCCTTCTCAAAGGAGTTTCCCACATCAGGCTCGCAGTCAGCATATAGAGCCATGGAACCTCACATTAGTTCTGCAGTCTTTGACTCAACCTCCCTTAGAACCCACAGCGAAGTGCGACCTGAAATTCTTGTCTTGGAAATCCTTGTTCTTTGTAGCCATTACATCAGCCAGCTGGGTTTCGGAGCTATAGGCATTGTGCATCAGAAGACCGTGTTTGGTCTTCCACAAGAACAGAGTATCAGTCCGGATGAACCCATTCTTTCTCCCCAAAGTTGTTTGAGTTTTCCATCCGTCAGTCTATTGATCTTCCAGTATTTTTCCCAAACTTTTCTAATAAAGGAAAGTACTGTCTCCATTCCTTTGATGTACACAGGCAGTTACGATTCTATTTGGACAGGACCAAAACAGTACGTAAGACTGACCAACTGTTCATTTCCTTTTCTGGGCCTAGAATAGGAAACTCCATCTCCAGGGTTGCTTTATTGAAATGGCTAAGGGACTGCATACGCTTCACTTATTCATTTGCAAAAGAACCTATGCCACAGGATATTAACGCCTATTCCACCAGATCTATGGCAACTTCTGTAGCCTTCCATTCCAGAGCTTCTATGGATGACATTTGCGCAGCAGCCACTTGGGCTGAACCTCACACTTTTATCAGTCATTACAAATTGGATGTGGTCTCCAGAGGGAGAGCTTCCTCTGGCTCAGTGGTTCTCAGGAACATTTTTCCATAAGGGCCACCCAAGGATGATAAGGTAGCTGGAGACTCTGTCCCATTGGTGATGAATGGAAAGAAGATTAACAACATCAGATGAAGTTGCGTCTTACCATAACGTTCCATCTGTGTTCATCTTCATTCATTCATCACTTCCCACCTTCCTTCCCCCCACCAAAGGCTCCTGGTGGATACTTTTGGTCCAAGTGCTGTCTTGGGGCATTTGTGTAAAAATGGCCTCTGCTTTTCTTGTATAACTTGGGCAAACTCGATCTGAGGTAACAGGGAGAAGGGCATTATGGGTAGAAGCTTAGCTCGAGAGTGTTTTGGCTGCCACGAGCTTGGTACTAGGCCGACTCCGTTCCAAGGGCTCGGAACCAAACCCATCGGTGATGGATGAAGATGAACAAGACAGAAGGAACGTTATGGTAAGACACAACTTTTTTTTCTAGAGTCACTTGACGAATTCACATTCTCCTTTCTTTCCAAATATGATTCCTGCAGCATTGCTATTTGTTTAGTTTAGTATAATTCATTACACTTTCCTTTATATTTAGACGTGTAAGGTCATTCGTGTTTCAGGATAATATGGACAGCATAGCCATCATAATAAAAAGCTATTCCCGTTTATTGCAGTGACAGTTTTTTGAATGTATTTATAACTTTTGTGTTACGTGCATGTCCAGATGTCTGGCAGTGATCTTTTGTACAGTTGATGATTCTATTATTGAGGTAGCAGTAGTCTTACCAGGAATCAGCAAAACCAACCTTGGATGCTTTTCTGAATTCATTTGGTCTGTTTCTTTTACAAAGTTGTCACTCTTTTTCCTTATTTTTTACTTTAAAGGTGAGTTAATAAAAAACATTCTTTATTTACAAAGTATTTTTTATATATTTCTTATACTTTTTAGTTTAAGTAAAATATAACAGTAATTCTGTAATTATTTATACAGAATTACTGTTATGTTTTACTTAAAAAATTAAAAGAATCCTTGATTCATCTTCATTCTCTCACCTGTTCAGCACTGAGCTAGCTACCCTAGGGTGTTGAAGTACAGTGTATTGTATGATTGGTTCCAACTGGATGTAGGTGAGAGCTGAGTGTTGGAGGAAAATGACAGAACCCGAGAGAGACAGAGCCACAAAACCAATTTTCAGTAAAGAAGCATTATAATAAAAGTAATAAAACGGGTAGATGCTTTACAGGCCACCTGCAAGTTGAACAAAGTCAGCAAAAGTCCAGTGTTTTTCAGCCACTTTTTTCGGCCAAAACCATAGCTCTCAAATGTGATAAGATGCTTTATAGTCTTCCATTTATTCACCAATTCCAGAATTACTGGTCTTTTGTTCAACTCTATTTCCCAACACCACACTCTGGTTCAAGTCCAAGGTAGTGCTGATTCTTCTAGTTAACTCCTGTTTTTTTTTGGTCTCTCGAGCATTTTCCTTTGGAACATTGGAAGTTTTCACTGGCAAAGTGGCCTTATGAATTGTACCATCAGAAGAATGAGAAGCAGAGTCCCTATCTGCTTCTGACTCACTTTTTGTTGGATGAAGTTTTTATTTCCTCCTCAGCCTGTTCTCCATCAAAGAATGACAGCTGTCTTGAATCTCACACCTGCCTCTTTACATTCCCTGATTGCTGGGAAAAATTTGCTTTTGTACTGCCTGGTGTACAGTAAATAATAATTTTCTACAAACATACTGCTGTCTCCAATTTATTTGCTTTTCCCTTTTGCCACAAATGGTCAGAATCGGCTCTCTGTTGGTATGATTGTGTCTCTAATACAAGTCTTGGCTGCTTTCTAATGGCCAGGTTTGGAACATGAACAAAGTGTTCCCTTTCTGTTAACAAATTCTGCTGTGGGACATCAGTCCGGTTGCTTATTTGTGCTTTCATAAAATTACTGGTCCCTTCCTTCCAGTTTCTCTGGTACAGCAGAAAGTGTCTGGTTTTCCCTGCGCTGTCTGTCTTCCAACTGTACTATTTTTTAAACAGTTATTGAGAAGCTTCATATTCAGCCAGCTTTCTTTTCATGTTAGCCTCTAATTTTGCAGATGTTCATCGTGTTACCCTGCTGCAGTCATCACACTTGGGTTATCTTGTCGTCAGGAGGTCCCGCAGTCGGCCTGAATTCCAAAGTCTTGGTCCAGCATCGGTTGCTGTCGCTTCTTCCCTGACGTCAGTGCGCCAGGGGAATGTATGATGCATCCGACGCCATTTTCTCCAGTCTTTCTTGCCGCACGGTGCCCGAAGCAGAAGCAGTTCGCAAGTGCAGGTCGGCCGACTCCTGAGATTTTCGAAGTCGAGTTTCAGATCCGAAGTCTTCAATAAAGCTAAGTACCCCGTTGGGGAAACTTTTCTTGCCTCAGACCGATGTCAGAAAAAGTTAACAATTGTATTTCTTGTGGGAAGCAAATACCTCATAAGGATTTTCATTCTTATTGTATACCTTGCCTAGGCCCAGACAACGACGTCACTGGTTGTCGCTTTTGTGCTAGGTTCAATAAGCGTACTATAAAAATACGCTTTGATTTCGCACGACACTACTTCGGTAGAAAATTTAACTATACAATGCCGTCGGAGCAACCGACTACCGGCATGCACAAAAAAACGCAAGGATAAGGACAGGCAGCCTAGACCCAAGCCAGACTCCGAGGCCTCGGCTGGGCCGGTCTCCGGTTCACCAGTTTTCAGTGAGCTTCCTACGCAGCCCCTGGCTACTGCAGAATTGGAACCCAAGACCGCTCGGAGCCTTTGGCGGCGAGTGCTAGGCAGGCGCATACATTTTCTTTAGCCCCTACTGACGACATTGCGGAAAGAGATTTCGGTGCTGCAGAAACACCTTTGGTTTCTGAAGGCGTCTTCAGACCGATGACGCTCACTATAAAAGCGTATCTTAAGCTTAAGACTCCTATTAAATCAAAAAAGACTGCACTTCAGTCTCCAGTTCAAGTCCCCATGCCTAAGAAACAGAAGCTTAAAATGGCTGAAGATTTGATCTCTTTAATCGGGGGGTACCCAACCCCCCCCCCCCTGACAAAAGGCCTAGACAAGAGGAAGATTATGCCTCCTCTGATCAGGTGTCTATTTCCTCAGTCTCCTCTGAGGACCAAGATTACTCCTTTCCCCCTTATGAAGATTCTGATGCTGAGGATTCCATTCCCTCAGCTTCTCCCCCTGAAGACTACTCCTTTGGGGAAGCTTTACACACTGAGGGAACATTTTCACTGGGAAGGTCAGGACTACTCTGACTCGAAGAAAAGGCTCAGAGAGATGTTCGTGTAATACTGCTGCAGTCATCACACTTGGGTTATCCTGCCGTCAGGCGGTCCTGCAGTCGGCCGAATCACAAAGTCTTGGTCCGGCTTCGGTTGTCGTCGCTTCTTCCCTGACGTCAGTGCGACAGGGGTATAAAAGAGGCAGCCAACGCCATTTTCTTCAGTCTTTATTGCCGCACGGTGCCCGAAGCAGAAGCAGTTGCAGTTCGCAAGTGCCGGTCGGCCTGCTCCTGAGATTTTCGAATCTAATTTCAGCCCGAAGTCTTCTCTAAAGCGAAGTACCCCATTGGTGAAACTTTTCTTGCCTCTGACCGATGTCAGACAAAGTTAATTATTGCATTTCTTGTGGGAAGCAAATACCTCATAAGGATTTTCATTCTTGTTGTATTCCTTGCCTAGGCCCAGACCACGACGTCTCTGGTTGTCGGTTTTGTGCTAGGTTCAACAAACGTACAATCAAGCATCGGGCAGATTTCGCCCGACATTATTTTGGCAGAAAATTTAATTATAGCATGTCGTCGGATCAACCGACATCAGCAATGATTAAAAAATGCAAGGATAAGGACAGGCAGCCAAGACCAGATACCGAGGCCTCAGCAAGGCCTGCTGCCGGTTCTCCGGTTTTCAGCAAGGCGCCTACGCAGCCCCTGACTACCGCAGATTTAGAAATTCTGACGGCCTCCCAGACCGAATCAGCTGGGCCTCAGGAGCCGGTTCCATCTCACCCCTCGGACACCAACCCTGACGGTGATCCGGAGATTTTGGACAGGCCTTCGGTTTCTGAAGGTGTCTTCAAACCGACAACTATCTCTATTAAGTCTTATGGTAAACTTAAAGCCCCCCTTATAGGAAACCGGGTCCACAGTCCCCCCCACAGGCCCCAATGCCTAAAAAAACAGATGCTTAAGATGGCTGAGGATTTAATTACCCTTATCAGGGGTTCACAACCCCCTCCTGACAAAAGGCCTAGACTGGAGGAAGATTATCCTTCCTCTGACCAAGCATCCATTTCCTCAGCTAACTCTGAGGACCAGGATTATTCCTTCCCTCCTTATGAAGACTCAGATTCTGAAGAGTCCATTCCCTCTGCCCTCGAAGACTACTCTTTTGGGGAAACTTTACACACCATGAGGGAACACTTCCACTGGGAAGGCCAAGATTTCTCTGACTCTAAGAAAAGACTGAGTGAGTTTCTTCTTCTCCCACAGCATTGACCCCGTGCAATTCCTCCAGTTTTAGACATTTTGGATGATGTTACCTCCGAATCTAGTCTAAACCCAGATTCCTTACCTCCTGCACCAGCTAAACCAGACAGATACTACCGAGTTCCTGATTCTCATAAGTTTCTATATAAAAGCCCTGTTGCAGACCCCGAAACCATTTCCCAGGGTCCCAAAGGGGTTAAGGCCTCTACTGCTAAGAATCCACTACCTTCTGAAAGAAATTCCAGAGCATTAGAAAGATGGAGGAAGAAAGTGTATACATCTGCCCCTTTGGCCATGAGGGCCGTAAACTGCCAATTCCACATGCTAAAATACCAGCAGTACTTGATTACACAGTTAAAGCAGAAAATGATCCCTCAGACAGATCAACCTGATTTCAAAGAGATGCAGGATTTGCTGCATGCAGCAGAACAGATGGGAAAGCATACCTTAGTGTGGTTTTGATTCATTGGATGCCTCATGTAGAGCAGCTGTCACAGGATCTGTAATACGTAGACATGCTTGGCTAAAAGAGCAAGCCTTACCAGAACATGTCAAAGCAAAGTTATTGGATGCTCCATTATTGCAGAAAGATGTGTTATTTGGTGTCAAAGGCAGAGGAAGTTTTAAAGAAAATGGAAGAAAAGTCAAAATCTATGCAGACAGTTAAAGATTTTTTACAGGTACAAACCTCCTCGTTTCAGCAGAAACTGGCCATCAAAAAAATGGTCCTTTCCTGCATCAGACCGACCCCAAAGGGGTAGGTACAGACGCCCAAGGGGCAGAGGACAGCCACAAGGTTCTTTCAGGCCTAGACAATGGCATACAACAACTCAAAGAGGTGGAGACGAAAGATCTCAACCCTTCCGGAAACAAACACAATGACTTCCCTCTTCGCCTGCCAAGCAAAATTGCCCTGGCAGCACCTTTGGGAGGAAAACTGGCTCTATTTCCACAAAATTGGCGCATCATAACAAAGGACAAATGAGTTCTGGATATTATTACCCGAGGCTACAGATGTCATTTCCACACTTTACCATGGATGAGAGGCATGCCAAATCTGCCTCCAAACCAATGGGCAGAGGCACAAACACAAATTTCAGCTCTCATGGATATGAAATCAATTCAAAAGGTACCTACAAAGGGGCAAGGTCAAGGTTTTTACTCAAGACTATTTCTAGTACCAAGAAAGGACAAAGCCTGGAGACCCATTTTAGACCTCTCAATTCTAAACACATACCTGGAGGTACCCAAATTCAAAATGCTCACACTACAGCAGCTTCTTCCCATGCTGGGCAAGGAGTCTTGGCTGGTAACGTTGGACCTCAGAGGCATACCTACATGTCCCTATCAGACACGATTGCAGAAGATACCTCAGATTTTTGGCAGGTACAACGCATTATCAATTCTCTGCATTGCCCTTGGCTTATCAACTGCGCCCAGAGTATTTACGAAATGCCTGGCATCAGTAATTGCATACTGCAGACAACAAGGAATACAAATGTATCCATATCTGGATGACTGCCTGATCCAAGCAGACAGCAAGGCCATTCTATTACAGCATCTGGCATTTGTAACAAAGCTGCTAAGTTGCCTAGGGTACACAGTAAACAAAAAGAAGTCAAAGCCAATACCCTCACAAGGCATAATATTCCTGGGTGCCAGCTTAAATACAACGGCCTAGATGGCTTATCTCACGCCAGACAAACAAAAACAACTGACTCAATACTTCAAAAAGATGGCAACTTTTACCCAGCTCACTGCAAGGAAAATCCTGCAGGCATTGAAGTTCATGGCATCCTGCATTCAACTAATTCCACATGCAAAGCTGCATATGAGGAAATTACAATGGTACCTGAAAAGTGTATGGACTCAGCACAGGCTCAGCCTCAAAACAAGTATACCTCTTATTCCCTGCCTTCAGAAAGAGTTCCTATGGTGGGCTCAAGCATGTCAAATAAACAAGGGTCTTCCTTTTGTCTTACCTCCAGCAAACCAAACTATGACAACAGATTCTTCAGACTATGCCTGGGGAGCACACATGGCAGGACAGTGCATACAGGGCCAAATGGTCTGCAAAACAAATGCATCTACACATCAACCAAAAGGAGATGCTAGCTGTGCAAAATGCACTGATAGCCTTCAAGGACCTCTTGCATCCAGGACAACTACTAATAAGGGCAGACAACACCACAGTTAAGTGGTACATAAACAAACAGGGAGGAACACACTGCTACCCTTTATGCAGACAGGCAATGACCTTGTGGAACACAGCATTGACTTGCCAAGTACAACTGCAAGCACAATTCCTGCCAGGAAAGGAAAACATATTGACAGACGAATTAAGCAGAAATTTGGCAGATCCTCATGAGTGGAGACTACACCCAAAAGTATTTTCAATGATCCCTCAAAGGTAGGGACGCCCAGACATAGATCTATTTGCCTCCCCCAACAATTGCCAACTACAGAAATTTTGCACAAGGACTTATCATTCCCTAGCCTGGAAAGTGGATGCCCTATCATTCAAGTTGGACAGCATTGACAGTCTATGCCTTCCCACCACTACCTCTCTTGACCAAGGTATTACTGAAAGTCAGATCAGAGAGACCACAAATGATCCTCATTGCTCCGGACTGGCCACGTCAGCACTGGTACCCATTACTAAGGACCTTGACTCACAGCCCTCCATGGATCTTACCTCAACTCCCACTTCTGTTGACTCAGCAAAACTTTCAGATCCTTCACAGTCAGCACAGGACTTTAAATTTAGCTGCATGGAGAATACCTTGAATTATCAATCAACACTTCTCTCAAAGGACGTCCTGAATGTCATTTTGGAGGCCAGGAGGCCCAGCACCAGAAAAACTTACTCAGACAAATGGAAAAGATTTTGTGCATGGAACCAGGCTAAAGGCCAAAATCCTTGGATACCAAACATTCCTCAAATACTGCAATACTTAACTGAGATGCTACACAAAGGCCTTTCGTTCTCATCCATTCTTTCTCATCCATTAAGATCCATGCTTTAGCCATTTCAGCTCAATATAATACGGATCCTCCCATATTCTCACACCCTTTACAGTTTCTCAGAGGGGCTAAGAATACAAGACCCCCCAGAAACCCCCCAACGCCAGCTTGGGACCTCAACTTAGTTTTAGAAAAATTAACACTGCCTCCTTTCGAACCAGCCTTCTCAGCAGAACCACAATACTTGTCATGGAAAACAGCTCTGTTGCTGGCTATCACCTCAGCACGCAGGGTCTCAGAAATACAGGCACTTATGGCAGTCGAACCTTTCATCATTTTCCATCAGGACAGAGTCTCTTTACGAACTAACCCTACCTTTATGCCAAAGGTAGTATCCAGTGTGGCTTTGAATCAGACCGTTCATTTACCTACCTTTTATCCAAACCCCCAGAATAAAGGAGAAAGACTCCTTCACTCTTTGGATATTCACAGACAGCTACGTTACTATTTGGGTAAGACAAAGACCTTCAGAAAAACTGACCAACTCTTTGTATCCTATGCTGCAGGTTCACAAGGAAAGGCTATTTCAAAACAGACCATCTACAAATGGATAGCACATTGTATCCGCTTTTGCTACTCGCACCATGGGAAAGCAGTGCCTGTTAATATTAGGTCCCATTCTACCAGGGCTACAGCAACCTCGGCAGCCTTTCTCAGGGGGGTTCCAACCAAGGACATTCTGGAGGCAGCTACTTTGGAGTTCAGTGCACACCTTTACCAAGCACTACCACCTTCCATTATACTCAAAAACCAGAGCTGGTTTTGCCACTGCAGTTCTGCAGGGCATCCTAGCTTCACCTAACCCAGTTTAGTACCAGCCACCCATCCATAGCTTTGGGATTCAACCCAAGTGTGATGACTGCAGCAGTATAACACGATGAACATAGTACAGTTTTGTACCTACCATAAATGTAGATGTTCGAGTATATATACTGCTGCAGTCCAGGTTACCCTCCCACCATCCCCTCTACATAACAGGGTGTTACTTATAACTCCATGTACATCAATCTATTGGATGCATGTCTATATGGTGTATTTGCTAACAGCTAGTACTATTGTTTATCTACTAAGGTATTTTTGCATAGTTATTTGTATTGCCTTCCTAGTTGGGGGCACCTGACATCTGGGGCGAGAAAAACTGAAGAAAATGGCGTCGGCTGCCACTTTTATCCCCCTGTCGCACTGACGTCAGGGAAGAAGCGACGACAACCGACGCCGGACCAAGACTTTGGGATTCGGCCAACTGCGGGACCGCCTGATGGCAGGATAACCCAAGTGTGATGACTGCAGCAAGTATATACACTCTAACATCTACATTTATGGTAGGTACAAAACTGTACTTTCTGCAGGGCCTACTAGCCTCTCCAAGCCCTGTCTAGTTCCACCACCCATCCTTAGCTTTGGGATTCAACCCATCAGTGATGACTGCAGCAGTGTAACACGATGAACATAGTACAGTTTTGTACCTATCATAAATGTAGATGTTCGAGTGTTCACACTGCTGCAGTCCAGGTTACCCTCCCTCCATCCCCTCTGAACTAGCTGGATTTATCTATTCCTTTCTATCCTGTGCAACCTCTGTGGTGTATTTGCTTGTGACTGAAGGTTTTGTTTTATTTTTATATGTATATTTTTATATAGAAATATGTATTGCCTACCTATTGAGGGCACCTGACATCTGGGGCAAGAAAAACTGAAGAAAATGGCATTTGATGCATCTTATATACCCCTGGCGCACTGACGTCAGGGAAGAAGCGTCAGCAACCGACGCCGGACCAAGACTTTGGAACTCAGGCCGACTGCAGGACCGCCTGACGGCAGGATAACCCAACAGTGGTGACTGCAGCAGTGTGAGCACTCTAACATCTACATTTATGGTAGGTACAAAACTGTACTTTCCCTAGCTCTGGAAAAAGGCCTATATTCTACTCCATAAGTGTAGCAACAACAATGGGGTCTCTAACTTCTGTCCCATTGCTATCTTATCCCCTATTTCAAAGCTTCTCGAAAAATGCATTCACTTTCAACTTCTTCCCTATCTTATAAATAACCTTCTTACTCCCACACAGCATGGATTCTGCCCAGGATATAGCACCACCACCACCACCGCCCTCCTCTGCTTCCTAGAATGGTCATATTGTATCCACCCTCCTCTTAGACCTCACTAAGGCCTTCAATACCATCTCTCTCAACCTTCTCCTTGCCAAACTCTCTAAACTAAGTCTATCCCATTCCTCTATCAATTGGTTCACCAGTTACCTGTCAAATAGGCAACAAGCAATTAAGTGGAATAAAGCTATTTCACCATTCCTAAACCCTTCCACAAATGAGTCCCAGGGCTCAGTTCTAGGTCTCCTTCTATTCAGTATTTTTATTAATGACTTCTACTATGCCATCCCCAATGCCAGCCTCATCCAATAAGCTGATAACTCGAGAAAAATCTGCTCTGCCACCTCCACTTCCTCATTAACAAAATTAACCCAAGACGCCTTCTCTTCAACTGAACAATGGATGCTAGACAACCATCTAGCACTGAATGCAACCAAGACTAAACTAATGATATTTCCCCCTTTTAAAGTCATCACCCTTGACAAAAACTCTATCACAAGCCAAAATAATACACCTCTAGAAAGTCTCCACAGCTAAACTATTAGGAATCCCCACTGATGATCAGCTAAAGTTTGACAGCCTTCTATATGCAAATATAAAAAAAAACTCGTAAGAAGCTTGGCATGCTTTACCGCCACAACCGTTTCATCCCTTCCTCCACCAGGCTTATTCTTGCTAACACATACCTTATCCCTTTTCTTATGTATGGTGCCTCTGTCTTTACTAATCTGCAATCCTCCCTCAAGTTAAAACTCTCCTGTTACTATAAAATCTCAAAATTTGCAACAGGCCACAGATCAAATACCTATCACTGCATTTCCCTACACCAACTGAACTGGCTTGAGTTGCCCAATTATCTTTCCTATATTTGGGTCTATGTTATAACAGCGAACGATCAAAAGATCAAATGCTGTTATGTCGACCACAAAAGAACGAAAACAAAAAAGAGCGAACAACCAAAACAGCAAATTTTTTCCCAGGGAAAAGGTTTGCTGACCCCCCCCCCCCCCAAGGAAAAAAACAAACACACTAAACACTATTTTAAGTGGGGGGCTTCACCCCATATACCAACTCCAAGATCGCACTACAGTGCCGAAAACGGCAAAGTGATGGAAGCGGCCAAGCTTTTTAAAAAAGATTAACAAAAAATTATTTGACACAGAATTATTAATGGTGACAATAGATGTCATAGAGCTTTTTCCGAATATTCCCCACGAGAAGGGCCTAGAATGGTTCTCTAACGTATTGGTTACTGAATCTGGATTAGATGGGAAAATTATTGATTTGGTGTTGGAATTTAGAGAGAGAGTTCTCAAAAATAATTTTGTATTTTTTAATGGTGAATATTATCACCAAAAGAAAGGTGTAGCTATGGGGGCAGCTTGTGCCCCCTTGTATGCAAATTGTGTGTTGTATTTTTGGGAAAAGAAATTTATATTAGAAACAGTATGGATGAAGTATATAGTACAATATAGCAGATTTTGGATGATATTTGTTTATTATGGAAAGGAATAAAGGAAGAATTTGAGAATTTTTTTAATTACATTAATGCAACAATGGAATTTTAAAATTTACTATGAATTTGAATGAGGAAATATTAGATTATCTAGACATTTCTTTATATAAAGATGGGTTAAAAAATTGTTTTCAATCAAGTATATTTCGTAAAAAAACCTTTTCAAATATGTATTTGCACTTTGAGAGTGGTCACCCCTTTTTTCAAAAGAAAGTGATTGTGAAGGGACAATTAATTAGGGCATCTAGAATGACGAGTAAGTTGGATGAATTTTTAGAAGAGGTGTCCTTTATAAAGACCTTATTTTTGGAAAGGAAATATCCGGGTGATTTTATTGAAGGTATTGTTAAGGAATTGATTGAAAACAGAGATGTCAAATATTACCCTTTGATTGGTAAAGGAAATTCTATTGATATGTCAGGTCACACTAGTTTAAATGATATGAATGGAGCCTTCGTCCACGCTTTCTCTGAGACATCATTTGAGATTGAATCCATTATTAAGAAATTTTGGCATGTTTTGAGAACAAATGAAGATGTATCAGATTATATTCCCGTCCAACCAAGGTTTATTAGAAAAAGGGATTTAAATCTTAAAGATTATTTGGAAAGAGGTAATAGAGAGATTAAACGTGACAATAAAAAGTTGAAAGGTACTTTTCAATGTGGTTCTTGTAACCATTGTGCCCTTATATTAAACAAGACCTCTTTGTTTATTCCCTCTAGGAAATTTAATTTAAGACCTGCACAATACTTTAATTGTAAATCGAAAAGGGTAGTCTATTTGGGGACATGTGTTACATGTTCGAGTTTTTATATAGGGAAAATGGAAAGTACTTTAAATAGAATAATTTATGAACATCTTTAATGATATTAGTAAAAAGGAGGAGACTAATGCCTTTTACTAACATTCCCTTTTATGCCCCAATATGAACTTGAAATTTGTGGTATTAGAGCAAGTAGATTTAGACCCTCTGGGTGGAAGCTGGGAGACAAAGTTGGACTATAGAGAGCTGCTGTGGCAACTTAAGTTAGATACGGGTAGGAAACCGGGACTAAATGAAAACATTAACATTTGCAGCGTTCTCAAGTTGAGAGCTGCTAGGGTATAGATATGATACCTGTGAATTTATTCTTTTCAGATTTTAGCTGCTTCATCCCTTTCATGAGTCTTACTCATTGTAATTTTGTAATTTGGTTATGTCAATTTATTTTAGTGTTGATATACAAATAAGTTTTTTACCAGGAAAGATGCATCTCATTATTTTCCTGTATAACATTTTTATGTATAACTATATTAATTGTTTGAACTAAAAAAAATTTTTTAATTTATTATTAGGACATGTTTTTTTAACAATGTATGTCTTTCGTGGTTAAAGGTCTCTCTTGATTATTTATTTATTTATTTATTTACTTATTAACATATTTACTGTTAACTTTTAACGCAGCATTTTTAGTTACTTGACTTGAACGAACAGTTAAACACTTGTTTTTAGTACTTGTAGTGTATACGTTTTGTAGCTACATGACTAAATACACAGACTAATGTATTTTAATTAATTATATGTTCTTTGAATTGGTGCTTACAGAAGGTCACAAATTGTGTTTTGCAACTTATATTTATTTTTCATGACGAAATTTTCGTCATCGAATTGGAACATGTGACCTCACTGATTAGATATTTAAACCTATGACTGTGTGAAAATGAATTGTTCTGAGGAAGCCTGGTATTAAAACCAGGAGAAAGCGCTCAACATTTATTCCGTTTTTATTCTGGTGATGTGTGTTGTTCGTGACTGTTGCTTTTGGAATTAAAGAACAGTTTTCATTCTTCAGTGTCCGGCAACTGACTGTTTTCAAAGTTCTTCAAAGTTGTATTGGTTTTTACTGCCTAGCCGGTGTTCTTGTTTTTTGGTCGTTTGCTTGTGGATGGTCATCGTGCATACAGCTGCAGTCATAACAGATGGGTTTTCCTGCCGTCAGGCGGGTCCTCGGTCAGCCGAATTCCAAAGTCTTGGTCCGGCGTCTGATGTCGTCACTTCTTCCCTGATGTCAGTGCGACAGGGGTATAAAAGAACCAGCCGACGCCATTTTCTCCAGTCTTTCTTGCCGCGCGGTGCCCGAAGCAAAAGCAGTTCGCACGTACCGGTCGACCGACTTCTGAAATTTTCAAATTCGAATTTCAGATCCGAAGTCTTCAAAGTACCCCGTTGGGGAAACTTTTTTTCTTGCTCCAGACCGATGTCAGAAAAAGTTAATTGTATTTCTTGTGGGAAGCAAATACCATATAAGGATTTTCATTCTTACTGTATTCCTTGCCTAGGCCCTGACCACGACGTTGCTAGTTGGTTTTGTGCTAGATTTAACCAACGCACTATTAAGCGTCGGTACAATTTTGCATTTCATTACTTTGGCAGAAGATTCAGTTATATAATGCAGTCGGAACAGCCGACTACCGGAGTTTATAAAAAGCGCAAAGAAAAAGAAAAGGACTGGCATCCAAGGTCCAAAACCGACGAAGTTTCCGCTAGGCCTATCGCTGGTTCTCAGGCGCTTTCACAGCCCCTGATGCCCGCTACTTCAGAGCCACAGGCCGCTTCCGACTCCCATGTGGAGCTGACTAGGCCGCTGGAAACTCAAGGTATTTGACACTCTGAAACTATTCCCTCAGATGGGTCCGGAGCTGCTGAGCAGGCATCGGCTTCTGAGGGTGTTTTCAGGCCTACACAGTTATATGTGAAACCAACTTCAGCTTCAAAGGCAAAGACTAAAGCGGCTCTAAAGACAAAGAAACAATTACAGCATTCTCCTGGACAGGCCACCATGCCTAAAAAAAACAGATGCTTAAAATGGTCGAAGACCTAATTACTTTGATTAGGGGTTCCCATCCCCCTCCTGATAAGAGGCCTAGGCAAGAGATAGAATATGAATCTTCAGAACAGGTTTCCATTTCCTCTGATTCCTCTACTGAACAGGAACATTCTCTTCCTCCCTATGAGGATTCTGATGCTGAATAATCTATCCCTTCAGCCTCTCCTCCTGAGGCTTATTCTTTTGGGGAGACCCTGCATACTATGAGGGAGCATTTCCACTGGAAGAACCAAGATTACTCAGAATCCAAGAAAAGGCTCAGAGTTCCTTTTATTACCTCTGCACAGGCCCCTTGCTATCCCTCCTGTTTTAGACATTGTAGATGATGTATTTTCAGAGTCCGGCCTGTCTTCTGACTCTCTACCACCAGCTCCTGTTAAGCCAGACAGATACTACAGGGTTCCTGATTCACATAAATTTCTTTATAAAAACTCTGCTGCTGACCCAGAAACTATCTCTCAGGGTCCCAAAGGAGTCAAGGCTTCCACTGCAAAAAACCCTATCCCCTCTGATTAGGGATTCAAGGGCCCTGGACAGATGGGGGGAAAAAGATTGATACTTCTGCTACCTTGGCTGTAAGAGCTTTACATTGCCAGTTTCATATGCTTAAATATCAGCAATGTCTTATGTCACTGCTTAAACAGAAAATGTTGACAAATTCAGAATGTGCAGAAAACAAAGAAATGCAGGATTTATTGCTTGTAGCTGAACAAGTGGGAAAGCATACTTTGCAATGTGGTTTTTGATTCTCTAGAGGCCTCCTGCAGGGCCGCTGTTACAGGTTCTGTCATTAGGAGGCATGCTTGGTTAAAAGAACAGAATCTGCCTGATCATGTTAAAGCAAAACTATTAGATGCTCCATTACAGCATGATACCTTGTTTGATGTTAAAGCAGAAGAGGTGTTGAAGAAAGTGAAGGACAAAGCTAAGTCTATGCAAACAGTCAAGGATTTCTTGCAGGTACAGCCTCCCAGATTTAGCAGGAACTGGCCTACAAAGAATTGGTCCTTTCCAGTGTCAGCCAGGCCACAAAGAGGCAGATACAGATGCCCCAGAGGCAGATCACAACCCCAAGGCTCATACAGGCCTAAACAATGGGGTGCTTCTACCTCCAAAAGCGGAGAGGAAAAATCACAGCCATACAGGAAACTGTCTCAATGACTATCTCCTGCCAGCACCAAGCACTTATCTTCTGGCAGCCCCTTTGTGGGGAAAACTAGCACTTTTTTCACAAAATTGGCACATGATCACCCAGGACAAATGGGTCTTAAATATCATATCACAAGGCTACAGGTTCCACTTTCACACCCTGCCAAGGCCAAACGGTATGACAGACCTGCCACTCAATCAATGGGCAGAGGCACAAAAACAAGTTTCATCCGTCATGGACTTGAGAGCCATTCAGCTAGTACCACAGCAAGAGCAGGGACTAGGATTTTACTCAAGGCTATTCTTGGTGCCCAGAAAGGACGAAGCCTGGAGACCAGTACTGGACCTGTCTATCCTAAACACATTCCTGGATATTCCAAAATTCAAAATGTTAACTCTGCAGCAGCTTCTGCCCATGCTGGGCAAGAAGGCTTGGCTTGTGACTTTAGACCTAAAAGAGGCATACCTGCATGTCCGAATCAGACAATCATGCAAAAGATACCTCAGATTTATAGCTGGCTCAATGCACTACCAATTCTCTGCACTGCCCTTTGGCTTATCTACTGCGCCCAGGGTCTTCACAAAATGCCTGGCACTAGTAATCGCATTTTGCAGACAGAGGAATACAAATATATCCTTTACTTGGACGACTGCCTTATTGAAGCAGAGAACAAGGACATTCTACTACAGCATCTGGCATTTGTAAAAAGATTACTAACAGGTCTAGGGTACACAGTAAACGAAAAGAAATCAAACCTCGTATCCTCTCAAGAGATAATAGTCCTGGGTGCAAGCTTAAATACAACTGCCCAGGTGGCTTATCTCACACCAGACAAACACAGACAACTTGACTACTTATTTCAAAATGTTGGCAACAAAGACCCAGTTATCTTCAAGAAAAATTCTGCATGCCTTGGGTTTCATGGCATCCTGCATTCTGCTAATTCCATATGCAAGACTGCATATGAGGAAACTTCAGTGGTATCTAAAAAGTGTTTGGACTCAACATTGCCACAGCCTGGAAACAATAATTACCCTCATTCCCTGTCTGCAACAGGAGTTTCGATGGTGGGCAAAAGGCTGTCACCAGAACACGGGACAGCCATTCACCTTACCCACAGCCAGGCAGACATTGACAACAGATGCATCAGATTATGCCTGGGGGGCCCATATGGCAGGAAGATGTATTCAGGGCACATGGTCCGCAAGTCAAATGCATCTGCATATCAATCAAAAAGAGATGCTAGCTGTTCAGATTGCCCTGACAGCCTTCAAGGATGTACTTCATCAAGGACAACTACTGATAAAGATGGACAATACTACAGTCATGTGGTACATAAACAAGCAGGGAGAGACACATTCCTACCCCCTCTGCAGGCTAGCCATGAACTTGTGGGACACAGCATTGACTTACCAAGTACATCTGCAAGCACAATTCCTGCCAGGAAGGACAAATATTCTGGCAGATGAACTAAGCAGAAACCTAATGGATCCCCACGAGTGGAAATTGGATCCACAAGTCTTCAGCATGATAACAAGGACCTGGGGATGCCCGGACATAGACCTGTTTGCCTCCCCTCACAACTACATTGATTCTGCACAAGGATTTATCACAAGCAAGCATGGAAAGTGGATGCTCTATCTTTCAGCTGGAAAAATCTAACAGTATATGCCTTTCCTCCTCTGTCTCTCCTCCCCAAGGTACTCCTCAAGGTCAGATAAGAGAAACCAAAAATTATACTGATTGCCCCAGACTGGCCCCGCCAGCACTGGTACCCAATCCTAAAGAGCATGTCTCAATGCCCAGCTTGGACATTACCTCAAATCCTCACTTATTGACCCAACAAGACAGTCAGATACTGCACAGCCAACACAGGACCTTAAACCTGGCAACATGGCGGATAATGTAGCCATTCAAGACAAACCTCTCTCTAAAGCAGTGATGGATGTTATTTTGGAGCCCAGGGGGCCTAGCACCAGAAAATCTTATACGGAAAAATGGAAGAGATTCTGTGCTTGGAACCAGGCACAAGTTATTGACACGATTGTTCCAAATTTTCCTCAGATTTTGCAATACTTAACTGAGATGCTTGATAAAGGACTTTCCTTTTCCTCTGCCATTTCATCTCATTACAATACAGAACCACGTATTTTTTCTCATCCATTACTAAGGCAGTACCTCAGAGGGGCCAATAACATAAGGCCTCCAAGAAGAGCACCAGTACATGCATGGGACCTCAACTATATCTGTGAAAAACTCACACTGCCTCCGTTTGAGCCAGCCTCTGCAGCTGATATAAAACTCTTATCCTGGAAAACAGCTCTGCTCCTAGCAATAACCTCCTCTAGACGAGTGTCAGAGTTACAGGCACTCATGGCTGTGGAACCTTTTATCATTTTCCATCCTGACAGGGTTTCTCTGAGGACAAACCCTACATTTATGCCTAAGGTAGTGTCTAGTGTGTCCCTTAACCAAACAATTCATGTGCGCCTGCCTTTTATCCAAACCCACAGAATAAGGGTGAGCGAATTCTGCATTCTTTGGACATTCACAGGCAGCTACGCTTCTACTTGTACAGAATCAAAGCTTTCAGAAAGACTGAACAACTTCTAGTGACATATGCTGCAGGATCACAAGGAAAGCCTATCTCAAGCAGACTATTTCAAAGTGGATAGGCCACTGCATTTGTTTCTGCTATTCACAGCATGGCAAATCAGTGCCTAAGGGCATTAGGCCACATTCAACCAGAGCAGCAGCCACTTCAGCAGCCTTCCTCAGAGGAGTACCAACCAAAGATATCTTAGAGGCTGCAACTTGGAGTTCAGTGCATACTTTTACAAAGCACTATCACTTACCACTCTACTCTAAATCCAGGGCAGGCTTTGCCACTGCAGTTCTGCAGGGCCTGATAGCCTCTCCTAATCCTACTTAGCACCAGCCTCCCAACCTTAGCTTTGGCATTCTACCCAATTGTAATGACTGCAACAGTGAAACATGATGAACATAGTATAGTTGTGTACCTACCATAAATGTAGATGCTCGAGTGGATTCACTGTTGCAGTCCAGGTTACCCTCCCACCATCCCCCTTTTTCTTTGCTGGGACTTATCTGTACTTCACTATTCTATACAACCTATGTGGTGTATTTGCTTTTAGATGAAGGAAAAGTTGTTTTTTGTGAATGCATGCTTGTTGGCATAATTTAGCCTACCATTTTAGGGGCACCTGACATCTGGGGCAAGAAAAACCAAAAAAAAAAATGGCGTCTGCTGCTTCTTTTATACCCCTGGCGTACTGACGTTAGGGAGGAGGCGACAGCAACCGACGCCGGACCTAGATTTTGGAACTCGGGCCGACTGCAGGTAGCCTGCCAGCAGGATAACCCAGTTGTAATGACTGCAACAGTGAATACACTTGAACATCTACATTTATGGTAGGTACACAACTGTACTTTTTCAGAAAGACAGAGCAATTACTAGTGGCATATATGCCAGTGCATCACAAGGAAAGGCCATCTCCAAGCAGACTATTTCAAAGTGGATTGGTCACTGCATTCTTTTCTGCTACTCACAACATGGCAAACCAGTGCCTAAGGGCATTAGGCCACATTCAACCAGAGCTGCAGCCTTTCTCAGGGGAATACCAACCAAAGACATTTTGGAGGCTGCTACTTGAGTTCACTACATACTTTACTGAACATAACAATCTGCCTCTTTACTCTAAATCCAGGGCAGGCTTTGCCACTGCAGTTCTGCAGGGCCTCATAGCAATTCCTAATGCTGTTTAGCTCCAGCCCTTCAACCATAGCTTTGGGACTCAACCCAAATGTAATGACTACAACAGTGAAACATGAAGAACATAGTACAGTTGTGTACAATTACCATAATTGTAGATGTTCGAGTGTATTCACTGTTGCAGTCCAGGTTACCCACCCGCCATCCCCCTTATTTTTGCTGTAACTTATCTTTACTTCTCTAATTTATACAACCTAGATGGTGTATTTGCTTATAGAGGAAGATAAAACTTATTTTGGTGCATGTATGTTTTATTTACCTAATTTTAGCCAACCCTTTTGGGGGCACCTGACATCTGGGGCAAGAAAAACTAAATAAAATGGCGTTGGCTGCATCCTTTATACCCCTGATGACCTGACGTCAGGGAGGAGGTGACAGCAACCGACGCCAGACCCAAGACTTTGGAATTCAGGCCGACTGAGGGCAACCTGCAAGCAGGATAACCCAAATGTAATGACTGCAACAGTGAATACACTTGAACATCTACATTTATGGTAAGTGTACACAACTGTACTTTTGGGAGATTTTCTCCCCAGGACTCCGTAGAAAATGGGCTCCTTATGACCATTCTGGCAAACAAACTGCAAATAAAAATCATCTCTTCCTGGATTTCTAAAGCTGCTTCCTTCTGTTATTAAACCCATAATAGGTGTCCCTTTTCTCCTGTGAGGGCACATTCTATTAGAGCAGTGTCTTCCTCTGGGGCCTTCTTTAAAAGCTTGGTCACTTGATCTATCCTGGAGGCAGTTACCTGGTCCCCCTGTTCATACTTTTCACTAAACATTACAAACTAGATATCCTCTCCAGGTCCAGGGCAGGGTTTCCAGAGCTATCCTACATGGTTTTGTAAAAGAAACTTCTGCTAGTCTAAGCATCAGCTTTGGCATTCTCCCTAATGTGATGAATACTGCAGCATATGAATAGGAGGACATAAAATAGTTGTGTAAAATCTTGCCAATAACCATAGATGTTCTTATGCTGCAGTATTACTTACCAACCCTGCCTTTCCCCTGATGCTTGCCTGGTCCCCTGGTGACATGTTTTCTTACCTAACCTCAGGCTGTTGCTTGGTGGCATTCAGTTCTGAGGTTGGTATGTGTGCTGACTTCCACTTTATACGCGACCTCTCTTTATGGCTGACGTACACGAGGCGATATGCAGAGTCGCACATACCTTACAGTAGCATTTAGATTTTTGTATACTGTCTGGATGTACGAGTCAGCTGGAGGCAAATTCCCTAATATGGTGAATACTGCAACATGTAGAAGAGAAGGACATCTATGGTTATGGTAAGATTTTACAAAACTGTTTTTTCCCTGTGGATAGACGCTGCTTCCTGTAGGAAGTGTTGATATTAGGGCTTTCATCCGCAGTCACAGTCTTAACCAAGGTATTGGCCATGGTGGCAAAATATTGAAAGAAAAGGATCTCCTAGTGTTCCCCTATCTGGGCTACCTCCATAGCACCACCCATTGACTCGTTGGAAATGTCCTAGCAGTGGCAGTGTCATGGTTGAAGTCCCTGGAGATCACAGTAAACTGAAGCATATCATCTCTGACACCCATTTGAGTTGCTTTCATTGACACAGAACAGGCACCCCCAGTTTGTTCTTGCCATTGGGGAAGCACACTAGTATGTTGTGGTCATGTCTGGCTGAGTGAGAATGCGGAGCAGGGTCCAAGGGTGAACTCTGTTCTGTCTGGGCTTAATGTCTGATTTTACTTTCATGATGATGCAAGAGAATGCAGGTATTAGAGTGTGAAGTTTCAGTGGCGTCTGGTTTTCTTTTTCTGCCTTACCATAGTTGCTGGCCTCTGGTGTCGTGAACAGAATCACTAAACTTAGGATGTTAAGTTGTCTATCTCGCCTTCATTCTTGCTGGATGGGTTCGGAGCCGACCTCGGCTCCGACTCGGCCACTCTAAAAGCTCGAGAGTTGGTTCCACCGGCTCGAGGCTCCCCTTATATCCCACAATGCTAGGCGAGAGTTACCTCAGATCTCGTTTGCCGCTACAGCTTCGAGGTTGGTTGCTTCTACCGGTTCCTGGTGAGTTTAAGCTTTTTCTATTAAAAGTTACTCTTTTTCCCCCTTTTTCAGTTTAATTATTCTTAAATTAGTATAGTTCATAGAACTTTATCCCCGACCCTAATTTTTCCCGTTTCTTGTTTAAAAGAACCTTTGGTTCTTCCCTTGGGCCTTAGGCCTTCTCTTCCCTAGGGAGTGTTTGTGTAGTTTTTGCTACAGTTTGTTGTACTTTATTTTTAGTATTTTACTAAAATTGTTATTCTGACAGGGTATAACTGGTGTGTTTGAGTGTGTGTTTGTGTTCACCAGTTAGGCTATGTCAAAAGAAGCAAGGTCTCGATTCAAGAAGTGTGATGCGTGCTGTCAGAAAATGTCTCTGACAGGCGCTCACACTTCTTTTGTCTATTCCCTGGGGCCTTTGCACCTGCAGGACTCCTGTGCTGTTTGCCATGGCTTCAGCCCCAGGGTCCTGCAGGAAAGAAAAACAAGCTAATTCTGAGAGGCATGTTGAAGCCTGAGGATTCCCTGTCTGTCTCAACAGGGAAGCCCTCTAAGGCATCGAGGTCTTCGGCTCCGGCTTCTGAGCCGAGACCTCAGGTTGTTCAACCTTTGCCTTTATCGGCTCCGGCTGGAGCCGATAAGGCTCAGTCCGCAGTTTCTGTGGCTTCCTCGGCTCCGGCCGGGCCGAGGTTATCGAGGTACCCGTGTCAGCTCGACAAGATCTTGAGCCGACAACCAGAAAGAGGTCTAGGTCACCTTCTCTTGGCTCCGTTCATTCGGCTCCAGGTTCTCCCCTGCTGTCTGAACGGAGCCAAAGGTCTCATTCCTCTAGGTCATCGAGGCTTTCCGATCATGACCTTCAGAGGGTGGTGAGTCGACTACTCAAGTCCGAGGCACTAGCCCAGATGCTTCAGAGCCCGACTCATCAGTCGGTGCCTGCCCCGTCCATCAACTCTTTCCTCCTTCGACTCTTTTGAGTTCGGAGCCGGGTCGTCGGAACCGAGACTGTGGTCACCTCGGGCCGAGACAATTGTCTTCGGCTCCGTCGTCGGCTCCGTTTTCTTCCGTGGAGGAATCTCGGCGCCGGACTTCCCTCGTCGGCTCGAGGGGTGAGTGGCATCGGACCCTTGTCCGCCCCCTCTCCCTCTCGGTGCTTGGCTGGTGAGTTCGGCTCCGACATCGGCCTCGAGCCATCACTGTCGGTGCCGAGGGGTTCTTAGCTCCTCGGGCGGGGACTCTGGCTCTGCCTGACAGGGGTGCATTCGAGGTCATGCGGAGTGTGTTAGAGCCTGGCTCTACTCCACAGTCGGCTCCGTCAGCCCCTCCCTCTATGCTGCCTCAGGGTAAGTCGACTCACTCCCTCATTCCGGACCGCAGAGAGCCAGCTCCTCAAGAGCCCCTTGGGATTTCATCCTCTTCGAGGCCTCTCCTGATTTGGCAGAAGAGCCCCTCGGAAAAGGAAGTGCAAGAGGAAGCACATTGACTCACCTGAGTCTATCACGTCGGACACAGATCTGGATGATTCTGAGGGTTCCCCGTTCCCCTTCTGAAGATGTCTCATTTGCAGACATTCTGGAAATCCTTAAACAGAGGGAAATTGGCCAGCCCTCAACCCTTCAGAGGATGAATCTGTGTATCTTGAGGCGTTTGGCTCGTCCTTCCACCTCCTGGGTGTCCCCCCTTGACCCCCTCATGCAGGTGGTAGCTAAGAAGGCATGGACGGCTCCTGATTCAGTGGACCCCACTCCCAGGAGACCCTCCAAATTCATCACAGCTCCATCAGACAAGCAATTTTTATCAAAAGGAGTTTCTGTGGATGCTATGGTGGTAGCTGCCGCCACAAAGAAGGAACTGGCTGATCCTTCAGTGCCTGTCCATCCACCTAACAAGGAATCTAGGTCCATGGATAGGTACGAAGCGGATGTTCTCCTCAGCGACTTTTACCATGCGTCGCTGAATTACCTGTGCCATTTCACTCGTCTTCAAAGGGACTTGGTCAAGGAAGCGAGTGAGATGTTGAAGGACCCTACAGCCGCGGGGTTCCAAGAAAGAATGAACACGCAGCTGGCTATCCTTAATTCCATTTCCAACTCCTCCATGCCTCCTCTCTTATGCGGCCGATGGAGCGAGTAGAAACCGCAGGAACAGGGTAGCCTTACGTAGGCACGCCTGGATGCGGCTATGCAATTTTTGGAACCTTTCAAGACGTCTTTCACGAACTCCCCTTTGATGGATCATCTCTTTTGGTCCTCAAGTGAAAGAAACCCTGACTAGGTGCGAGACTGATGGCAAGACCCTTTCTGCCGTCGGAGTCCGTTTTTCGACTCCTTCTAGGCCTTACCCCAAAGGCCAGAAGGGTGGAAAGATGTGGTTCCGTAAACAATCTCAAGGGACTTCGCCTGACGCACAGAGTCGGTTCCCGCCAGAGGCAGAGGGGGGAACAACAATGGTAGACGTCGCCCTAGAGGCAGAGGGGGTCCGCAGAACCAGGGCAATCGAGAAACTTCCTCCGATAAGCCTTTTCAGCATCCCTGAGGTGTTGCCCGACTGCCCATCTTCGAGGCAGTCGGGAAGATTGTCACTGTACCCAGAAGCCTGGCTATCCTTGACACAAGACAAATGGGTACAGTCCATCATTTCCGAAGGTTATTCTATCCCCTTTCTTCGTTTTCCAAATCAGTCAAAAAAATCCCTTCCAGATGTTCCACCCGCTCAAAGGGATATAGCAGCTTTGGAAATTTCAAAACTGCTTGCAAAAAGAGCTATTCAGCCAGTGTCAGCAGACCAACAAGGATCCGGAATCTACTCAAGGTTCTTTTTAGTTCCAAAGAAAACAGGGGACTGGAGACCAATTTTGGATCTCAGTATCTTGAACAGATCGGTCAAGAAAACAAGATTTCGGATGGTCACGCTGCAATCCATTCTTCCCCTATTGGGAAAAGGAAACTGGATGTGCTCTATAGACCTTCAGGACGCGTACTATCACATAAAAATGAACAGACGCTCCAGAAGATTCCTCCGCTTCAGGCTGGGAACCAGTCATTTTCAATTCAGGGCCCTGCCCTTTGGTCTCACCACTGCCCCGGTGTTTACCAAATGCATGGCAGTGGTAGCTTCTCACCTGAGACGACAAGGATTCCAGGTGTTTCCATATTTGGACGACTGGCTCCTCACAGCTCCCACCAAGCATCTCCTTCTGATGGCCAGAGATTACACTTTTCGCGTCTGTCAAAAATTGGGTATCTCAATAAATTGCGAAAAGTCTGTTTTGTCGCCTTGTCGTACTATTACCTACATAGGCAAATTTAGATACTATAAACATGTCTGCAACACTAACGAACCAAAGGATATCAGACATTCAAAGATTGGTGTCACTACTTCTCAACAACAACAGAGCCAAAGCCAGGTTAGTTCTAAAGGTGTTGGGAATTATGGCAGCGGCCATACCTCTCCTCCCATTGGCCAGATACCACATGCGGATCCTTCAGTGGATGCTCTTTTCTCAATGGTCATACCAGGAACTTCCAATGTCTCACACCATTATGATCACGCAAGCGTGCAAAAGCATCTCATGTGGTGGATGTCTTCCCCCCAGCTCCTGTTGGGGAGACCATTTGTTCCACCTCCTCCGGTTGCTACTCTGACAACGGATGCCTCCCTGATCGGGTGGGGGGGGCATTATCAGGGCAGGACAGTCCAGGGCACATGGCAACCAAACGAATGCCACTTGCACATAAATGTTCTGGAGATGAGAGCAGTGCTTCTAGCGTTGCAAGCCCTTCAAGACTCTCTTCCCTTGGGAACGATTGCAATCCAGACAGACAATATGTCTGTAGTGTGGTACATCAACAAACAAGGCGGAACCAGATCATACCCCCTGTGTCGAGAAGCACTCAGACTGTGGCAGTGGGCGATTTCTTCTCAGCGTTTTCTGATAGCAACGCACATCCCCGGGAAGTCCAATCACATTGCGGACAAGTTGAGCAGAGCTATTCTTATGCCTCACGAGTGGTCTCTGAAAGACTCTGTAGTGAGAGAGATATTTCTCAAGTGGGGTCAGCCTTGCTGCGATCTTTTTGCTACTCCCCAAAACAGCAAGTGCAGAGAATACTTCACTCTATTCCCTTTACCAGGCCAACCCAGCAGGGACGCACTAGTCCAAGTTTGGCCCGGGGACTTCTGTATGCATTTCCTCCTTTCCCACTGATCTCTCAAGTAATACAGAAAGCTATCGCTCAGAAGGCCTCATTGATCCTCATTGCGCCTTACTGGCCTCGACAAGTGTGGTTCCCCTTTCTACATCGATTTCATTTGGAGCGACCGTGGAACCTGGACCTAGTTCCAGATCTTTTGATCCATCAGTCGGGTCAGCTTCATCGCTCCCTCCCTCTCTGAACCTCACTGCTTGGTTCCTCCACTTCCAACAGTAGCCAGGCTTCCTCAATTATCTCACTCTGTTAGAGATATTTTGATAGCTTCCCATAAATCTTCCACTCGAAAGATTTATTTGAGTAAGTGGAAACGCTTCTCATATTGGGCACAAGGAAAGGACATAGATCCTTTCACCGCTTCCATCCAACTAGTCCTTGATTTTCTTGCTGAACTCTTCCATGCAGGTTCATCTCCATCTACTCTTAAGGTTCAATTGGCTATTTCTAATTTCCATGTGGGTATTTCTGAATCTGCCCTAATGTCCCACAAACTCTTCAAAGCCTTTTTGAAAGGAGTTTTTCTTCTCAGACCTCCTGTCAGAAATCCTCCTTCTCCTTGGGACCTAAATTTAGTTCTTGCTTCTTTGATTCTTTCCCCTTTCGAACCTGCAGCTTCATGTTCCTTAAAGCTATTATCATGGAAAACCCTTTTTCTGGTGGCTATCACATCAGCTAGAAGAATTTCAGAACTTCAAGCACTCAGTTGTCGTTCTCCTTACCTTGTGTTCCATAAGGACAGAGTTTCCTTACGAACTAACCCGTCCTTTTTGCCTAAGGTGGTTTCAACATCAAATCTAAACCAATGCATTGATCTCGCTGTTTTTTTACCGGAGTATTCAAATAGGTCTGAACAGAAATTACATTACCTGGATGTTCATCGTCAATTAAGGTACTACTTGGACAGGACGAAACTATTCAGAAAATCTGATCAACTGTTTGTCTCCTATGCGGAAAGCAGAAAGGGACTTCCAGTTTCAAAGGTATCTTTATCCAGATGGCTAACATCTCTGATTACCCTTGTTTATGAAATTAGACACCAAGAACTGCCTAATAAACCTAAAGCCCATTCCACCAGAGCTTTGGCTACTTCTTTAGCCTTCCAAGACAGACTGCCTATTGACACCATTTGTGCAGCGGCTACTTGGGCTACTCCTCACACTTTTATTTCTCATTATAAGTTGGATTTAGCTTCTAGGCATAGAGCTAATTTTGGCTCCACTGTTCTCAGGAGTCTGTTCCGTTAGGCCACCGGGACAAGGTGCTAGGGACGGTCCCATCCAGCAAGAATGAAGGCGAGATAGACAACTTAACATATAGAAGTTATGTTCTTACCATAACGTTCCATGTTAGTTGTCTTCTTCTCGCCTTCTTCTTCCCACCTCCTTCCCCTGGCCTGGACAGACCTAGAGGAGTTGTGATCGTGACCTCTCTTTCTACCACCTCTTTCTTAGTCATATGCTATTATGCATATTTCTTGTTTCAAGATATAGGTCACCCCTTTTCTTCCTGCTGTTAGAGGTGGATTCTGTTTCACTGTTATACTGTTTTTTGGTATAAGCTGGGTTAGCTTACAAACGAGATCTGAGGTAACTCTCGCCTAGCATTGTGGGATATAAGGGGAGCCTCGAGCCGGTGGAACCAACTCTCGAGCTTTTAGAGTGGCCGAGTCGGAGCCGAGGTCGGCTCCGAACCCATCCAGCAAGAAGAAGGTGAGAAGAAGACAACTAACATGGAACGTTATGGTAAGAACATAACTTCTATTTCATAGGTTTGTACTAGGTTGTTGATCAGATGCATCATTTCTAGCATATCCTCAAGATCTCACTTTACCAGTACCCTACAACACAAAATACTACCCAACTTCTCATTTCCATGAGGGTTTGAGGGGGCTAGAGCAGAAATTTTTTCCCCTCCATTTGTACAGGTTATGTTTGAAGAGGATCAGGGATCTGCTTTGTTTTACATTTAAGAGAATTTTGTTCCATTAAAAGATTTTGTGTTGTCACAATTGAGTCATGTTTATGCTGAGGTAAAAGTCAAGTTCGTTTTAGCAGTTCTTTAAATTGTTTTGTAAATGTGTAAGAGAGCATTGGACTTGTATCCGTGGTAGGCACAGCAAAAGTCTCCTCTCAAGTCATTATGAAACAGGAGTAGAAAAACATTTTAAGGTAGTCTTTGTAGCAGATAGGTCTGCTGTTTTCGTTTTGAGGCATCTCTGTGATCTTTTAACTCATCATATGTTTAGACAAGTACATACCAGATAAAGGAACTTCTCTGTTTATGGGTATGATAAGGAATGAGTAGACAAGTTATAACTTTACTTAACGGGAAGATGCTCCCTAGTAATTAGTCAGGGTAGAGAAAATGATTCTCTAAAAATAGTAGATATATGGTGGTCAAAGGAAAGTTCATTATGAAGGAGTGTGTCCAAGTCGCTAATAACTGTCAAGATGTTCTTTGTGTTTCACTGTTGCAGTCATCGCATTTGGGTTATCCTGCCAGGGGTAGCCCTCAGTCGGCCCAAATACCAGAGGCTTAGTATTTCTGCCTCTGTTGCTGTCACTCCAGGATTGTCATCAGTGGTATAAAATCAGGCAGCCGATGCCATTACATCAGTCTTTCTTGATGAGGAGCTGGAAGCAGAAGCAGTTCACACGAGTGTCGGTCGGCCGCTACCTGAGTTTCATTTCCGAATTGAAGTTGAAGTCTTCTAAAGCTAAGTACCCCGTTGGGGATCCTTTTTTCTTGCTCTAACTGATGTCAGAAAAAGTTAATTGTCTCGTCAGTGGAAAGCAAATACCACACCGAGACTTCCATTATTACTGTGTCACCTGTTTAGGCCCAGACCACGACTTACCTCACTGTCGCTTTTGTGCTTTGTTCAATGCCAGAACTATACGTCGTTGGGTCCTTATTGTAGCTAAATATTTTCGCTGTCAGTCCCCATATTCCGATATGGGCTCGGTAAGCCATCCGACTACCAATCTTCTGAAAAAATAAGGATTAAGACCGACAACACCACACAGGTCCCAAACTGCCGATGACTCCTCCTTTAAGCTAGTTGTCAGTTCTCTAGTCCACAGTGAGGCACTTTCGCAGCCCCTGATGTTCGCTTCTGTGGATTCGCAGGCCACTACTGAGACCCGTTCGGAGTCTGGTATGACGCAAGACACTCTGACTAAGGATCCTGTGGATGTCTCTACTTTGGATGGGTCAATAGCTGCTGAGCAGGCACTGGCTTCCAAGGAAGTTCTTTGCACTACCGATACTCGACACAAACCGACTTCTTTCTCGTCTTCAGTTCTTCCTAAAACTACAGTGTTTCTAAGGCCCAGGGTACGAACTACACGTAAAAAAACGACGACCCAAGCACATACACCTGCTTCCATGCCTCAATCTCCAATGCTTAAAATGGCGGAAGACCTTATGCTTATGAGGGGAAGCCAGCCTACCCCTTCAAAAGAAAGAGACTTGTCCCCAGCAGTTTTATCTGACCAGGAGTCCGATAACGCTGAGGTTTCTGAATATGAAGACATGCTTCCCCCTATCTGCTTTTGAGGATTCAGATGCAAAGGAATCCATTCCTTCTGCCTCTCCTCCAAAGGACTTTTCATTTGGTGAAACCCTACATACTTTAAGGGAGCATTCTTAGATTTACCACAGCACAGGCCCTTAAGCATTCCTTCTGCCTTGGATGTTGTGGTGATGTCTTAATGGAATCCATTTTGACTCCTGACACCCTTCCTCCTGCTCCCAAGAAACCTGATGAGTATTTACAAGTCCCTCACAAATTTCTTTTCAAAAATCCTACTGCTGACCCAGAAGTCATCTCCCAAGGACCTAAAGGAATTAAAGCAACCACAGCTAAGAATCCCACCCCCTTGTACAGGGATTCCCGAGCTTTAGACAGATGGGGTAAAAAAGTATACACCTCTGAAACTCTTGCCATTAGAGCACTAAATTGTCAGTTCCACATGCTGAAATACCAGCAACATACCATGGAACTCCTCAAACAAAAAAATAGCTACCTTTCCTACTTGTGCAGAAAATAAAGAATTACAAGAGCTTATGCATTATGCAAGCCAAGTTACTAAACACACCTTGCAATGTGGCTTTGATGCCCTAGAAACATCTTGCAGGGCAGCAGCACTGGTTCTGTCCTTAGAAGGCCTGCTTGGCTTAAGGAACAGACCTTGCCAGACCATGTCAAATCAAAACTATTGGATGCACCATTGAACAAAAACAATTTGGCACCAAGGCAGAAGAGGTCTTAAAGTTGGAAGAAAAAGCTAAATGTCTGCAGACAGTTAGACGTCTTACAAGTCCAGCCTCCGAGGTTCAGTAGGCATTGCCCCTCCAAACACTGGTCCTTTCCAGCCCCCTCCAGGCCAGCTCAGCCAAGACAATAGGGCAAGCAGACCCCCCCAGACAGCAGTCCCAGGGAATGCAGAGATCTAAGCAGTGGAGTTCCTCCACTTCAAAAACAGGGAGTGCCAACCCCCACCCCCTTATGAAAATAACTCAATGACTCTACACCTCCACCCCTTACCTCTGCCCACTCACTTGTGTCCCTAGGAGGAAAACTCTCATCCCATGCAAACAACTGGGCCTCTATTACCAATGACCGATGGGTCCTTAACATAGGGTCCCAGGGATACAAATTTTATTTCCACACACTGCCAACCCCAAAAGGGTTCCCAGATTTTCCTCCAAACCATTGGGCAGAGGCCAAACAACAAGTCCATTCCCTGCTCTCCATGAGGGGCAATACAGTCTGTTCCTGCAGATCAGATAGGCCAAGGTTTCTATTCCAAGCTTTTCCTGGTACCCAGAAAAGGGGGCACAGAACACCCAATCCTCAATCTATCAATTCTAAACACCTTCCTGGTGATACCAAAATTCAAAATGCTCACCCCCCCCCCCAGCTTCTTCCTGTGCTTTCCAGGGATGCTTGGTTAGCCACCCTAGACCTAAAAGAGGCCTACCTGCACATCCCAATCAGGGAATCTTGCAGGAAATATCTGCGTTTCAGGGCAGGTTCTACGCACTTTCAGTTCTCTGCGCTTCCCTTTGGCTTATCCACTGCTCCCAGAGTTTTCACAAAATGCCTGGCTTCAGCCATTGCTTTTTGCAGAGAAAGAAAAATTCAAATTTACCCCTACTTCAGGCAGACAGGAAAAGCTGTTGCAGCACCTGACCTTTGTAAAGGACTTGCTGACCTCCCTGGGGTATACTGTAAATGAAAATAAATCAAAACTAGTCCCCTCTCAAAAAATTGTATTCCTGCGTGCAAGCCTGGACACAGCATCCCAGATGGCATTTCTTACTCCAGAAAAACAAGCCTACCTGACAGGCTACTTTTCTCAGCTAGGCATCAGAACCCAGTTTTCCGCAAGGAAAATCCTGCAAGCTCTAGGGTTCATGGCCTCCTACATTCTACTCATTCCATGTGTTAGACTGCATATAGGTTCATAGGTAAGTACTAGGCTATCTGCGGAAACTACAGTGGTACCTAAAAAGCCTTTGGTGTTAACACACTTAAGACCTGGAAACTATCATACCTGTAATACCCTGTCTAAGGTCTTCCCTTCTCAACCCCACTCTGCCCAAACCCACACCACAGACTCATCAGATTATGCCTGGTGTGCACACCTGGACAGCAGGTGCATTCAGGGCCATTGGAGCCCAAATCAAAGACATCTGCACATCAACCAAAAAGAGATGCTAGCTGTTCAGCACGCTCGACAGCTTTCAGACCCCTACTCTCCCCAGGGCCTCTAGTGATCAGAACAGACAACACCACAGTGATGTAGTATATCAACAGGCAGGGAGGAACTCCGTCTTCTCCACTCTGCAGGCTCACCATGACCCTTTGGCACACGGCTTCAGCCAATCATATTCACCTGCTAGCACAATTCCTGCCAGGCTCCCTAAACTCTCTGGAACACAACTTAAGCAGGAACCTGCTAGACCACAGAACCTTCAACCTTGTAACCCAGAAATGGAGCACCCCGAAGGTGGACCTCTTTGCTTCCCACAACAATCACCAGCTCAGCAAATTCTGCACCAGGGAACCTCACAGCAAGGCCTGGAAAGTGAATGCTCTAGCCTTCCAATGGGTAAACCTCTCGATCTATGCATTTCCCCCTCTACCACTAATTTCAAGGGTACTGCTCAAAATAAGGGAGGAAAAACCAAGGGCAATATTGATTGCCCTAGACTGGCCACACCGGCACTGGTACCCACTGCTGCGCAGCCTTTCACCCCTGCTTACCATTGCACATACCTCAGATCCCAACACTCCTGACCCAAAAGAATGGAGAATTCATGCATTCACAATTGGAGACCCTGAACCTGGCAGCCTGGCTTATTCCCTGACCTCTCTTCCAGCTGTCAGCCTAAGCAAACAAGTCCTGGATGTTATGCGTTAGGCCAGATGCCGCAGCACTAGAAAATCCTATGCTGAGAAGTGGAAAAGGTTTTGCACTTGGATCCAGGCCAATGGAGTTGAAACAGCACAGGTGCCTATCCTTCTCTTCTATTAAAATTCATGCCTCTGCCATCCTCTGCTCATTATAGAACAGAGCCACCTCTCTTCTCATATCCTCTCATCAAACAGTGCCTAAGAGGGGCTAGCAATTTACGGCCACCCAGAAGAGCTCCTTCCCCAGCTTGGGACCTTAACTTTGTGTTGGAAAAACTCACCCTACCCCCCTTTGTGCCTGCAGCTTCAGCAGAGTTAAAATTCCTTTCTTGCAAAACAGCCTTGCTTCTGGCCATCGCTTCAGCTAGAAGAGTTTCAGAGCTACAAGCACTCATGGGTGTAGAGCCCTTCATCATTTTCCATGCTGACGGGGTCTCCCTCAGGACACACCCAACTTTCATGGCTAAAGTGGTCTCCAGTGTGACTCAACCAATCAATTCATTTACCCACCATTTTCCCTAACCCACAAAACAAGGGGGAAAGAATTCTGCATTCTCTAGATGTGCACAGACAGCTCAGATTCTACCTGGATAGGACTAAATCTTTTAGGAAAACTGACCAGTTGCTAGTAAGCTTTGCAGCAGGGGCAGAGGGCAAGACCATATCCAAACAGTCTCCAAATGGATAGCACACTGCATCCATTTCTGCTACAAACACCACCGTGAACCGCCCCCCCTAAGGGGGTCAGGGCGCATTCCACCAGGGCAGGCTCCGCCTCTGCAGCTTTTCTCAGAGGTGTCCCCACCAGGGACATCTTGGAGGCTGCAACATGGACTTACCGCAGTCTTGCAGGGCATCCTAGCCAGCCCCTAGTCTTCTTGACTGCATCCACCCTTTTCTTCAGCTTTGGGAATACACCCAAGTGTGATGACTGCAACAGTGAAACACGAAGAACATAGTACTGTTGTGTACACTTCCCATAAATGTAGATGTTCGCGTGTATTCACTGTTGCAGTCCTGGTTCCCCCCCTCCATCCCCCTTGTCTCTTTCTCTCTTCCTCACTCCTTACAGGGGAATTTTTGGTATTTATTTTCTACTGATGGTGTTCTTCCACCATAACCTAGCTCCCTATTTGGGGACTCCTGACAGTTGGGGCAAGAAAAACTGATGTAATGGCGGCTGCCTGATTTTATACCACTGACAACCTGATGTTAGTCGTGGAGCTACAGCAACAGATGCAGAAATACTAAGCCTCTGGTATTTGGGCCAACTGGGGGCTAACCCTGGCAGTATAATCCAAGTGTGATGACTGCAACAGTGAATACACTTGAACATCTGCATTCATGGTAAGTGTACGCAACTGTACTTTTTCAAAAGTGTCTTCCATGGTGTAAGTACCTGGGTGTCAATGCTTGCCAAAGGGCACTGTACTACATATCTTGGCATTCAAGATGGTGGTCCTGGCACCATTTATCTGTATGTATTGGACCTTGCTTGTTGAATCTTGGAGTCATCTAAAAAGTTTGATAATTTTGAGTGTACAGACATTCCCAAACATGGTTAGTCACAGGCTTTTGACATCCAAGAAGAAAATACCAAAGAGAAGTGGCCCAAGGAAACTATCTTAGACAGCCGTCAGTAGCAAAGACCTTTTTTTTTTATGAGTGTTCCCCCTACACTAATGGACTGAGTTCTGTCTTTAAGCCAGTTTGCTATCCATTGGGTTACGTAAGGGCTTACCTTAGTTTGAGCTGCTTGTTAATGCCAGAATGAGGGATGACGGAGGCCGTTGCCAGTTCAAGGTGGTTTGACTCCCAACTATTGCATCTGACTGGTTCAGAGAAATCCACTATGTTTAGGAAGCAGGATTTACTTTTAACCAAACCCATAATGGTTTGGGTCAGTGGATCGTAGATTTCTAATGTCCTTGTTAAGTTTTGTATGATGCAGTGATTGTCGTACTGATGAGGCTAGATAGGTATATAGGTCTTTAGTTACCAGGGTCAGTGGTGAGTCCTCCTTTTTGGACTGGGTTGACTACAGCAATTCTCCATCCCTTGCAAAAATCTTGTGGAGAGGCTGAGAGTGAATAGGTTTAGTAGAGTTTATAAGGTTGTGCTTTGTACTGACAAGAAGGCAGCAGTGCACATTGAATCCACAGAGCTGGTATTTTGGGTCATGGAGACGGCCATCAGGACTTGCTCTATGATCTGAGTGGGAAATGTGAAAATGTTAGGGAGAGAGAGTACAAAGCTGGAGTATTTTAAATGTATCTGATATTATGTTGGCTGTGTCCTCCAGAGATGAGTATTTATGTATTGGCTCAGTGGAGTGCTGGGTATAGCTTCTAAGGTTTCTGACATCGCTGAAAAAAGCCCTTATGGCCATCCTTTACATAGGGTGGTAATTTTCAGTTCTTAGCTTCTCTTTAGAGGATTTGATTTTTTTCTGAGTTCTTTCCAGCTTAGATATTTCTTTCCTGAATTTTGCATTGTATTTGTTTGTGAGGTGGACTATTGCCTCAATTCAAGAATTTAGGTAAGCATAGAAATTGAGTGCAGCAGTTTGTGAAGTGGTCATTGAAGGGAAAGCAATGCTTAAATTTCATCAAGTATTGTGTTGGCTGTAATAGGTTAGCCCTTTGAACAGTCCATAGAGAAGGGCATGTTTGGTAGATCAGGGTTCTCCCTCATAGTGAGTATTAGTGAACAGCAGGTGGATTTGATGACTGGAGAAATTACTGCTGTAGTGCATAGTGTGGGGATCTTACGTTATCCTGTCTCCATTGGCATATTACCCAACAGTTACATTTGGTAGGCTAGGGATACTGAAGCTCCAGCATTGCTGTATGTCCACTTATGTTAATAAGGGTTAGATCCAGTGTTTTTGAGCCCATAGTTGGGACATGAACTAGTTGGCCTAACTTGCACTTATGAGCTGTGTGTACTTATTTGTGGTGATGTTGGTTTCACAGTTAATGAAGTTGAAATCCTCCTGGGGAATAGTATTTGAACTATGCTGGGAGGTGCTCCTGTTTAGATGTGCATTGTGGGCTGTGTGTGTGTGTGTGTGTGTGTGTGTGTGTGTGTGTGTGTGTGTGTGTGTGTGTGTGTGTGTGTGTGTGTGTGTGTGTGTGTGTGTGAGAGATGTGGAAGAGTGTTCAGTAGTTGACTGTGATATGGTACAGGTTCTGGAGGCATTGAAAGTCCCTGTCTTGCTATGAGTCTAGATGTGATTTGCTGGCTTTAGGAATATGGATACCCCATTAACAGTCATTTTTGGAGAGAGATGAAGAAAGGTAGGCCCTTAATCTCTGCAGTAAGGGGGTGCTGTCACTACCTTGAAACCATGTTTCAGTAACCATGAAGATTGCCTGCATTTTCAGGGGTCAGGAAGGTTTGTAAGGAGTGCAGCTTGTTCATTGTTCTTGGATTGAGCAGTGGTACTTTTATGTTTGACTTCATAGGTTCATAGGTTGGTACTAGGCTATCAGCCCTAGGGCCTATACAAGCCTAGCCATAACAATTCCCTGGCTATTTCTTCCCACATTATTTACTTTCCTGGACCCCTGTCTAGCAGGGCGACTGACGTGATCCTTGGGGTGAATTTCCTTTCTCCCATCCAAACATCAAGGTTCCTCTTGAAGAGGTCCAAAGAGGCACTCTGCTTGACATGTATGGGCAATCTATTCCAGAGTCTGGGGAGTCTCTGGGTCAGGAACCTATCCCTCCAGCATGTTTTGTTTATTGTGATGACAAGGTTTAGATCCCTGGAGTGTGTAGCTCTGAGGGATTGGGATTTCTTTAAGTGTAGCATGTCCAACAGCTCTGGGTTTGACATGGCCTTGTATGTTAAGCAGAGATCGCCTCTGAGTAGACGATATACGACAGAGTATAGCTGGAGTTTTTTAAGGCGGTCAGCGTAGGGCATCTGCTTTAGGCCTGTGATTCTTTTAGTGAGGTATTTCTGAGGCCTTTCCAGTTGTTGCAGATGTCTTGAGAGGTACATACCAAATTGGGCGTTGTATTCTATAATGGGTCTAATGAGGGATGAGTACAGTGGGACAATGACCTCCTTTTTTCTGGATGAAAAGCCCTTCGTGATGAGGTGTGCCACATAGAAGGATTTCCTGACTGTTGTGGCGATGTGGTTATCAAAGGTGATAACACTGTCCACCTGTGTCCCTAAGTCTCTTATCACACTTTCTGTGTTTAGTGTACTGCCACCTATATGGTAATTCATGGATACATGTTTTTTCCCAAAGGGGATAACAGTACATTTCTTGGCATTGAGCTTGAGCCCATGGCTCTGGCACCAAACATCTGTTTCTGTAAGGCCCTTTTGTAGAGTATCCACATCATTTGGGGATTCAATAATGGCTCCCAGTTTGCAGTCATCTGCAAACTTTGTTAGCCAGAGTCCGTTAGTGTTGACCTGTACTTCAGAGAAGTAGATGCCAAACAAGAGCGGCCCCAGGACTGAACCCTGAGGTACTCCACTTGTCTGGAGCTGGATTTGGAGTCTGCTACTTTTACAGTGTGGGTTCTATCAGTAAGCCATTTAGCAACCCATTGGGTGACATAGGGATTAATACCCAACTTAGTAAGTTTATCTATGATTCCAGAGTGAGGGATAGTGTCAAAGGCCTTGGCAAGGTCTAGATAGGCTGTGTGGACCACCTTACCCTTGTCCATGGCTCTGGAGACTGATTCAGAGAAGTCAATCAGACTTTGTTGGTAGTTTGCCTTTGCCTAAAAAAGGCACTAGGGATTTCGAGAGAGTTTTGACCAGCATACAAAAGCTATGAGGAGGAAGCTACAAGTCATCCTTGGCAAAAGAGATGGGCTGTCTGTCATCTTATTGTATACTGATATATACTTGACTGCCTTAGAATTGCACCCATAAGTAAGCCAGTAGTCAGTTCCCCTTTATGTTGTAGTATCATTCTTGGTGGCTAGAATGCTGCCTTCAGACTCCTCACGACTGTCTTCATATGATCCAAGGAGTGTGCCTCAAGTCATTCACTCCCACGTGCACAGGTGACCAGACATCGTATGTGTACCTTGGGTGAAGGGAGTTGAGGCTGTAATGATGCTCCAGATCTTGTCATCTGAGACACCTTGCCATTATACTTGTTCAGCCTGGTGAGCTGGGCATCTGCTTCTCACTATGGAGTCAGATTTGACTAGGCCTTTACCAGCTGTCAACTCAGCCTTGTTGCCTTAATGGTGATTGATAGTTTGCCAGCTAGTTGGTCCCTTTCTCTGTCTTCTGTTTATTTCTGTAGATGCCATTTGTTTGTAAATATGCCGCTGAGTGTCCTGTTTAACTACACTTCATTTTGGAGGCGTTTGGTGTTTGGAAAAGGAGATTTCTTAAGTACCTCAGCTTAAGATGATTTACTTGCTGAGTTTTAGAGAAGGTGGGTATGGTTGTGTAAAGTGAGTGCCAGTATTGACAGCCTTTTGGATGCTGCCAGTAAGTTTTTATGAAAGGCTTCCCTTCAAGGTTAGTAAATGTTTACACCACACACGCACGCACGTGTGCACATGCACATTGATCTAGTAGAAGCAAACGGTTGTCAGTAAGCATGAGGTTGGTACACTGCTTCAGGATGCCTAGTGCATATAGACAGGCTACAGATGGAGACTGCAACCTCATGGGCTGTAGTATCTGGTGTGTAGGGAATGCACTGAAGTTTATTGAAAGGAAGGGGTTGTGTTAAATTGGAGAAATGGTTTGCAGCTGAAGTAAGGCAGCACAGTATAGTGTTGAGGGTCTTTCCTTTCTGTAACTGCACATTGTAGATTCTGGTGATGGAGATTTCATTGACTCACTGGAGAGCTTGGCTAGGTTCCCATATGGCATGTGGAGTGTGGTCCCATATCTGCCTTCTAGAGGGAGGAGTTCCCTTTAGCCATTTAGAGGTGTGAACAGTGTTTTTGACACTGATTATCATTGAAAACAAAACTGTTTCTTGAGCCCTCTCTTCTGCCAGGGAAACCAGTAAGTTGTGTGGTACCTAAACAAGTAAGCACGCTCAAGTTTTAACCCTTTTTGTAGGGGATGATGTCTGGCAGTGGGCATACGTTCTCATGTTTTATAGAGCATTCTTGGGTTTCCCCCCTCTTCATATCATGCAAGTGCTCAAAAATATGCTTACATAGTGCGTGATCAGTTTTGCCTACATAGAATGCGATACACGAATCACATGTAGCAAGATAAATTTACCCTTTTGGTATTGCAGTTAAATTTCCTTTAGATGGATTTTTTATTAGAAATCTATTTGGTGAGCAGGATGTTTCTGGAAAGAGGCTACCTGTCCTTTATTGATCCTGTACGGGAAGAGGTTGCAAATAAGGTTAACTGGACATTTTTGTCCCCATTGGGTGCTGAAATTTCAGTTAAGATACTACAGAACAAAACTTTAATAGAGCAACTGTGTTTCAATTTGGCTTCCCCAGTTTAAAAACAAACAAATTTAATCCATTAAGCTTGAGTCAGGTCTGGTATAATACCACCTGTGACACAAAGGATGACGGGACTAACAAGAAACTGTGTTCGAAAGATTAGTCCAGGTAAAAATCATAGGAGTCTCTCTCCCACTCTCTCTCCTTTCTGTGGGGAGGAATACAGACACCTTATTGAAGTTTCAAGTAATTTATTTAGTTAAGCAGGTAGATGGATGAGTGTTCTTGTTCTGTTGCTTTTGTGTACGTTACATTCAACATTAGAACAAGAACACTGGTCTGTCTTCATACTTAACTGAATAAACTGCTTGAAACTTCAAGGCATGTTTTCTCCCACAGGAAGGGCATCGTAGAGAGAGAGGATTCCTGGATGTGCCAGTTCAAAAATAAAGATTGGTGCAGAAAATTGGAATATATTTGTTTCCCTGAGTTATGATCGGGGGGGGGGGGGTGAAACAAAGTTTCTATATTAAAGTCGGCATAATTTAAAAAATATTTTTGAATGGATTGCTCTGGGAAGAACGTGTGACGAACTTCCTAAGTGGTACCAGAGCACAGGGTTCTTGTTCCTATTGTGTGTGTACATGAAGTCTTTCAAAGTTGAAGTAGTGGGATTTGATGACTTCAGTTTCTATGTGAAATTTCATTGTAATACCAAAGTTCAGTTTTTTGGTCCTAAAAAAGGTAAGAATCCTAGAGGCGGATGGTGGAACCGAAAGTTAGAAATGAGGTCTGATATTTTCATTTGTTCCTCAACATATGGATTTTGATCCGATTCGGCCACCTTCTATAGATTCTAGGATCTGACTCTCGAGCTCTTCCGCTACCCATAATGCCCCTGACCACTGCAGTACCTCAGATCTTGTTTGCCGCTATTCAGGTTTGGATAGAATTGCAATCTCTCATGCTAGGCATGTTAGTGAGTGCGATTTAACACTTATAATTTTCACTGTCAGTTTTATTTGTAACTTTTTGAGCTTTAATTTCTCCCTTGCCTTTTATTCCTGTTTTTTTTTGGTATTCTTTATCCATAGCTGTAGTTTTTCTTGTGTTCTTTCTCTTTTTTTCTCAGATCTACTGTTGTTGGTATTTGTTTCCATATGTGTATATATATATATATATATATATGTACACACACACACACACACACACAGATGGATATAGTTGTATATTAAAGTTTTTCTCTTAGTGCTTGTTAGTTTTTCTTTGTGTGATAGTGCTGAGACCTAACCAACTCAAAAAAGTTATCTATACCATGCTGTACCTAGTCGTCCGTTAGGTCATTCCAAGGTCTCTGAAACAGAGGTGGATAGCAGGATGACAAAGTTCATTAGGACACAGATCCAGACTGCGGTCTTGCCGTCTGTCTCCCATCAGATCCAGAAACCTAAAGCTGATATTTCAAACTGTTGTCACTCCTCTGTTCTGGCCTTCCGTGTTGGAGTCTTCTGATCTGAAGATTCCCTAGAGTTGAGCTGTCAGATCTGAAGTTTCTTGTTTCTTCCCAAACGGCTTTCATCTGATCGGCTCCTACCCTCTCTGAGCCAACACGTCTGTGTTTGATCTAAGGTGCAGACCTTGACTCAGAAGCTTTTGAAGCCATCTCTTTCCCTTCTGCGCTTTGGTGCTTGACAGGTTTGCTGTGACTCTTCCTCCTGATTGGAAGGTCAGGGAGGGCTTGGGATTGTCTCCTTCGAGAGCCTTTGCTCCGAGCACTTTGTCCTGGTCCTTCTGCCTTCAAAGTGGTGGGGAAGGTTTACTCTCATCCGAGAGTAGCTTCAACTCCTTTCACCATCGGATCCATCCCTTCCTCACCCTACGGATCCTGTGCCCGAGTCTGTTCATCCTGTTCCTCAGGGCAGTCAGCCCAAATGAGTTTCCAGCCATTTCCTGCCCGTGAGTTCCCCACTTCTTTGGATACCTCACCAGACTTATCCCACTGAGGAGGTTCCTCAGAAAAGGGCATGCAAGAGGAGGCATTTAGATTCCTTGCAGGAATCTCTCACGGAAGACACCAGTTTCACTGAAGTGGAAGAGTCCCCTACATCTCCACCTGAGGATGTTTTTCTGAGACTTCCTTGAAACACTTAGCCAGAAAGGTGGATGTTCTTCGTGTTTCACTGTTGCAGTCATTACATTTGGGTAATCTGCTGGCAGGTTGCCCTCAGTCGACCTGAATTCCAAAGTCTTGGGTCCTGCGTCGGTTGCCGTCTCCTTTTCCATGCCGTCAGTTCGTCAAGGGTATAAAACATGCAGCCGACTCCATTTTCTTGAGTCTTTTTTGCCGTGCGGTGCCCGAAGCAGAAGCATTTCGCAAATGCCGGTCGGCCGACTACTGAAATATTCAAGTTTGAGTTTCAGAACCGAAGTCTTCACTAAAGCTAAATACCCCGTTGGGGAAACTTTTTTCTTGTTTTTTACCGATGGCAGAAAAAGTTAATAATTATATTACTTGTGGGAAGCAAATACCTCAAGGATTTCCATTTATACTGTATTCCTTGCCTTGGCCCTGATCATAATGTTGCCTGGCTGTCGGTTTTTGCTAGATTTAACCAACGCACTATTAAATGTCAGTATATTTTTGCATCAAAGTATTTTGGAAACGGATTTAACTACCCAGAAATGTTGTCTGATAGTAATCCGACTACCGGAGTACATAAAAAACGCAAAGAAAAGGACAGAGAAAGGCAGTCGAGATTCAAAACCGAGGACGAAGCTTCTCCTAAGCCAGTAGCCGGTTTGCCGGTACTCAGTGAGTCGCCTTCACAGCCCCTGATACCCGCTACCTTTGAGTCGCAGGCCTCTACCGACACCCATGTGGAGTCCAGCATGCTGCAAGATACTCAAGGTATTGGACCGACGGATGTATCTCCCTCGGATGGGTCCAGAGCCGCTGCGCAGGCACCGGCTTCTGAGGGTGTATTCAGACCTCAACATTTGTACATCAGACCGACCACAGCTGCAAAGCCAAAGACAAAAGCAACTTCTAAACCTAAAAAAACTGATGCATGAGCCACGTGCACAAGCCTCTATGCCTAAAAAACAGATGATCAAAATGGCTAAAGACCTTATTACCTTGATCAGGGGTACCCATCCCCCTCCAGATAAGAGGCCTAGGCAAGACACTGGTTATGAGTCTTCAGATCAGGTTTCTATTTCTTCTGATTCCTCTTCTGATCAGGAATTCTCTATACCTCCCTGTGAGGATTCTGATGCTGTAGAATCTATTCCATCTGCATCTCCTCCTGAGGATTATTCATTTGGAGAAACCTTGCATACTTTGAGAGTGTATTTTCACTGGGAGAGTCAAGACTTCTCAGAATCAAGAGACTTAGGGATTTCCTTCTCCCTCAGCACAAGCCTTTAGCCACCCCCCCTGTTTTTTAGACGTTGTGGGTGATGTGTTTTCGGAGTCAAGCTTGAACCCTGACTCCTTACCTCCGGCTCACAGTAAGCCTGAATGATATTACAGAGTCCCCGATTCACATACATTTTTATTTAGAAACCCTGCTGCTGATCCTGAAACTGTTTCACAGGGTCCAAAGGGAGTTAAGGCCTCAACAGCAAAAAATCTGTCCCCCCTCTGACAGAGATTCTAGGGCACTGGACAGATGGGGGGAAAAAAGGTTTATACATCTGTAACCTTGGCAATCAGGGCCTTAAATTGTCAATGTCATACTCTTAAGTACCAACAACATGTTATGGGATTGCTGAAACAGAAAATTGTTGATTTCAGAATGTGCAGAAAATAAAGAATTGCAGGAATTATTGCATGCAGCTGAACAAGTTGGAAAGCATACTTTGCAATGTGGTTTTGATTCTTGAGGCCTCCTGCAGGGCCGCAGTTACTGAATCCTGTGATTAGGAGGCATGCCTGGTTAAAGGAACAAAATTTGCCTGATCATGTTTAAGCTAAATTGCTAGATGCACCTTTACAGCATGATTCTCTGTTTGGTATTAAGGCAGAAGAGGTTTTAAAGAAAATGGAAGACAAAGCTAAGTCTATACAAACTGTTAAAGATTTCTTAGAAGTGCAGCCACCAACATTCATTAGACACTGGCCTACAAAAAATTGGTCCTTTCCTGTGTCAGAGCTCAAAGGGGCAAATCCAGACACCCTAAGGGTTCCAGGCTCAAGACTCATACAGGTCAAAGCAATGGGGCGCATCCACCTCCAAATCTGGAGAAGATAAAGCGCAAACCTACAGAAAGCAATCCCAATGACTTCCCTCTGCCTACACCAAGCACTTACCTTTTGGCAGCACCCATAGGGGGAAAATTAGCACTTTTTGCTCAAAATTGGCAGTTAACCCAGGACAAGTGGGTACTAAACATCGTATCACAGGGATACAGATTCCATTTCCACACGCTGCCAATGACAAATGGTTGGCCAGATCTGCCAAAAAATCAATGGGCAGAGGCACGGGAACAGGTTACGTCCCTCATGGATATGGGGGCCATTCAGACAGTGCCAGAACAGGAAAAAGGACAAGGTTTTTACTCAAGACTGTTCATGGCACCCAGAAAGGACAAAGCTTGGCGGCCAATGCTGGATTTATCGATTTTGAACACATATCTGGACATTCCAAAATTCAAAATGCTCACTTTGCAGCAGCTTCTGCCCATGCCTGGCAAGAATGCTTGGCTGGTAACTTTAGACCTAAGAGAGGCATACCTGCATGTCCCAATAAGACAATCGTGCAGAAGATACCTCGGATTCAAGGCTGGCTTAATACATTACCAATTCTCTATACTGCCCTTTGGCTTATCTACTGTGCCCAGGGTCTTTACAAAGTGCCTGGCAGCAGTAATTGCATTTTGCAGACAAAGAAGTATTCGAATATATCCTTACTTGGACGACTCTCTCATTCAAGCAGAGAGCAAAGGCACTCTTCTATGACACCTGGCCTTTGTGAAAAGGCTTCTAACATGCCTAGGGTACACAATAAATGAAAAGAAATCACAACTGGTACCCTCTCAAAAGATAACATTCCTGGTGCAAGCTTGAATACAACAGCCCAGATGGCTTACCTCACGCCAAACAAAGGCAACTGACTACTTACTTCAAACTGGCAACATAAACCCAGTTCTGCAAGACAAATTCTGCAGGCTCTGGGCTTCATGGCATCCTGCATCCTACTAATTCCATATGCAAGACTGCATATGAGGAAACCTCAATGGTACCTAAAAAGTTTATGGAGTCAACGTTCACACAGTCTGGAAACAATGATTCCTCTCATTCCCTGCCTGCAACAGGGGTTTCTATGGTGGGCAAAGGCCTGCCACCAAAACATGGGAAGGCCCTTCACTCTACCCCCTGCCAGCCAAACCTTAACAGACGCATCAGATTATGCTTGGGGGGGGGCACGGCAGGAAGATGCATTCAGGGCATATGGGCACCAAATCAAATGCATTTACATATCAACCAGAAAGAGATGCTAGCTGTTCAAAATGCCCTAACAGCCTTCAAGGACTTACTTCATCCCAGACAACTACTGATAAAGACTGACAACACCACAGTCATGTTGTATATAAACAAGCAGGGGGGCACGCACTCAATACCCCCTTTGCAGATTAACCATGGCACTGTGGGACACAGCTTTGACCTACCAAATACATCTTCAAGCTCAATTCTTGCCAGGAAAACAAAACACTGGCAGACGATTTAAGCAGAAACCTTATGGATCCTCACGAGTGGAAACTAAATCCACAAGTCTTCAGCATGATAACACAGAAATGGGGGAGCCCAGACATAGATCTGTTTGCCTCTCTCCAAAATTATCAACTGAAAAGATTCTGCACAAGGACTTATCACAGACAAGCATGGAAAGTGGGGCGTCCTATCCTTCAGTTGGAAAAACCTATCCGTTTTTTACGCCTTTCCTCCTCTGCCTCTTCTACCCAAGGTCCTCCTAAAAGTCAGACAAGAGAAGCCAAAGATGGTATTATTTGCCCCGGACTGGCCCCGCCAATACTGGTACCCAATCCTAAGGAACTTGTCTCAATACCCACCTTGGACCTTGCCTCAAAAACCACAACTACTGTCCCAGCAAAACAATCAGATCTTGCACAATCAGCTACAGACTCTAAACCTAGCAGCATGGCTAATCCTGTAGTCATACAAACGACACCTCTCAGTAAAGCTGTGATGGATGTCATTTTGGAAGGAAGAAGTACTAGAAAATCTTATGCTGACAAATGGAAGAGATTCTGTGCTTGGATTCAAGCACAAGGAACTGATAAAGCAGGACCACATATTCCTCCGATATTACAATACTTAACTGAGATGCTTGACAAAGGCCTATCTTTCTCATCAATCAAAATCCATGCCTCTGCCATTTTGGTTCATTGCAATACAGAGCCATCAATCTTTTCTCATCCTTTACTAAAGCAGTATCTTAAAGGAGCCAAATATTTAAGGCCTCCTATAAGATTACCATTATCTGCATGGGACCTCAATTATGTGTTGGAAAAGCTGCCTCCATTTGAGCCAGCTGCTACCGCTGATATAAAGTTCTTGTCATGGAAGACAGCTCTGCTACTAGCAATTACTTCAGCAAGAAGAGTTTCAGAGCTACAGGCCCTCATGGCTGAAGAGCCTTTTATCATATTTTACCCAGACAGGGTGTCTCTGAGGACAAGTCCTACTTTTATGCCTAAGGTCGTTTCCAGTGTGGCTCTTAACCAAACAATTAATCTGCCAACTTTTTATCCAAATCCGCAGAACAAAGGGGAGAGAATTCTGCATTCCTTGGACGTACACAGACAGCTAAGATTCTCCTTGAGTAGGACTAAAGCTGTAAGACAAACTGAGTAATTACTAGTGTCATATGCTGCAGGATCAGAAGGAAAGGCTATTTCAAAGCAGACAATTTCAAAGTGGATAAGCCATTGCATCCGTTTCTACTACTTACACCATGGCAAACCTGTGCCCAAGGGCATTAAGTCTCACTCCACCAGAGCTGCAGCTACTTCAGCAGCCATTCTCAGAGGAGTACCAACGAAGGACATTCTAGAGGCTGCTACTTGGAGTTCTGTTCACACCTTTACAAAGCATTACGGCTTTGCCACTGCAGTGCTGCAGGGCCTTATAGCTTCACCTAATGCTGTTTTGCTCCAGCCTCCCAACCATAGCTTTGGGATTCTACCCAAATGTAATGACTGCAACAGTGAAACACGAAGAACATAGTACAGTTGTGAACACTTGCCATAAATGTAGATGTTAGAGTGTATTAACTGTTGCAGTCCAGGTTACCCTCCCACCATCCCCCTGTCATTCTACAGTTTATCTTTCCTTCTCTATCTTCTACAACCTATGTGGTGTATTTGCTTGTAGATGAAGGTGAAGTTTATATTAATGCTTGCTTATAAATATATATATATATATATATATATATATATATATATTTTTTTTTTTTTGGGGGGGGGGGGCACCTGACTTTGGGGGCAAGAAAAACTAAAGAAAATGGCGTCGGCTGCATGTTTTATACCCCTGATGACCTGACCTCATGGAAGAGGAGACAGCAACCGACTCAGGACCCAAGACTTTGGAATTCAGGCCGATTGAGGGCAACCTGCCAGCAGATTACCCAAATGTAATGACTGCAACAGTGAATACTCGAACATCTGCATTTATGGTAAGTGCACACAACTGTACTTTTTCTTTCTCAAGCCCTTTCCCAGGAGTAGTCTGTGTTTTTGGAAGCATTCAGTTCTGGACCTTCTCCGTCTTGGGTCCCTCCCCCAGTGGATGGAGCTTATAGACCTTGCATCTCAGATTGCATGGATGGAATCTGACTCTGTGGAACCAATTCCCAAATGCCCTGATAAAATTTTGAGCTCCCCCGCTGATAGAAAGTAATGTACTAAAGGGGTTCCTGTAGATGCCATTGTTGTGGCAAACACCAAAAAGGAGCTAACTGAGCAGAGATTTTCTGTCTACCCCCCCCCCCCCCAAACAGAGTGTGTAGACCTTTGAACAGGTTTGGGAAGTGAGTAAATGCATCAGCAACATTTGCCCTATGTTTGCTGAACTACCTGGCACATTTCAACAGTTTACAGAGGGACATTGTAAAGTAACTTTATAATTCTGCCCCAGCGTCCATGTTTGCAGAGGAACAGAAGTCTCTTTCCTCATGTCTGGCCACCCTACAATCCATTACAAATGTGTCCATGAGATTAGTCCCGCATACAGCTGAATGTACCTCAAGAGCAGCCAGTTCAGACATAGCTATAGAGAGACCTGCTTGGATGTGATCGTATGATTTTGCAGAACCTTTCTAGGCTTCATCCATCAATGCACTTTTTGATGGATCTTCCTTGTTTTGGCCCACCGCAAAAGACTCTTTCCTGCAGTGGACAGGATGGAAAGACCTTGTCTGCCATCAAAATCTGCTTTTCTACCCTGCAGAGACCTTTCTTTAGGAGTCAATGTGGTGGGAAAATGATGTGGTTGTGGAAGCCTCAAAGTCCTTTTTGGAATCACATGGAGTTTTTTCCCCCAGAGGGCAGTGGGGGGGGGGTAGCTACAATGGTAGACATTGCCCATGTATCATAGGGGGTCCCCAGAATCAAGGATCTTGAGATTTATTTTTGAACAGGTTCTTTCAGCGCTCCTGAAAGGTTACCCAGCTGTCCCTCTGTGGAGGCAGTTGGACGGCACTTATCCTTGCACATAGCAGCCTGGTTAGCCATCACAAAAGATTTTTGGCTGCACAGGATCATATCTTGATACTTTATTCCCTTTTCCCAGTTGTCCCTAAAGAAAAGAAAATGTGTCCCAGATGTTCCTCCCAGTAAGAAGAAATTTGCAGTTATAGAAGTCAAAAAGCTGCTAAACAAGAGAGCCATCCAAGAGGTCCCCTAGACCAAAGAGGATCCAGAATTTAGTCAAGGTTCTTTTTAGTGCCAAAGAAAATGGGACCAGAGACCTATATTGAATCTGTTATCTAAATTAATTTGTAAAGAATTCCTCATTCCTGATGGTAATGATACAGTCAATTCTGCCCTTCCTGAAGAATGACTGGATGTGCTCAGTCAGTCTTCGTACTATCACATCAAAATGAACAGTCAGTTTCAAGGGTATCTACACTTCCGGCTGGGAGCCAGTCATTTTCAGTTCAGAGCCCTGCCATTCGGTCTCACCAGAGACCCCATGGTGTTCACAAAATGCAGGACAGTGGTAGAAGCTCACCTCAGGCTGCTCAGATTCAGAGCCTTTTCTTACTTAGACAACTGGCTCCTCACTGCACCGACCAGGCATCTGCTCGTAAAGGCCAGAGGCTATTTTGTTCAGGCTATCTCACTTGCTGGGAATCCCTGTCAGTATGGACAAATCACAGCTACAAGCAGTCCAAGTTTTGGAGTTCATAGGGACTCATCTAGACAGTCTGTTCTTTAGCTCTTCTGTCTCTGTTAGAGTTCTTACACTGAGGAAGCATATCAGACAAATGTTTTCCTCTTCCTTTCCCCACTTTGGGGTCGATGGCTGCTTCAATTGCTTAATTCCCACTGCACACCTCCACCTGAGAATTCTACAATGGACCATAGCAGTACAGTAGTTCTTTCTTCAGCACTCCTTCTGCAGCTTGTTGCAGTTTTATTGGATGTCTTAAAGTCTCTTCTTTGAATTCAATCCAAGGAGTTGTCAAGGGTGTCCTTTTATCCTTCCTCCCTCAAATGCTACATTAACTATGGATGCCTCACGGGTGGGGGGGGGGCATTACTTGGGATAGACTGTTAAGGCACGTGGTCCTCTCAAGAGATCAGTTTGCGTATCGGAGTCCTAGAGATGAGAGCAGTGCTGCTAGTGTTGCAGGCCTTTCAGAGCTTTCTTCCTCTAGGGACTGCTGCAGTTCAAACGGACATTTCAGTAGTCTGGTACATCAGACAGTTGGGGGGGGCAAATCTTACCCACTTTGTTTAGAAGCAGTGTGTGTGGCAGTGGGCAGTATCATCCAACCGCTTTCTTGTAGCAGTGCACATACTGGAGAAATCCATCATTCTAGCAGACAAACTCAGGAGGACCATCCTCTTGCCTTGTGAGTGGTCTCTGTCAGTCAGTGGCAAACATGATTTTCCAAAGATGGGATCAATCTTACTGTAACCTATTTGCATTTCCCCTCAATGATTGCAGCAGGTTCTTTGCCCTTATCCCACCTCGAGGATAGTCACCGAGAAATGCTGTAGTTGTTTGACCCTCCAATCTCCTTTACACTTGTCCCCAAGTTTCTTCAGAAAGCACTTTTTCTTTGAAGATCACAATAATCCTCATTGCTCCTTTTTGGCCTCAACAGGTAATGGTTTCCTTTCCATTGGTCTCCTGTAGTATGTCCTCCTTGGATGCTGGACCCTAGTCCAGACTTCTTATCAGATACACCCAAACATTGCAGGCCTCAGGTTGAACTCATGGTTTCTTAAATTCCAGTGATGGCAAGACATTCCAGGCTTTCTTCCCTGGTCCAAACAATACTCGCCTACTATAAGTAAAGCTGTAATAAGTATTGGAAAAGATCACCCTGGATCCCAGAGGGGGAGACTGGAAGAATTATTTAAAAGTAGGTGAATTGCATTGGCAGCTTAGATTGGGGCCTACCTTCCCCCTGGTTTGAATGACTGCATTTCAGTTGCACCTGTGTTTTAAGTTTGAAGGCTAACAAGCTATAACCTATGTTTTGTTTTTATAAATATTTTTTTTACAATACTTATTGTAGACTTTTTTTTATCACTTTTTAATGTAATTGATTTTTGTTTAATGGTGTATTTTGTTGTGGTGTTTTAATGTCTATTATGGACTTGTGTACACACATTTTCCATTGTGTATTTGGTGGCCCTTTAAAGAATGTGAGTTTTACCTATTAACCAGTCACCAATAAAATATTTTTCACTCTTCTGTTTAATGGCTCTGTGTTGGAATTTTATTATTCTGATGAAGTCTGTCTTCTGCGACAAAAGTGCTCTTGTTTTTAGACTTTCTTTTAGGTTATCTCAGTAAATTTTCTTAGACCATTACTGGACCCTCTGTGGCATTTTTATTTTGGACCGGATTTGTGCCATGATTATGGTGCATATGTTAACTGTCTGCACATTATGACCCTTTTGGAGGATTGGTATTTATTAACTGCAGATTGAGCAGTTTTTTTTAAGAGAGTACTGTACCTTTGTCTTTTAAAGAACCTCTCCTTTGTTTGAACTTGCAGACCACCTCAAGGCCCTGTTCCTGTATTCTGTCTCCTGCAGGCTTTTGAGGGGAGATTTATGCCTGGCATATACAGTGCATTCTCAGACCCCACTCTGATGGACCTCCTGCATATCCACAAAACAAACAACATCAGAATTACCTGTTCTAAAGACTTAAACCTTGCCTATGATATAAATAGATCCTGCTGGAGAGATAGGTACGTATCCCAGAGACTACCGTGTGTATGGAACAGGCTCCCCATACATGCAACAGAGTTCCTCCCTAACCCAATTCAAGTGCAAGTTGGATAGGAAACTGGAAATTCATCCCTGGTTTGGCACCTGTCTCTCTAATGGGCACAGGTAACCTGTAAATGGTTAATCTCTCAAACCCCTGCTTACACTTGTCGAGGGTATCGGAATTTGTAAGCGATTTGGGATGCATGGCTAGGCTTAAAAAGGCCCTTGTGGTAGTTAGCCTAGTAAATACCTATGAACTTGAACTTCATGATTGACAGGCTCGCTTGCCAGCATTGTTGTTTGTTTTTTTTTTTTTTCTTCACCTGGTGGTTTTGTTCTTTGCATGTAGAATCTCAGAGCTTCAGGGTATTGTTTAAGTATCCATGTGTATTTTTCTGCACGGCAGCTTATCCTCAAAGTGAAGCTTTGTTTTATTTTGAAGGTGGTTTGAACTATTGTCTCCTGGTTTTCTTTGCAAGTGAGGAAACCACTGGAGAGAGGGCCCTTCATACCTTGTTTGCATACTGCCAATTTGCATGTTAACTAAAATGGGTTCATAATCGTAGTAGGACATGGTCATGTGTTCCTTTTTGTATCAGGAAGGGAAGGGCTTTCAATTACCAAGCATATACTTTTCCATCTAGTTTCTGTCTACATTGTCTTGCATCAGACAGCTAAACTACCCACTGTTCATAGGTAGGTACTAGGCTATCGGCCCAAGGGCCTATGTAAGCCTAGCCAGCATGGTTCCATAGCTTACACCACCCAAGAAAGTTATTTTCCTGTGCTACTGTCCAGCAGAGAGACAGAAGTGATCCCCGAGGTGTATTACCTATTTCGCATCCACTCATCAAGATTTTTCTTGAAGAGTGTTAATGAAGAACTTTGCTTGACATAAATGGGTAGCTTGTTCCAGAGTATAGAAAGTGTCTGGGGCAGGAATCTGTCCCTCCAGCGTGTCCTGTTTATTGTGATGACAAGGTTTAGGTCCCTAGAGAGTGTAGCTCAGAGGGACTGGGATTTCTTTACGTGTAGTATGTCCAACAGCTCTGGGTTTGACATAGCTTTATATGTTAGGCAGAGATCACCTCAGAGTAGGCGATATGCTACGGAGTAAAGCTGGACTTTTTTTGAGGCGGTCAGTGTAGGGCATTTGTTTGAGGCCAATAATCCTCTTTGTGAGGTACTTCTGTGGCCTTTCCAGCTGCTGCAGATGTCTTGTGAGGTACATTCCAAAAGGGGCGTTGTACTCTATAATGGGTCTTATGAGTGATGAGTAGAGGTAAATGCTATAGTTAAAGTTTTCTGCACTAGAGAAGTAGCGGTCACTTCTCCTTGCTTCAAGAATGTGCCCATTGTCAAGATTTGTGCCACAGACACTTATCCTTTGTTGCACACTTTCGCTAAAGTATCATCTCATCTGCAGCTGTTCAGTGCACATCTTATTTGGGAAAACAGTGCTCTAAGGCACAACTTTCTGTGCTTATGTGCGTTTCTTCCACCCTGCCGGTTGCTGCTTGGGATTCAGTCCAGCTGAGGACATAACCTGGAGTGTCCTTGACATTTGATAGAAAGTTCGTAATGTACTAGTTGATGTGTAGGTGAATCCTCCTTGATGGTTAGGAATACCCTCACTCTGTCCCTCTGCAGATGAGTGTCTCTTCCAGCAGTCTTAGCTTTGAGTTTCCTGTAAGTTGACCATGCTTATATTTGTTAATGTACATGTCCTGTTTTTGAGTTGCACAAAGACACTTGCTTAGTAGCATTAGGTGAATTGGCTGGCTCAGAGGTTGAGCAAACTTCTGTCCAACACATTACATAACAGCATGCTTTGAAATGAGCATGTGCCCATCTGTGAAAGCAGGATGATGTCCTTCATGGATGCATCTGCAGTCATAACAAGTGGGTTGTCCTGTCGTCAGGCAGCCCTGCAGTCGGCCGGATTCCAAAGTCCGGGTCCGGCTTCGGCTGATGTCGCACTCCACCCGACGTCATCTCTGTTGGTCTTCGGGTATAAAAGCATCAGCCGACGCCATTTTCCTCAGTCTTTCTTGCCGCGTGGCGCCCGAAGCAGAAGCTGTTCGCAAGTGCCGGTCGGTCGGATCCAGAGATTACTTCTACCGAATACTACTTCGAAGACTTCTAAAGCTAAGTACCCGTTGGGGACTCTTTCTTGCCTCAGCCGATGTCAGAAAAAGTTAACAATTGTTTAACCTGTGGGAAACAAATACCTCATAAAGATTTCCACTCTTACTGTCTGCCTTGTTTAGGCCCAGCCCACGACGTAGCAGCCTGTTCGGCCTGTGCCTCCTTCAACCGACGAACGCTTAGGCGTCGGTCGGAGTTTGCAGAACAGTTTTTCGGTTCTGATTTTGCATACATTATGCCGTCGGATCCTCCGACTACCCCCAAAAAACGCAAAGATAAAGACCGACACTCGCGGTCCGCGGTTTCGGCCGAAACCACGGTAAAGCAAATCATGAGTGTCTCGGTTTCGGCTGAAACCGAGAAAACTGATCAAAGTACAGCTGAACCTATTCTTACAACTGAGGCCCCTGCTACAACTCTTGAATCGACCTCAGAAATTTTACCCACTACGGTGGTTGACTTATCAGACACCATTCCCTTGGATGTCTCTACCCCAGCACGTGGTGCTGCTAGGCCTCCAGCTGCCATGTCCATTAAGGCCTTCGCCAGGGCTAAAGCAGCCAAGACTACTAAAACAGTGCCTGTTAAACCCCCCACATCCAGGCCCTCTTCTAGTTCTCAAATGCTTTCTTTGGCAGAAGATTTAATTTCTTTAATTAGAGGATCTCAATCTCACCCAGACAGGGCCTCTCAGCCCCAGAGAAGAGACCTAGGACAGAGCCCCTGAGCCAGTGTCTTCTGATGATTCTGCTGATGAATCAGACATAACTGACCAGCCTGAGGCTCCCTTCTCCAATTTTGAAGATTCTGATGCTGAAGAATCCATTCCAGCTGCTTCCCCACCAGAAGAATTCTCCTTTGGGGAAACCTTGCATGCCATGCGAGAACAGTTCCAATGGCAGCAACAGGATTTTTCAGACTCCAGAAAAGACTTAGGACCTTTCTGCACCTCCCACAGCACAGGCCCTTAGCTATACCTCCTGTTCTCTCTGTGGTGGATGATGCTTTCAATGATGTTTGCTCCGCTCCAGATTCTTTAGCCCTAGCCCCTGCCAAACCAGACAGATTTTACAGGGTGCCAGATACTCATCACCACCTTTACAAGGCCCCACTTGCAGACCCAGAAACTATATCCCAGGGTCCCAAGGCAGTAGCCGCGACCACAGCTAAAAACCCTATTCCTTCTGAAAGGGAAGCAAGGTCATTAGACAGCTGGGGTAAAAAGGTCTACACTTCAGCTACTCTCTCAGCTAGAGCTTTAAACTGTCAGTTTCACATGATACAATACCAAGAGTTTATGCTTGATCAGTTAACTAAAAAACTAACCACTGATGAATCTCTTGATAAGAAATATGTATTAGAGATGGTAAATAACATACAACAGGTTAGCAACCATTCCTTAAAATGTGGCTATGATGCACTGGAGGCTTCATTTAGATCAGCCATGACAGGCACAGTGATAAGAAGGCATGCATGGCTAAAAGAACAAGCTTTACCGGATCATGTTAAAGCTAAGTTGCTAGATGCTCCTATGGACAAGACAAGTTTGTTTGGTACACCTGCCCAGCAGGTTATGAAGAAAATGGAAGAAAAGGCAAAATCTGTTCAAACTGTTAAAGATTTCTTGCAGGTTCAACCCCAAGGTTTAGCAGGAACTGGCCTGCCAAAATTGGTCCTTTCCTGACTCCACAAAATTTCAAAGGGGCAGGAATAGGCGTTCCAGAGGCAGAAACCAATCCAGAGGAGGTGCCTACAGAGGACGACAGTGGCAAGGTAACAACAGAGGCACAGACACAGCCACTGCCACTACATCAGCACAACCACAGTGACTTAATCCTAAATCCGCCTACCAGGGAACAAATAGCAGCTCCTCTAGGTGGAAAGTTAACCTTATTTTCAAAGAACTGGCACTACATAACAAAAGACAAGTGGATTTTACAAACCATAGATCAAGGTTACCGGTTTCACTTCCACACTTTACCAGTCAAAAGAGGAATGCCAAATCTACCTCCAAATAAAAAAACAGAGGCTTTACGTCAGATAATGGAGTTAGCAAACATGAGAGCTGTGGAAAGAGTGCCAACAGCAGAACAAGGAAAGGGGTTCTACTCCAGACTATTCCTAGTTCCAAGAAAGGAAAAAAGTTGGAGACCAATTCTCGACCTGTCCACCTTAAATACATACATCATTGTCCCAAAATTCAAAATGCTGACCCTACAGCAACTTCTTCCCATGCTGGGCAAGGAGTCTTGGCTGGTAACTCTAGATCTCAAGGAGGCATACCTGCACGTCCCCATTCGACCAATCTGCAGAAGATACCTCAGATTTCTTGCAGGATCAGAGCACTATCAATTCTCAGCATTGCCCTTTGGCTTATCTACTGGGCCCAGAGTATTCGCAAAATGCCTGGCATCAGTAATCGCCCATTGCAGACTACAGGGAATTCAAATTTACCCATACCTGGACGACTGCCTGCTACAAGGGACAACAAAAGCAAGCTGACAACAGATTTACAAAGGGTCATTTACTTGCTACAAGGACTGGGATACACAGTCAATTTACAAAAGTCAAGGCTGATACCATCCCAAACAAGGACGTTCTTGGGCGCAGAATTGGACACAGTACAACAAATGGCATTCCTGACTACAGAAAAACAAAAAGAACTTCCTCTTTACTTCTTGGCACTAACAAAACTGAACAAGTTAACAGCAAGAAAAGTTCTGCAGGCCTTGGGCTTCATGGCATCATGCATAATCTTGGTCCCATTTGCCAGACTACATATGAGGAAACTACAGTGGTACCTAAAGAATTTATGGTCCCAACACAGACACAGTCTAGAAACAGAAATCCCACTAATTCCATGCTTAAAACAGGAGTTCTTATGGTGGGCTCAGGCATGCCAGTCAAACCCAGGCCTACCCTTTCGCAGATGTCAACCAAGCCAGACCATCACAACAGATGCTTCAGACCTAGGATGGGGGGCCCACATGCTGGACAAATGCGTGCAAGGATTGTGGACACAGGATCAACTTCGCCTGCACATCAATCTAAAAGAAATGCTGGCAGTAAAACTGGCAATCCAAAAGTTCAAACCATTTCTCAAAGAGGGCCAGTTGATGATAAGGACAGACAACACCACAGTCATGTGGTACATCAACAAACAGGGAGGCACTCATTCATAACCCCTATGCAGAATGACCTTGGAGCTGTGGACCCTGGCACTCAGCTACAACATACAGTTACAGGCAATATTTGTACCGGGGAAAGACAATACTCTAGCAGACATATTAAGCAGAACCACTTCGGATGCCCACGAATGGAAGCTGCACCCGGACATCTTCAAGACCATCTCAAAGAAATGGGGAATGCCACAGATAGACCTATTCGCATCACCTCTCAATCACCAGCTCAAAAAATTCTGCACAAGGACATTCCACCCACTAGCATGGAAAGTGGACTCACTCTCCTTCAACTGGAAAGGCCTAACAGCATATGCATTCCCACCTCTTCCTTTGATACACAAGGTACTACTAAAAATCAAGGAAGAACGTCCAAGGATAATCCTGATAGCTCCAAACTGGCCAAGACAGCACTGGTACCCACTACTGAAGAGCATGTCTCGGAACAAAATGTGGCCAATACCTCTGATGCCTTTGATGTTAACTCAGAACAACTACAGCATCATACATCCAAACCTAAAACGTTGCAACTGACTGCATGGAACATCACATAGCAGCAGCTAATCCAGAACTTTCCCAAAGAGTTAAAGACATTATTCTTGAAGCACGCAGACCTTCAACAAGAAGGAACTATGCTGGAAAATGGAAAAGGTTTGTCATTTGGAGTACGGAAAGAGGAAAAGATGTGTCAAACATAGATATGCCTAACATTCTGGAGTATCTGGCGAACTTCTTCATTCAGGCCTGTCCTACTCCTCCATCAAGATACATGCATCAGCTATTTCAGCAGAATACAGCTTTGATCCACCTGTTTTTCGCACCCTTTGCTCAGGCAGTTCCTCAGAGGAATCAAGAATGTAAAACCTCCAAGGAAACCACCATTACCAGCTTGGGATTTAAACTTTGTGCTAGAAAAGTTGACACTATCACCCTTTGAACCAGCAGCAACAGCAGACCTACAACACCTGTCATGGAAAACTGCTTTCCTACTGGCAATAACTTCAGCAAGGAGGGTTTCAGAACTACAGGCCTTAATGGCAGTGCAACCCTTCCTAATCTTCCACCAAGATAGAGTGTCCATGAGGACTAATCCTACATTTATGCCCAAGGTGGTATCCAGAGTGTCTTTAAACCAGGCAATCCACCTACCTACCTTCTTTCCCAACCCACAAAACAGAGGGAAAGAATACTGCATACCTTGGATGTACATAGACAGCTACGCTACTACTTGGACAGAACAAAAATAGCAGAAAGACTGACCAACTTTTGTAGCCTATGCAACAGGAAGGGAAGGAAAAGCTATTTCCAAACAGACAATCTCCAAATGGATAGGAAACTGCATACGATACTGTTACTCCTTCCATGGAAAACCAATTCCACAGAACATAAGACCTCATTCTACAAGGGCAACAGCCACTACCACAGCCTTCTTACGAGGAGTGGCAACCAAAGACATTATTGAGGCGGCTACTTGGACCTCCGTGCATACATTTGCCAAGCATTATAATTTGCCTCTATATTCCAGATCCCGAGCAGGGTTTGCCACTGCTGTACTGCAAGGGATCCTAAACACACCATAATCTACTTTTATCCTCCTCCCTAGTTGGCTATGGTATTCTACCCACTTGTTATGACTGCAGATGCATCCATGAAGGACATAGTACAGTTTTGTACCTACCATAAATGTAGATGTCCGAACTGGATAGCATCTGCAGTCAGGATTACCCTCCCTCCTTCCCTCTGTGGTACTCCTAGGGTGTTTACCCTCCTAATAGCTAGCTGTTGGGGAGTCTTTATGGTGTATTTGTTTGTATATATGTACATGCATGCTTATTGTTGTGTTTACCTCTATCTATTTGGAAACATTGGCATCTATCCAAATTTTAGCCTGCAAGAGGGCTACTGGCATCTGGGGCAAGAAACACTGAGGAAAATGGTGTCGGCTGATGCTTTTATACCCGAAGACCAACAGAGATGACGTCGGGTGGAGTGCGACATCAGCCGAAGCCGGACCCGGACTTTGGAATCCGGCCGACTGCAGGGCTGCCTGACGACAGGACAACCCACTTGTTATGACTGCAGATGCTATCCAGTTCGGACATCTACATTTATGGTAGGTACAAAACTGTACTTTCTGCTTTTGCTAGATGGTAATTGGTGGAAATGAAGCTGACCAATGACTCATCAAGGAGGATTCCTGTTGTAGAGCAAGTCGATGAATTAAGAACTCCTTAGACTCTATCACCCTTCTGGATTTTGCTTTGCCCGCCTGATATTGGAACTAAGTCACGTTCTTGCATTGTTTCCATTGTGTTCTGTTGTAACTTCCTTCACAATTTGGTTTGAATTGTGATAACTGAACATGTTTTGTGGCATAATGTGTACATGTTCACATCGCACCCATGTTAGTCATTCCCTCCCTCCTTCGTAATTTAGTTCTGTTTCTGAAGACCATAGAGTTTGCTATTCCTCCTTTTGTTGCTGTCTGCCAGGGAGAACCGCTCCACAGAATAGTACATATTTTAACAAATGTTTGTCTTTTCGGCTTTTCCCGGTTAGGGGTCGCCAAAGCGGAACTCAGGTCTGCTAATGATTGGCAGTAGATTTTTATGGTGCCGAGTTGCCAGCCTGATGCCCAACCTTCAGCGAAGGCATGCCCATTCATGCATGTCTTTTGGAGGCCACTCGACCATGGGGAGGACATGCAAACTCCACACAGAAGGCACTCCATCCGAGAATCGAACAGGAGAATCTCTTGCTGTGAGGCAACAATGCTACCGCTTTATCACCGCGGCTTAAAAATGTTAAATGATTTACTGCAAAGCAAAAAATGTAACATTGTTGGTAGCTATTTTAGGGACTAGACTGGGCTTTTTTTTACTTAAACTGATAATTTCCTGGCATCTTCAGAACTGTATAATTGTGGAATGTCCGTTTCAGTACAACTGTAAATACATTCTGTAGTTCAGTACAACTGTTAATGCATTCTGTAGTTCGCACTTTTCAAGTTATTTCAGGTGTATTTAAGTACAGAGTCAAGAGAAACGCACACTAGTGTTAATGTATTTTTAACGCACTGTTTGATTTTAAGGGCTTGTAACACAGTTTTGCATTTTTTTTTAAGCAAAATCAAGGTTTGGGATTTGCAAGCTGCCCTTGATCCACGTGCACCAGCTAGTACGCTCTGCCTTCGTACGTTGGTGGTATGTATTAATTATTTGAATTCAGTTTGCATGAAACTGCATATTTTTATTTAGATTTGGAGAAGACTTGAATTATCAGAACCATGTCAGTAAGGTGTGCATACCTAAGGAACTTCCTTGTTCTGTGCACATTGGACTGAAGGCATAGTTCTGTAGCTTTCCATGTTGTGTTTTTTGGCTTCTTCATTGTAGATCTTGGCATTGTACTTTGAATTACGAGAAGTTTATTCACAGCTCATTGTATATTCTTGGAATGTGATCTGTACACTCGATGCTTCTGTTTTAGTACCATACCTCTCAACCTCTTTTAGCAAAAAATCGGGACAAAGCCTAAAATGATGGGAAACTAATAGGGACAGATTTTAAATATTGCTCTTGCAAACTTAGATGGTTGATAGCATGAATTTTCTGAAGATGTGGAGTCTTAAACTCAAATGTTTTTCATTATTTAATTACTTCAATTCTCAGCTATTTGCCAGAAAAGTACAGATTTTAGGAGGAACACACCAAAAATATGAGGCTAAAATCTGGGCATTATGTGAAAATCTGTACAGTTGAGAGGTATGTTTAGTACTGCTTGTCACTGTCTTTTAACATCCCATGCTGTGTGAGGTATGTCAACCATTTTGGTTCTTAAAGTTAAGTTGGTTTCATCAAGCTTGCTTTTAGACACAACAGGATTTGTTAGTGATGCATAGTCAGTGAAATCTTTGTTTAGTTTTGTAGCTGGACTTGATTTCATTGAGATTATGGAGAAAGCGTGCATGTGTGGGGAGGGTGTTTCCCTTATACTCAAGATTGTGTGGTCTTGGAGTTGATAAACTTAGAGAAGTTGAAATGTGAGGGGGTACAAAGAGGGTTTGCCTTAAAAGTATATATTTTACTTGACTTTTTAATGATGCTTCTCAGTCCAGCAAGTCTGAATTACTGTCTGTCATCTTAAATACCCTTTGTACTACATGGAAAACAGTTGCATACACTGCATAGTGGCATTTTAAACTGGAATTAATGGTGGTTTGTAGTAAACAAACATTGTAAACATTGCTGTAGTTCAGCTTTTCCTGGTAAGGGGTTGCCACAGCGGAACTCCAGTCCGCTAATGATTGGCAGTAGATTTTTACAAAACGCTGAGGTGTCAGCTCAACCTTCAGCGAAGGCATGCCCATTTACGCACGCATGTCTTTCGAACGCTACCCAACCACGGGGAGGACATGCAGACTCCACACAGAAGGCACTCCCAAGCCCAGCCGAGAATCGAACGGGAGAACGTCTTGCTGTGAGGTAACGCTACCGCCGTACCACCGCGGCATCATGCAGTACTTAGTAATGCTGTACAATTATATATTTTCTATTTTTTTGTTTTGTTTTGACTTAAGATAGGTTTAAGTTCGCTACTTCTACTACTATAACACTTTGTTTTGTACTTCCGCGGTGGTGCAATGGTAGCGTTGGTACAACGGTAGCGTTGTTACCTCACAGCAAGAGGTTCTCTCGTTCGATTCTCAGCTTGGGTTGGGAGTGCCTTCTGTGTGGAGTCTGCATGTCCTCCCTGCGGTCGAGTGGGCATTCGAAAGACGTGTTGAATGGGCATGCCTTCGTTGAAGGTTGGGCATCGGGCTGGCAACTTGACACCATAAAAACCAACTGCCAATCATTAGCGGACCGGAGTTCCACTGTGGCGACCCCTAACCGGGAAAAGCCGAAAGACAAACAACAACCAATAACACTTTGTTTTACAGCACAATAAACCACTCCCTTGCCTGATAAAAAGTATATATCTATTTAGAAAGACACGGATGGGGGAAGGGATGTAAATTTAACGTGTACCAATAACACTTTGTTTTACAGCACAGTAAACCACTCCCTTGCCTGATGAAAAGTATATATATATTTAGAAAGTCTGTGAGGAAATTATTACTCTGTTATTTTTGTTTAACTTGGATCGCTTGTCTGTGTACTTAATAAAGGATTTTCGACTGGAAACGGACTTCCTGCCTTGCTTGGATTACTTTCGAATACTTAGTAATGCTGTACAGTTATATATTTTCTATTATTTTTTGTTTTGACTTAAGACTAGTTTTAAGTCACTACTTCTACTACTGTTGTCTGATCTGATTAATATACAGTGATTAACTAGAGATATATGGACTGAAACTCTTCCACACAGAGAAGTTTCTTACACTGTTTTTGTATGACAAAAAATTCCATTCCTCCGTACATTAACACCAGCAGCGCACCCATGTTTAAATGTTTACTCAAGATGTACTTAAATGATAACTGGATCTGTACATGCACGTCCCCAGGCTGACTTTAGGATTACTACTAATGCTCTCATTTCCTATCCTTTCACTTGTGCCTCTTTTTCCCATCCCTAAACCAGTTCAGTCCGTTGTACTGTCACATTTCGTTATCACCCCACTTCTCTCCTGATTATCCTCTGTTAACAGTATTTGTACTCACGTCTTACTGTTTACATTTTCAGAATATCATACTCTTAACTTGTTCTGTAAGGGTGTATACATTCTACTTTTATATAACGTGCAATTACTTTTGAAATTGTACTGAACAGGCCTACTCTTAACATGGCCCATCTGTGTTGTGTTTCTCTAAATCTATATGTACTATGAATATATAATTGTATTCTTTTTGTGCTAATGCTTTTACGATATTGTATTGTACCTTGTTATAAAATGCTGTAATTTTTAACTTGTACATGGAGCTTTTCTCCCCAGGCCTCTGCTGAAAATGGGCTACTTGCCCAGTTGGACCTCCCTGGTAAACAAATGTCAAACAAATAACAGGAAGCATTCAACTGTGTGAAATTAGTTGTAAAAGACATTGTGTGCATAGCAAGGTAATGTATAGCAAAGTTGACACGTGTTATATATACCACTTACACTTAATAAATCTGGGGAAACATTTGAACTATAGTGCATACATTACAAAATTAGGCAGTTGATGCAGTTTTATTATCCTTTTCCTCAAAAACAAATGTAAGTGCCTTCTCCTAAAGATGTTCTTTTAGCTTTGTTTAGATACTGAGTGTTTATTTCCCAATTCTCATGTCTGATGGAAAAGAATTTTAAATACCTTTTTCTTGTTGACGTCCCAAAACAAAGCCTGATCTAGGTGAATCTGTTATCTTGGCTGTCCTTGATTGGAAATATTGATATTGAAGGTTTATATACTTTGTAGCAGTGTGGCTTTGATGTTCATCGTGTTACCCTGCTGCAGTCATCACACTTGGGTTATCCTGCCATCAGGCGGTCCCGCAGTCGGCCTGAATTCCAAAGTCTTGGTCCAGCGTTGGTTGCTGTCGCTTCTTCCCTGACGTCAGTGCACCAGGGGTATATTAGAGGCATCCAACACCATTTTCTTCAGTCTTCCTTGCCACGCAGGGCCCGAAGCAGAAGCAATTCGCAAGTGCCAGTCGGCCGACACCTGAGATTTTCGATTCGAATTTCAGTCCAAAGTCTTCAATAAAGCTAAGTACCCCGTTGGGGAACCTTTTCTTGCCTTAGTCCGATGTCAGAAAAAGTTAACAATTGTATTTCTTGTGGGAAGCAAATACCTCATAAGGACTTCCATTCCTATTGTATTCCTTGCCTAGGCTCAGACCACGACGTCACAGGTTGTCGGTTTTGTGCTAGGTTTAATAAACGAACTATCAAATGCCATTTTGACTTCGCACGACATTACTTTGGTAGGAAATTTAATTATATCATGCTGTCGGAGCAGCCGACGACCGGCATACATAAAAAACACAAGGATAAGGACAGGCAGCCTAGGAACAAGCCAGACTCCGAGGCCTCTGCTGGGCCTGTCGCCGGTTCTCCGGTTTTCAGTGAGGCACCTTCGCAGCCCCTGACGACCACAGAACTGGAACCCCAGACAGCTGCGGATTCTCAAGCGGAGTCTACTAGGCCGACGCAGCCATCTTCCGACACCGGAGCAGAAGTAGACCCCGGTGCAGTGGAAACACCTTCGGTTGCAGAAGGTGTTTTCAGACCGACTACACTCACCATTAAATCTTATGCTAAGCTTAAAACTCCTTTAAAACCTAAGAAGACTGTACATCAGTCTACAGTTCCAGGCCCCATGCCTAAGAAACAGATGCTTAAGATGGCTGAAGATTTGATTACCCTAATCAGGGGTTCCCATCCCCCTCCTGGATAAAAGACCAAGACTAGAGGAGGATTATGCTTCCTCTGACCAGGTTTCAATTTCCTCAGATTCTTCTGAGGAACAGGATTACACTTTTCCACTTTATGAAGACTCTGATGCTGAAGACCCTATTCCCTCAGCATCTCCCCCTGAAGACTACTCCTTTGGGGAAACTTTACATACCATGAGGGAACATTTCCACTGGGAAGGCCAGGCCTACTCTGATTCTAAGAAAAGATTCCGAGAGTTCCTTTTACTACCCCAGCACAGCAGACCTCTTGCTATCCCTCCAGTTTTAGATATTGTGGATAATGTTTACTTGGAGTCTAGTTTAAATCCAGACTCTCTACCTCCTGCTCCAGCCAAACCAGACAGATACTACAGAGTACCTGACTCTCACAAATTCCTTTATAAAAGCCCTGTGGCTGACCCAGAAACAATTTCCCAGGGTCCTAAGGGAGCTAAAGCTTCTACGGCTAAAAATCCTGTGCCCTCTGAAAGGGATTCCAGAGCCCTAGCTAGATGGGGAAAGAAAATATACACCTCAGCAACTCTGGCTATGAGAGCATTAAATTGTCATTTTCACATGCTGAAATATCAGCAATTTCCTAATGTCTCAGTTAAAACAAAAAATGAGCACACATACTGAACAGTCTGAATTCAAGGAAATGCAGGATCTGTTGCATGCAGCTGAACAGGTGGGCAAACATACTTTGCAAAGCAGATTTGATTCGTTGGAAGCTTCCTGTAGAGCAGCTGTTACTGGCTCGGTCATACGTAGACATGCTTGGTTAAAAGAACAAACCCTTCCTGATCATGTTAAAGCAAAATTATTGGATGCACCTTTACAGCAGGATGTATTATTTGGTGTCAACGCAGAAGAGGTTTTAAAGAAAATGGAGGATAAGGCAAAGTCTATGCAGACTGTCGAGGATTTTTTGCAGGTACAACCCCCTCGTTTCAGCAAAAATTGGCCAACAAAAAACTGGTCCTTTCCAGCTTCTGACAGATCACAGAGGGGCAAATACAGATGCCCAAGGGGCAGAGGTCAGTCACAAGGCCCTTACAAACGTCGCCAATGGGGTACTGGTACCCAGAAAGGAGGAGAAGACAGGCCCCAAGCTAGCAGAAGACAAATGACTCAATCCTCAAACTACCAAGCAAATCTCTCCTGGCAGCTCCCTTGGGAGGAAAATTAGCATTTTTTGCAGACAATTGGCACATCATCACAAAAGACAAATGGGTCCTAAACATTGTCTCTCAAGGATACAGATTCCACTTTCATACCTTACCAAGGATAAAAGAAATGCCAAACCTGCCACCAAATCAATGGGCAGAGGCACAAAAACAAATTACAGCTCTCATGGACATGAGTCATTCAACAGGTACCTACACAGGAGCAAGGACAAGGATTTTACTCAAGACTCTTTCTAGACCCAAGAAAGGACAAAGCATGGAGACCCATTCTGGATCTTTCAGTTCTGGACACCTATCTGCAAGTACCAAAATTCAAGATGCTAACACTACAGCAGCTTCTTCCCATGCTGGGCAAGAATGCTTGGCTAGTAACTGGACCTCAAGGAGGCATACCTGCATGTCCCTATCAGACAGAATTGCAGAAGATACCTCCGCTTCATTGCAGGTTCAACACATTATCAATTCTCTGCACTGCCCTTTGGCTTATCTACTGCGCCCAGGGTCTTCACAAAATGCCTGGCACCAGTAATTGCATACTGCAGACAAAGAGGAATTCAAATATACCCATACCTGGATGACTGCCTTATTCAAGCAGAAAGCAAGGACATTCTTTTAGTAGATGTGTCCAACCTGCGGCCCGCGGGCCACATGCGGCCCTCAGAGCTCTGCCATGTGGCCCTCTACCTCCAACATCAATGTACGCATGCTCCAAAACACTTTTTAGTTGTGATTTTCATGCCCGTGACATGTAACTCTAACGTCAGTGTGTGCATGCACCAAAGCATCCTTCTAGTTTTGATTTTTTTGCGCCAAAGAAGGGTCTGTGTGTTCGCACCATTATTTCGTGCCAAAGAATCAATGTGTGTGCTCTTGCTGAAGAGGGACTCGTCTATGGATTTGCCGCCATTGCCTTTTAAAGAGACAGCACTTAACCTGTGTTAATAGGTAAGTATGGTGTGAGTGAGTGCATGCATGAAAGCAGAATGTTTATGTGTGTGAAAGTAGGTGTGTGTGTGTGGTGTGTGTGTGGTGTGTGTGTGTGTGGTATGTGTGTGTGGTGTGTGTGTGTGTGTGTGTGTGTGTGTGTGTTTGTGTGGTGTGTGTGTGTGTGTGTGTGTGTGTGTGTGTGTGTGTGTGTGTGTGTGTGTGTGGTGTGTGTGTGTGTGTGTGTGTGTGTGTGTGGTGTGTGTGTGTGTGTGTGTGTGTGGTGTGGGTGTGTGGTGTGTGTGTGGGTGTGGTGTGGGTGTGGTGTGGGTGTGGTGTGGGTGTGGTGTGGTGTGGGTGTGGTGTGTGTGTGGTGTGGGTGGGTGTGTGTGTGTGTGGTGTGTGTGTATGACAGAGAGCGACACATGCACAAATAGGCTAACGTACAAACAAGTTAGCTCACAAATGCATCCTACATTAAAAGTACACTTTCATTAAATTGCAGCTTTCCTGACAGGGAGAGCGTTGTATTGAATATGAAATCATACCTCTCAACTGTATGGATTTTCGAAGAATGTCTGGATTTTTGCCTCATCTTCCAATTTGTGTCTTTTGCTTAGGAAATAAAAGTAGTCATCCAAGGTAATGCAGTCCCAGGGAGTAAGAATGAGACAGCAGCCTAGGGTTAACGGGTCAGTAGTGGGTTGACTAATGTGGGACTGTAGCATATAAAGTTTGCTTTTTTGACAAAAAAAATCACCCAGTATGGTCTTGTCATTGGTGGGTTCTAAGCAGTGATAGATTGGACAGCAGTAAGCATATCTTTGGTGGATCATCAATACTGGCAAATCAGGTGGGCACAATGTCATTTTTTAAATGTTGGGGGTTTTAGTGTGTATGTGTGTGTTTGTGTTGGGAGTGCTGCAATAGTAGATGATTATTAAAGACAGAGACTTACAAACTGTGGAGAATGTTTCTTTATTTCAAAACCTGATACTTGGGTACTAGGAATGCCAAAAATAGATTTTTTAAGACATAGCTTCTTGCCATTTACAGTGGATGGATATTTACATTTAATGGACAATGTTAGCAGTATGAGTGTGGTTCTCTAGGGATCTGGAGGATGCTAAGTCTACCACTGCCAATGTCTTGTAAAGTGACCTGGAAATGGATATTGGGATGTTACTGAAAAAATACAGCGTGGGCTTTGAAATATAGTTTAATTAAACAAAGTGCACTTGCAATTTACAGGCCATAATTTAATTTATTTCAGGTAGTCCAGATCCTGGTAGATTGTATACCATTAGATTTAATGAGGGAGAGGTGTCATTCTGTGTAAATAAGCAGACCTAGTTTCAGTGAAAGCTATGTGGTTGTTTGCAGGTATGAAGTTGCAGGATGTGGAGCCATTGTGTTTTATTATTTTTAATGGATTTGTCATTTCAAAGTATGGTTTTATTTGTTGCAAAAGAAGGCAGGATTGAATGAGCCATATAATGCTTAACTGACAATAATGGGATAGAAACATTATACATGATGTGTAATGTTTGCAGCTACATTTGTTTCAATGGTGTCTGTGATGCATAACTATTTTTGGGCCTGTGTCCCAATTTTATTTTTCGCTTTGTCCAGAATTCTTGCTCTAAGGTTGAGAGGTATGGTTCTATGCTAAATCAGAAGGTTATATTTACCTCGGAAGACTTTTCAGCATAATTATGACAGAGCGTTTTTAATATCTCCACTTATTTCCAATATAAACTGCCATGTAACCTTGCAAATAACATTCTTATTAAGCTACTTTAATTCTTTTGGAATTGACAGGTATGCTTCATTGGTTTGGACGTAAGCATAGTGTGCTGTGACTGATTTCTTGCAGCAGTCTGTGGTTTACTTATCACAATAACTTTTCTGTGTGTAATCCATTTAACAGTTTTAAAGATGTTTTCCAAAATTAAATAAATACATAATAAATAAAAAAAAAATAATCTCCTCTTCACTTTGAGCTATTGACAAAGTCTGGGAATTTGTTTTTTTCAAAAGCGATGGTCAGCATTACAGCTTAGTTAAACGGTCAGTCTGTGAATAACTTCTGCACAAATTTACAATGTCTGAATGTCAAATGGCTTTAGATTGGAGGGAAGTTATATGTTTACTCCAGTATGTAGTATGATCTTAGAGAGTTATAGATTTCTTATTGATTTAATTTTTGCTGAGCAGTTGTTTGTTGATTTATTGATGGTCCTTTTGGTGTTGGGAAATTACATGGATGAAGCCATATCTATTATGATTTTTTTTTTTTCAGATATTTTGACTTCCAACAATTTCAATCAGTGAGACTGTGTCATGTGATTACCGAGGTTGCCTATTTTACAAGTAGGGGCTCCTTTTCTGTGTGTGTGTGTGTGTGTGTGTGTGTGTATAATAGAGAGAGATTTAATATGTATACTGAACATATTTTTGCAAATGGAATTCTTAGTTAAATAGGCCCCTCCTCTTAGACAAGTAGACTTGAGTAACCAATATTAGATCTTAGCCATCCAGCTGGGAAAGTTTAGTATGTGGATTTTCCTTCCGGTTTGATGAAGGCTGTGTTACTTGAGGAGTACATTCATGGCTATCCATTCAGTTGTAGTGTTCTTGAACTACATTGTTTGATAATGAGAGGAGATTTTTACAGAAGTTGAAAGTTTTTGTGTCAAGAACTTGTCCATACAAGGTGGCTTGTTTAAGTTGCAGTGAAGGCTGTGGTCTTTGTAGTGAGCGTTTTAAATATAACCAGTATTTCTGAGGTGGAGAAAGTCTCTTAAGGCAGGATCTTTCTTAGCCTGGAAAGCAAGCCAGTCATGAAATTTATAGGGGCCAATGAGAGACCGAGGAAAGCAAGAAGCTTTTTAGTCTGTTTGGATAACTAAGTGAACTCAGTCCTTTGACCTTTTTTTGTCAGAAATGGTTGTAGTCTTTCTTTTGGCAGGGTGTTTTGCTGAGGCACGTGCCAAAAGGGGTGTTGCACTCAATAATTGCTCTTGTAAAGGAAAACTACAGGGATGTTATGACCTCCTTGTCCCTGCATGAGATACCCTTACTAATGAGGTGGGCCATGTAAAAAGCTTTCCGTACAACTGAGACAATGTGGTGGTCAAAAGTCAAATTTCTATCAACCTGGGTGTCCAAGCACCTCACAACTGATTGTGTGCTTACAACTTTGTTATTAATGTGATAATTTGTGGGGACATCACTCAAAGGGGATGATTGTGCATTTTTTGGCATTTAGCTTGAGGCCATGTTTCTGGCACTTGTCATTTGTTTGGGTGAGACCCTCTTGTAGTTTATTCAGAATTGTTTTATTAAGTCAGTAATGTGAATTTTTTACTTTATTTCAAATTTGTTGGCTTATTTTTGTGGATTGTAGTATTGTAGGACTGCTAATGTTGACATTGTATGTAGATGGACTGCTGGAGTGGTTTTCCCAGTGAGAAATGCTAGTGCTGTAGTGAATATCTGTTTATACTACTCCTAGATCCTGGTTATCTGAGTAATCCTTATAATAATTTGCTGTCATCATGTATAATTAAGTAAACTAACTAAATTTAAGCTATTAATTTACATATCATGTAATGACTAACCTCACCTTGCTTTAAATGTTTATGTTTTTTGTTACTTCTGTAAATGTCTCATATTGTCTTGCTTGGAGCTTTTCTCCCCGGGCCTCCGCTGTAAATGGACATGTATCCAGTCGGACTATCCCGGTTAACAAATGTAAAATAAAAATAAAAAATAAAATAAATTTGTAAAAAAAAATCTATACATTAACTAAGATGTTAGAGTTAACTGTTAGATTAGAGAATTAAAACCAGAATGAGAATTAGAATTTTATGGCAAATATTAGGCATTTATTACATTTATTCATTGTTCAAATGCACCTACAGTACAGCCAGAAGGTTGACTTTGGTCTCCCGTGGTAGCGAAAGAGGTAACTATATGATATATTTTATATGCAGCCCCAAGACTATTTCTGTTCAGTCAATGCGGCCCCGGCAAGCCAAAAGGTTGGACACCCCCATTTAAAGCATCTGGCATTTGTCAAACACCTTCTAAGTTGCCTAGGGTACACAGTAAACGAAAATAAATCAAAACTAGTGCCCTCACAAAACATAATATTCCTGGGTGCCAGCTTGAATACAACGGCCCAGATGGCTTATCTCACGCCAGACAAGCAACAACAGCTGACTCAGTATTACAAAACAATGGCAACAAAGACCCAACTCCCTGCAAGAAAAATTCTGCAGCCTTGGGATTCATGGCATCTTGCATACTACTAATACCATTTGCAAAACTGCATATGAGGAAATTACAATGGTACCTGAAAAGCGTATGGACTCAGCACAGCCACACCTTGGAAACAATGATACCACTCATTCCCTGCCTTCAACAGGAGTTTCTATGGTGGACACAGGCATGTCACCTCAACAAGGGTCAGCCTTTCACCTTACCCGCAGCCAGGCAAACTATGACCACAGATGCATCTGACTATGCCTGGGGGAGCACACATGGCAGGACAGTGCATTCAGGGAAAATGGACTACAGATCAGAGGCATCTGCATATCAATCAAAAAGAAATGCTAGCAGTACAGAATGCCCTAACAGCTTTCAAGGACCTCTTACACCCAGGACAACTAATAATAAAGACGGACAATACCACAGGGAGCACACATTCCTACCCTCTATGCAGGCAAGCAATGACCTTGTGGAACACTGCACTGTCTTACCAGGTTCAATTACAAGCACAATTCCTGCCAGGAAAGAAAAACACATTGGCAGACGACCTAAGCAGAAACATCATGGATCCACACGAGTGGAAACTAGATCCACAAGTATTTGCAATGATAGCTCAAAAATGGGGACGCCCAAACATAGATCTGTTTGCAAGCCCCCAAAACTACCAACTTCAAAAATTTTGCACAAGGACATTCCATCCACAAGCTTGGAAAGTGGACGCCCTCTCATTCAGTTGGAAAACATTAACAGTGTATGCCTTTCCTCCACTGCCTCTTCTAGCAAAGGTACTGCTGAAAGTCAGATTAGAGTGGCCACAAATGATACTCATTGCACCAGACTGGCCACGCCAGCATTGGTATCCAATTCTAAGGAACATGGCCCACGACCCACCATGGATTTTACCACAAATTCCTCACCTGCTCACCCAGCGAGACCATCAGATTGTACACAGCCAGCTCAAGACTTTAAACCTGGCTGCACGGCAAATTACCTAAACAACCAGCCAAAACCTCTATCCAAAGCTGTTATGGATGTCATTCTGGAGGCCCAGCACCAGGAAAACCTGTTCAGACAAATGGAAAAGATTTTGTGCTTGGAACCAGGCTAAGGGCCAAAATCACCTTGATCCAAACATTCCTCAGATTCTACAATATTTAACTGAGATGTTGCACAAAGGACTTTCCTTTTCATCTATTAAGATCCACGCCTCAGCAATTTCAGCTCATTACAACACGGATCCTCCTTTATTCTCACATCCACTCCTAAGACAGTACCTCAGAGGGGCTAAGAACATAAGACTGCCAAGGAGAGTACCAACACCTACTTTGGATCTCAACTTTGTTCTGGAAAAGCTTACACTGCCGCCCTTTGAACCAGCTTTTTCAGCTGATTTAAAATTTCTTTCATGGAAAATTGCCCTGCTACTAGCAATAACCTCAGCTAGAAGAGTCTCAGAGCTACAGGCACTAATGGCAGTGGAGCCTTTCCTCATTTTTCATCAAGACAGAGTGTCTCTACGAGCTAACCCTTCCTTTATGCCAAAGGTGGTATCCAGTGTGGCCCTAAACCAAACCATTCATTTGCCCACCTTTTTCCCAAATCCCCAGAACAAAGGAGAAAAACTCCTGCACTCTTTAGACATTCACAGGCAATTACGTTACTACTTGGATAAAACTAAGGCTTTCAGAAAAACTGACCAGCTCTTTGTAGCCTATGCTACAGGATCACAAGAAAAAGCCATCTCAAAACAGACAGGGCATTGCATACGTTTCTGCTACACGCATCATGGGAAACCGGTACCTGCTAACATTAGGTGCCACTCCACCAGGGCTACAGCTACATCAGCAGCCTTTCTCAGGGGAGTGCCAACCAAGGATATTCTGGAAGCTGCAACTTGGAGTTCAGCGCACACCTTCACCAAACACTATCACTTACCTCTATATTCTAAGACTAGAGCTGGTTTTGCCACTGCAGTTTTGCAGGGCCTACTAGCTTCTTCTAACCCTGTTTAACTCCACCTCCCATCCTTAGCTTTGGGATTCAACCCAAGTGTGATGACTGCAGCAGGGTAACACGATGAACATAGTACAGTTTTGTACCTACCATAAATGTAGATGTTAGAGTGTTCACCCTGCTGCAGTCCAGGTTACCCTCCCTCCATCCTCTCTGAACTATCTGAACTTATCTATACCACTCTATCCTATACAACCTCTGTGGTGTATTTGCTTGTGCCTAAAGGTATTGTTTTATTTTTATCTAGCTATATATATATATATATATATATATATATATATATATATATATATATATATATATTTATTTATTTATTTTTTTGCCTACCTATTGGGGGCACCTGACATCTGGGGCAAGAAAAACTGAAGAAAATGGCGTCGGATGTCTCTTATATACCCCTGGCGCACTGACGTCAGGGAAGAAGCGACAGCAGCCGATGCCGGACCAAGACTTTGGAATTCAGGTCCACTGTGGGACCACCTGATGACAGGATAACCCAAGTGTGATGACTGCAGCAGGGTGAACACTCTAACATCTACTTTTATGGTAGGTACAAAACTGTACCTTTGTACTGCTTTTCATGGCACTGTTCTTTTTCTTAATGCAGCTTGTTAGGGAAGATGCACAGTGGTAAGGCAAAACCTTTGTAGTACCAATTTAGAATGGTAATTGTAAAGTAAATGCATAAATTGATGCTTATAATTGTAAACCTAAACAATGTTAGAAGGGGATCTGTAGAAGTTGTTAGGTAAGTCTGTTTTTATTTTGTGGTGTCTCTTGCTAGACATCATTAATGTTGGATTAGATCTGCTTCAGGCATCTGATGTCATTGTCTTGCAGCCTTATCCCAGTCTGCAGGCATCCCCATTCTGTCTAGCTGAGTTTGTAAAATGAGTACTGCTTTTAAGCATTGTCCAATTCTTCCGAACACTGCAGCACTGCACTCCCTCATCTGGGTATGTTACCAGTGAGCTGTGTACCAAGCAACTTATTCATGTTGGTAATTTTCATCTGTTTTAGTCACACCTGACATGATGTCATCCTTAGTGTTGCATGCAGCTGTGCCTGCTGTGATCACCCCTTTCTGGGCCAGTAATCAAGGAGCCTGAATCCTCACCACTGACACTGGAAGGGGATGTTCACTTGGAATACAAATGGATACATTCAGTATTTCCAGATGCAGACCTCTCTGCATCAAGCACAATTTCACTTGAGTACACAGGGAACACAGTCTCTGGTCTGAATTTCTCTCTTTCCAGGTCCCAAATAAGACTCCCCACTGACACAGCTTCAAAGTTAAGTCCTCAGCCAGTTGCCCAAGCCAAGTCCTCCACCACACTCTGTGAAACCAGTGCTTTGTGTCCCTGCTGCAAGTAGCTGACACACAAACACTTTGATTTTTACATGCACACATGCCTGGGAAAGGCTGGCACAGGTTTACTAGCTCACCTCCCTTCTGCCCAGAGTATAAGGTAGTTATCACTGCCACCAGACACTCCACAATCTGCTACTCTAAGGCCCTTAACAAAGGGTGTCCAATTATACTATGTAATATTAATAATACAAATGGTAGTAGTTGACCAAGACAGCTAGGGATTCTAAAGTGGCCCACACATTGTCACCAAATGAATGCAAGTGCACTCAAAGGTTAAATACTTTCTAAAAGGACCAGCCACAATAAGTTTTAAATACATTTAATAGTAAAAGAACATGAAAATACTGAATATGAGTTGGATGAAGTGGTAATGACTTGTATCCAAGGGTGAGAGAGTGGTGATTGGAGCAGATTTCAATGAGCATGTTAGTGAAAGGAACAGAGGAAATGAAGTGATGGGTAGGTATGGTGTTAAGCAAAAGAATGCAGAAGGTCAGCTGGTAGTGAATTTTTGTGAAAAGGATGGACATGGCTGTAGTGAGTACGTATTTTAACAAGAGGGAGGAGCATAGGGTGACATACAAGAGTGGAGGGAGATGCACACAGGTGGATTATATCTTATATAGACAGGCCAGTCTGAAGGAGATTGAAGACTGTAAAGTGGTGGCAGGGGAAAGTGTAGTTAGGCAACATAGGATGGTGGAGTTCAAGGAAGAGATAAGACAGGCACTGGGTGACAATGAAGAGTTGCCGAATAGCTGGGTAACTACAGCAGAGCTAGTAAAGGAGATGGCTAGAAAGGTGCTTGGTGTGACATCTGGAAAGAGGACAAGGAGACCTGGTGGTGGAATGAGGAAGTACATGAGAGTATACAGAGAGGTTGGCGAAGAAGTGGGATTGTCAGAAAGATGAAGAAAGTAGACAGGAGTATAAGGAAATGAGGTGCATGGCAAAGAGAGAGGTGGCAAAGGAGAAGGCATATGAAGAGTTGTATGAAAGGTTGGGCAGAGAAAAGGACCTGTACCAATTGGCTAGACAGAGGGACCGAGCTAGTAAAGATGTGCAGCAGGTAAGGGGTGATAAAGGATAATGAGGGAAACGTACTCGCAAGCGAGGAGTGTGTGTTGAGCAGATGGAAAGAGTACTTTGAGGGGCTGATGAAGGAAGAGAATGAGAGGGAGAGAAGGTTGAATGATGTGAGGATAGTGAGTCATGAAATGCAGTGGATTAGCAAGGAGTAAGTAAGGATAGCTATGAAGAAGGATGAAGAATGGAAAGGCAGTTGGTCCAGATGACATACCTGTGGAAGCATGGAGGTGTTTGCAGTGGAGTTTTTAACTAGATTGTTTAAAGAAATCTTGGAAAGTGAGAGGATGCCTGAGGAACGGAGAAAAAGTGTTTTTGTACCGATTTTTAAGAATAAGAGTGATGTGCAGAGCTGTAGTAACTACAGAGGGATTAAATTGATCAGTTACAGCATGAAGTTATGGGAAAGAGTAGTGGAAGCTAGGTTAAGAAGGGAGGTGGTGATTAGTGATCAGCAGTATGGTTTCATGCCAGGAAAGAGCACTACAGATGCGATGTTTGCTGTGAGTTTTGATGGAGAAGTACAGAGAAGGTCAGGAGGGAGTTGCATTGTGTCTTTGTGGACTTAGAGAAAGCATATGATAGGGTGCCTAGAGAGGAGTTGTGGTATTATATGAGGAAATCAGGAGTGTCAGAGAAGTATGTAAGAATGGTACAGGATATGTACGAGGGTAGTGTGACAGCGGTGAGGTCTGAGGTGGGAGTGATGGATGCGTTTAAGGTGGAGGTGGGATTACATCAAGGATCAGTTCTGAGCCCTTTCTTATTTGCAGTGGTGATGGACAGGTTGACGGACAAGATCAGACAGGAGTCCCCGTGGACTATGATGTTTGCAGATGACATTGTGATCTGTAGTGAGTAGGGAGCAGGTGGAGATATGTTCTAGAGAGAAGAGAAATGAAGGTCAGCAGTACTAAGACATTATATGTGTGTGAATGAGAGGGAGGATAGAAGAATGGTGAGGATGCAGGGAGTAGAGGTGGTGGAGGTGTTTAAATACTTGAGATCAACAGTTCAGAGTAATGGTGAGTGTGGAAGAGGTGAAGAGAGTACAGGCAGGATGGAGTGGGTGTTGAAGAGTCGGGAGTGATTTGTGACAGACTAGTACCAGTAAGAGTGAAAGGGGAAGGGTCTACAAGAGGGTAGTGAGACCAGCTATGTTATATGGGTTGGAGACAGTGGCATTGATAAAAAGGCAGGAGTCAGAGCTGGACATGACAGAGTTAAAGATTTTAAGATTTGCATTGGGTGTGACGAGGGTGGACAGGATTAGGAATAAGTATATTAGAGGGTCAGCCCTGGTTGGAAGGTTTGGAGACAAATCCAGAGAGGCAAGATTACTTTGGTTTGGACATATGCTGAGGAGGGATGCAGAGTATATTGGAAAAAGATGCTAAGGATGAAGCTGCCAGGTAACAGGAAAAGAGGAAGGCCTAAGATAAGGTTTATGGATGTTGTGAGAGAGGACATGCAGGTGGTTGGTGTGACAGGGCAAGATGCAGAGGACAGGAAGAAATGGAAACAGATGATGCACTGTGGTGACCTCTAACGAGAGCAGCCAAAAGAAGACAATAGTAAACCAGAGAGTTCGAATCACAGGAAATATTGAAAGTAATGTGGATGGACAGACTCAAAGAAAAACAATATTTATACTAAGCCTCACTATAGTTTTATGACTGAATCTAGGAGATTTACTATCCCCTACCTACTTAGTAGAGCAAGGCAGATGATGTGGTTAATGGTCCTTGTTTTCAGGTCCAAGACAGAACACTCAGTACTAAGATCTTTCTCTTTGTAATATCTAAAATTTCCAAGATGGCTGGTAGAATAACCTCATCTGGTCACCTGACTCTAGGTTCTCACACTATTCCCCTTTGAAGCTTGAGACAGGATCTTAGCATAGATGTGTTGAGATGCATATCTAAAGTTTTGATGTTTATAGCAGTTCCTGGGGCTTTCCCTTCTTACTGAGCTAATGAACAAAGGCTTCTTCCAGACATGCTATCTCTGTTCCTGTTCAAAGCTGTGAGATGAGCACTTCCATGGCCCAACAAGTGGTCCATTTAAGTGCTTTTCTTAAAGTAAGAAGTAACCTAGCTGTTTAACCCCTTCTCTTCTACTGTCCTTTACTAACATGTATATACATATAGTCTCAAATGGATATTCTTCTCTGTCCAGCAGGACCCACTGTTGATGAATTTTTCTTCTAACACTAGTAACTTTACAAACACGTTTTGATTTTCAAATGCCATACAGTTCTAATACATTTGTAACATAAGCATTTGTGCAAATCAGTTTGATATTCAAAGGACATATCATTAGTTACAGAACTCCAGCTGACTATGCTGGCACTAACCCATATCATCACACCTGCATTTAGCATATCCCACCTTTAGCAACTTACTTTGCTGCATATTCTTTTAAATGTTTGCCACTATACAAGCCTGTACTCAACCCATAAAAAGTTAATATGCTCATCAAATGAGAGAGAGCCTGGAGTGTTGAATGTCAGTTGCTTGAATAGTAAACCAGAGTCGGTGCAGTAGTAGTTCTCTAGCTGTCTCCGTGGTTACACCTGTGTTAGAATCTGATGCTATTATCAGACCCCCTCTGACATTTTTCTTCCAGGGTGCAGCAGTGGTCCACTTGGGCATTTGACAGGCCAGCTGGATTTACCACTAGAGTTCACTGTACAGTATAAGATACATTTCCTAGAATGGATCTAGATGTGGTGATAAACACGGAATAATACAATCATATTAAGGAGTAGTAAAGCTTAATGCACAGTACTTGTATTCATCCTAGGATAGTCCTACATAATGAGGGTATTATATGTACAGGATTTATAATATTTATAGGAGGTGCTGAAATTAGTTGGGGGAGACAGAGGCCAAGTGGGGATAGAGGGAAGTAGTATAGAGAGACGAGAAAGTGGAGGGAAGAACTCAGTGAAAAAAAAAAACACTGCAAATAATTGGAAGTGAAGTACTACAGGAAGGAGAGGATGGTGTAGGAGAGTCACAGAAGATTGGGAAAGAAGTGGTAGAGCAAGTCATTTGCACCTTTACTTGTAGCGGAAGTAAGCGATTTTAAAGC
>NC_056733.1:1123727613-1123827613 GCF_019279795.1 Protopterus annectens
AAAGACCAACTGGGGACTTGATGGGGGTCTCACAGGCATCAGCATCCAGAGTTCTCCACCAGTTCCTAGATGCCATGCTACCACATGCCAGTGACCACATTTGTTTGCCCCTCACCCTTCTACCATGTAGCACTCTACCCTGAGGTACTGGGTGCTATAGATTACACTCATGTACACATCAAAGCACTGCCTGGTGAGGAGGATAGAATCTATGTCAATCGCAAGGGGTATCACTCCATCAACTGCCAGGTCATGTGCAATGCCCAGGGCATTATCATGAATGTGTGTGCTGGCAGCCCTGGCAGTTATCATGACTCCCATATCTGGCACGCATCACAGCTGTACCAGATGTTTGCTAGGGGGGACATCCCACACAGCCATTTACTCTGGGGGATGTTGGCTACTCACAGGAACCGTGGATGATGACATGCATCAGACATGCACAAACACCCACCAAAGAATACCATAATGAGGCACATGCACAAACTAGGAACATCATACAGCATGTGTTTGGGCTGCTGAAGACATGGTTCTGGTGCCTCAATATATCTGATGGAGCCCTGCAGTAGTCTCCAGCCACATGTATACACATTTTCACTGTATGTGCTATGCTACACAATATGATCCTGCAGAAACAGCTGCAGGAGGATCAGCAAAAGGAAGGAATACACAGTCCCCCACCAGTGCCTTTGTCCCCACAGCCACACCCACAGGGGGACTACGAGGATGAAACCCCTGAGGTTGACCCTGTAGACAGACGTAGGGATGCCCAGTATGCCCTGGCCTTGGCCGAGAGACAACCTAAGGGCCTAGGGACTGACACCTTACTCCAACTCACATACATATTAATAAAAATTATGCCAGCCAGCCCACACAACCTGTACCTAACCACATATTGGTTGTGTACTGTGTGCATCAGTCAGCCTCAAACTACAGGTCTGCTGCATTCGCAAGGTAAGTCACACACTTATTCACCACTTGTAAGGGGTAGTAACATATGGTAGCATATGCATGGACCTGGTGCATGTATGCAAGGGAATATAGTGGGCTACTGGGCTACTTGGAAAGCTCTAACAGCCACTTGGGACAACAGGTACTCTGTCCAATAGTATGTGCTCCATAATATGCATTAGGCCACATGGCTGACAAGTCCACTACATTATGCAAGAAAGATGGCAAACAGTGGGGTTACACAACAGTCACACAACTGTCCATGCCAGCAGAGCATGGACTGCTAGTCCCCCACCACCAACACATCAGTGTACCCATACAACTGCTGTAGCAGTAAATCTGCAATGATATATCAGCAGACCAGCCAATTCCAGTGCTGTGACATAGCACCTGGCCACACTTTCCATGTCTCACATAACGCAGGAGTGACAATGTATGTCTGTATGATGTTGGTTGTGTGATGAATGATGCATCCCTGTCTGGCAGCCTGTGTGGCTCAGTAGGCTAGGGACATTAGCATGGGTGCTGGTGTTGATGGTTTGAATCTGGCAGTATCCCATCTTTTTATGTGATGTAGTTGTATGGTGGTATCTCCACAGACTGTCTTACCCCTCAATCTGTTACTGCATGAAAGCTGGACAAACTCAGAGAGAATAGGTGGACACAGGGCCAAAACTAGAGACAGACATTCAGATGCTCTGATTCACCTAGAAGGTGGCTAGTATGAATGCAGGTTGCATCTATACAGCATATCTGAAGGATATAAAGTCCAACACTCATGTTTGTCTGTAGTTAGTACTATTCACTGACTGCCTTATACAACATTTTACTGGAACACCACCAATATATGAGGAACAGGCCAGACATATGGGATGAAATGCTAGACATTATGAAAAAACATGTACAGTGAGAGGCATTCCTCTCAGCTGTACAGAATTTTGCTTCATACATTTGGTCCATTGTTCATAAAATTGTGGTTTTTCTGGCAAATTAGTGAGTAATCATTACAGACTGAAGTTAAAAATTAATGACAGGCATTTGAGAGTCAGACATCATACCTTTCAGAAAATTCATGCTAAATCAAAACCTGTTATTCTATCACCTTTCTAAGTTTGTAAGTGCAATATGGAACAGTTGTCCCTATGTTTGGGCCATTGTCCCACCTTTACTAATAGCTTTGTACAGATTTCCTGCTGTAAGAAGTTGAGAGGTATGGTGAGAGGTATGAAGACTAGCACCCTGTATGAGGTGTTACATTATGCACCCTAGTCACATATTAATTACAGCACACAGCCAGGGAATGCCATGGACACGGTCAGGGAAATGCTGTACTACGGAAACAGGTGCAGCTGCCGACATCTGTAGCACACAAAATGCTGGCCTGGAGTGCAGGTAGCTCTGGCCTGGAGTCACTTTGTAAGTACTAGCAGTCCCACTGGGCATGCTCCTACACTTAGCCAACTTGAGTGCAGCTCTGTTGCCTCTTCCTCACAAAGACCTGCTATGTGGTAATACATATGTATATACAGACAGCTACCTCTACATATCTGTCTCTTCTTCTCCCACATGCCAATGGTATCAATCAGTATGTACCCCATATACATATAATACTGATATATAATATATATATATATACACACACACACACATATATATATATATATATATATATATATATATATATATATATATATATAAAAAACATATATAACTGCCAAGGTATTCTGTGGGCTGAAATGGTGATACTGTGCAATCTAGGTACTCATTGCCATGGTATTCCTGTAACAGGTGGATTACATAGTATTAATTACATAAAATGAAATTGTGACACTTGAGAGACGTGTGTGTACAGTACAGACACTAAACAGCAGTCATGCCTTGGTTGGCAGATATGGGATTAGAACCCAATAGCAGTGACTGCGACTGCAGCAACTTTTAACAGACACTCCATGCATACAGCCATACTAAGATTACACATATTATTTCTGACTGCACATTGCTGAGTTTTCACATTCTTGCTATTGATTTTAGCAGTCTGGGTAATCTAAACACACAATTCTCTACTCATAATATGGGCTATCTCACCCATTTACCTGTAGTTCCTGTGGAGAGAGAGACTCTGTGAGCATTACATTAGTGCTACCTATCACTGGATTTGAACCCTGGTCTGTGTGTGGCAAAATGTACTGTATAAAGAGCATTTAACAAACTGAGCTACTCAGTCACTACTGATTACTGACTGACTGATATCTGCCTAGAATGTAACTGGCAAAAAATATGACCTGCAGTACTACTATGGTGTTATACTGGACTGCAGTGACACTAGAACACACATGCATGACATAAAAGAATAACAAAGATAGTAGGTACACTGTATATCAGTCTAACAATGCTGGAGTACACACTTTATTGTTAGTGGGTTGAAATATCTGTGAAGGCAACAAACACTATCAGATCATGGAGTGGGCTGCCACTTCCATATACCTTGCTTACCTGATGTTTGTGGATGACAAGAGCATTATGTGAACAATATTGGCCTAGAGACAGCCTTGAACTGTGCTGTGTGTGTTAAACAGTACAATTAGCAGCCATTAGATTTGCATTCCACAGCTATTATAGTGATATACTTGACAGCAGCACCTTACCTTACAGCCTGAATGCATACAGCTCTACTGCAATGGTTACAACAAGACAATCCTGATGTACACCATTTTCCATGGTGTTATTGATATGAATTCATGTTTTATTGCAGAACAGTTGGCATTATCTATTTGTTTCAAAACAGCTCTAATTCCACAATTATTGCACTACAGACTTTATTGTATATACTTTAATGCAGTTCCTGATATTTTCATGTTTTTATTGCACAACCTCATTCCACCTTGCACTGACTCATCCAACTACCTCTACTATTATTTCATCTCACCCAAAACAATCCCTCCCCTACCAAAAAATAATTTTCTCTCTAATATCTATTGTACTATACTCTCCAATCTCAGTTATACTACTATTATCTCTGTGCATATTTTCCTAACCTATTAATGGCTAGTAGCTATATTTTGAAATGTTAAGCCTACAATTAAATTTATAACAAAGATATTCTCTTTATGTAAATGTTGAAATTTCTGTATTGAATTATGTCTATATTTTTGTAACATTGTGACAAGCAAATTGCAAATATCATGGAGCTTATCTGTAAATGTTTAATTACCTGTATGAACTATGTCCTTTTGTAACATGTGAAATGTAACTTGCAATTATTGTGGAGCTTTTCTCCCATGGCCTCCACTGAAAACTGGCTGTTCTTGGCTGAGTGGACTTCCCCGTTCATCAAATTTAAATAAAATAAATAAGAAACAGTTGACATTATTCATATATTTCAAAACAGCTCTTATTCCACAATTATTGCACTACACACTTTATTGTATATACTTTAATTCGGTTCCTGGTGGTGGTTCATGTTTTTATTGCACAACAGTTGGCATTATTCATTGCTTGCAATACAGTACTAATTCAACATTTATTGTACTACAGATTTTATTGAATATACTGTCATGCAGTTAATGCTTTACCCTTTCTTGCTTATTTCACTACAGTTAGCATAATAGAGCTGTACTCACCACACTCACGGTACAACCTGACCAGGCACCCAGTGTGCAACTTTACATTGTGAACCATCTCCTCTGCAGCTGTTGGGAGAGAAGCACACCATTATGCATACCAGTTTTTCAGACATTCAGATTAGATATTGGTGATTACTTACATCCTTGTAGGGCATTCCCTGCCCAAGCTTCTTGGACCCAGATGTCCAAGAGATCCCCCTTTTTCCATTTCAGGTCATCATGGTGGTTACAACACTGGTCACCTGTGTGGGGATACCAGTAACACTGATGAGTTCCCTTGCCTGCCAGTCTCAGGCCTCTGCCTTGCACTCTGAGCCCTGGAAACCTCCCTACAGCAGCCAGTCTTCATGTTTTTTTTTACTAGGAGTCCGACCATGACCCTGGACTCCAGAATGCCCCAATGCTCTGCCTAAAAGCATGCAGCTTCACCAACATCAGCTATAGTATCCTTCAGAGACAGTACTCCAATGGATTCTGAAGTATTCCAACCTTTTAGGCTTAATATAGGCTATTTTCCCACCATTACATGTCACTGGGCAACATTCAGAAAAGCTCTCTGTCACTTAGCTCTGCATGAACCAGTGTAGCTGAACTCAGACATGCAAAAACAGGCAGTACCAGAGTCTTAGGGTAGCTTAGCAGTGCACAAACCAGCCAAGCTGTGCGAAGCAGGGCATAAACATTGGCAGCCGTTATGTTTATGCAGTGCTTAGCAGGTCTCAGCAGGTCTAATGTGCATTTTAAAATTAAATACTTATTTGCCTTCCATGTATTCAAACCCTTGACCTCCTACACATGGAGCCGTGACTCTACCCATTAAGCTACATGGATATTTAGACATTAAGTGTACCTTTACATATCACACTGGGCTACCTATAAGCAGTGCTAAGCACCATGCTGCATTGCGCAGACATGTTCAGATATGCATAAACATACATTTAAATAAATAAATACATCTGGTTTCTATTTTTAGATATCTGGATATTGTCTGGTTACTGCTTAGTATTTCTGTTCTCCGTGCCACACTAACATGCTTTTTTTCTTAAAAAAAAATTAACAAAACACTAAAGGACAGTCCGGAGAGTCATTTACTCATCTGTGGACATGGTTACCACTACACCTCTTCCTACACCAAATCAATACCCATGTTCCTCGGTTCTCACTCAGCAACACACCATCATTAATATGCATGGTGTGCTGCTGAGGGGAATGTATACACGGATATGAAAACAGTCCGTGTACGCTCTGCCCTGTGTCTACACGGATTTTATTAAATCCTGGGGTATGTTTAAAAAAGTTAGTGCCTGACCCCAAAAATCTCCCTAACGATAGGACTAACATTTTTGATAGGTCCAAGAAAAAAGTATGTATTTTGTCAGCTTTAGCTTTTAGACCTATTAACTTCTCAGTGTATATATTGCAAAATAATAAGTGGAGATATTAAAGCAGGTGGAGAGTCTTGCTGCAGAAATAAAATAGAAAAGACAAGTTTGAACTCACCAGACATGTGGCCCAAAAGGTAGGTAAGCTCATGATTAAGTGCTACTATGATTTGTGGAACAATATCTGGGTCAATTATCCTCAAGACATGGCTGCAAATTTAACCATTACCAGAAGATATTAAAGGTTGTTAAATAGCTCCCTTGGTAAAAATTGTATTTAACCTGCTGACACAAGAAATTTTCAAGAAATAAGAAAAAAGGAAATATGATAAAATGGTGAAGCAACTCTTTCATCCACCTGTCCTCACAACTATTTTTTCAAACAGCTGGCCTTTTTACAGGTGCCAAAATAGAGCCCAAGAGTCCAAAAATAAGAAGGCCTTTGAGAAACAAAGACAGTTGTTTAAGTATTGAGCTAAATTTAGGAAGGCAGGTCTAGCCCAACCCTCCAGGCAACCATGACTCATCTAATCTTCAGACCTTCCCTTCCTCCTTCTCGGAGGTCTTACCCTGGTCAAGCATAGTTGGACAAAAATTACTATAGATAGATGGGTTTGAGACATTGTAATTTCAGAATTTAAGATAGAATTTTGAATTCTTCCTCCTTTTCTGGGAATGAATTCTGGACTCTTTCTGTCTTTCTTGGGATGCCTAGTACATCAGGGGATTAGCTGCAGCTTGCTATATCTCTTCTGAGCTAGTTATTGTATCAGAGGGCCACAGAGTATCCTTCTGGAGGGTAGGAAGATTCTAGACTGTATATGCAAGAACTCATGAAGTAAGGATGGCCCATGGAAACAGATTTTGGATATCACAATACTCTACCATTTCCTGCAGACACACGTTCAGAATGCTAAATCTGCAGGCCTTCCTTCCTTTGCTTATGCAAAGAGCATTTGTGATCATGCTAGACATCAGAAATTATTAATTTTATGTACCCGTAACCAAGAACAATTGAGATCCCTCTGGTTTAGGGCAGAAAGCCACCAGTATTCTTTGTAGTTAACTGTTGAAGTTCTGACTCTTGGGATTCTTGCCTGCAGGAGTCAGAAGACCAGCCCCAATCCCAGAGTTCTCAGCTTCACCCCTCCTGACCCAGTGGAGTCTCTCCCATTCTGATATGTGGGCATTGTTGGTATAAAGGGTAAGCTGGCTGGCATCACCTTTATTTCTTTCTTCCTGCAGAACAATGAACTTTCCATACTCTGTATAGCATAGTCAGTCCAACTACTCTAAGTGCACATATTAAAGTACCAGGACAATAAAACTGCTGCAAAACGTGCATGTTTGGCCTAAGCACATTATCTTGTGCACGAGTCTCTTTTCATACCTCCCCCAAACCCCCCCCCCAAAAAAAACACTCAAAGGAGGAGAGTGATTAGTAGACCTACAACATAATTTTGGTGTCTAATAGACCCTAAGCTTGAGGGTACTGATACCAGTTAGGTACTTCTGTAGTAGTCCCTGCACCCATTTCCTGTTTCAACTGAAGCTTTGGGAACACTCGCCACTGGAAGCCAACACACAGTCAGTCTCTAGCCTGTCTTCATGAGTCAAGTCCTCTTTGTTGTCTGTCTGGCCCTGAGCTGCTGTGCAGGTTTTGGCCTCTGACACTAGAATTCTGATTTTTGAATGAAAGGCTGATATCCCTTGGGAAGTTGGGATGCTGGGAAAGGAGGAAGATCAGGTATTGTATTGAATTTGTGGTCACCTGCCCTTATCCTGAGGTTTATAATCCCGACCAGAAACCTGAAGTGAGACTTTAGACAAAGATGCCAAAGTGGTCAATGGTCTATTTGCCCCACCCAGGTGTGACTGGGTCTCAGTCCGTTTCCCAGATCTCTTTTCAGGACCCATTCATATTGGCTTACAGTTTCATGGAATTTATGATATCCAGGGAATCAGCCGTTGAATAAGATTCTCTATCAGGGATCCTACGTGTTAAAAGAAAGACTTGGATTCCTCTGATTCTGAAGTAGAGAAGCTGGCTTATTTAGACCAGCTTTCCCCAGCCTCCTTCATAGATTCTGAGGCTGAGTACACCTTTTCCTCAGCCTTGCCATTTAATAAGGATTTATATTTTGGTGAGAACCTACATAGGATGAAGGACTCTTTCAACTGAGAATCTAAAGAATTCTTTCAAGCCCAGATCAGGAGCAAATAGTTCTTAGGCTTGCTGGAACCTAGACCCTGTGCACTCCTTCAGTCCTTAAAGTCTTGGATAATGTTTATAAAACAGCATCTCTGCAACCTGTTTCCCTACCTCCTGCCACCAGGAAGCCAGACTGCTTTTATACAGTCCAGATTTCCCACAAACACTTCTACAAGAATCATGTATTCGATCTGGCAGTGGTACAAGAATCGTGTGGTTGACCTACCTGTGGTATGAGAATCATGTGGTTTATCTAGCAGTGGTGTCCCTAGATTCCAGCAAGGGATCAAGTGGAGATGCTGTTCGTAATCCAATTCCAAATGCCAGGATCCTTGACCAGTTTGTTAAAAAGATTTACACCTCAGCTACCCTAACTTTTATGGCCTTCAGCTGTCAGTTACATGTGCTAAAATTCGAAAAGTCTCTCCAGTGAGCAATTAAGACAGAAGACAGAGATGATACAAGATGAAGGCCTTCTGATTGAAATGTTGGCCTTTTGAATCTCAGTTCTCAGCTAGCCAGGCACCCCATGAAGTGTGGCTATGATGCAGAAGATGCTTCAAGTAGGGCAGCTGCCATGGGGTCTGTGATGAGAAGGAATGCCTGGTTGAGAAGTCAGCTATTTCCAAGGCATGTAAAGGCAGAGTTCCTGGACACTCCATTGGATAATGAGCTTCTCTTTGGGGCCCCTGCAGAGAAGGTGATCAAAAAAGTGGAATAATAGGAGAAAACCATAACATTTGTTAAAGACCTGTTTCACTCTCCTCTGCCTACATATTCAGCTTCCCTATGACAGGGACTATCCCATCCAAAGATGTTCTTCATGTTTCACTGTTGCAGTCATCACACTTGGGTTATCTGCCTGTAGGTAGCCCCGAATACCAGAGTCTTGGGATTTCTGCGTAGGTTGTTGTCGCCTCTTCCATGACGTCAGGTTGTCAGGAGTACAAAGCATGCAGCCATAACCATTGCATCAGTTTTTCTTGCCGCATGGGAGCCTGAAGCAGAAGCAGTTCACAAGTGCCAGTCTGCCGCTCTTGAAATTTTCATTTTTCGAGTTTCAAACCTGAAGTCTTCTAAAGTTAAGTACCCTGTTGGGGATCCTTGTTTCTTGCTCTAACCGATGTCAGAAAAAGTTAACAATTGTCTTGCCTGTGCAAAGCAAATACCTCAAAGAGATTTTCATAATTACTGCATCCCCTGTTTAGGCCCAGACCACGACGTTCCTTGCTGACAGTTTTGTGCCTTGCTTAACACCCGAACTATTCATCATCGGACTATCTTTGTTATTAAATTCTTTCACTCTCATTCTCTGTATTCTGAAATGGCTTTGTTAAGCCATCCGACTACCGATCTTCCAAAATATCATAAGGATAAAGACAGAGACAGACCGCATAGGTCCAAAACTGCCGACGATGCTTCTGTTAAGCTAGCCACCAGTCTGCCGGTTCTCAGTGAGGTGCTTTTGCAGCACCTGATACCCGCTTCTACTGATTCGCAGGCCTCTGCTGAGACCCATTCAGAGTCTGGTATGCTGCGAGATGCTTCTTTGACTGTGGAACCTGTGGATATCTCTTCCTTGGATGGGTCCGGAGCCGTTGTGCAGGCACTGGCTTCTGAGGGTGTATTCCGACCTTCTGATGTATGGATTAAACTGACAACTTCATTTCTGACTAAAACTACTGAGTTTCTCAGGACCAGAGGTCGCACTACACCTAGAAAATCGATGACCAAAGCGCATGCTCAACCTTCCATGCCACACAAACAAATGCTTAGAATGGCTGAAGACCTGATAACTTTAATTAGGGGAAGCCAGCCTTCCCCCTTCAAAAGACAAATAATTGATTTTCCTTCTGATTCTGCAGACCATGAGTCCAATGACTCTGATCCCTCTGATTACCAGCACATTCCCTTATCTACCTATGAGGATTCAGATGCAGAGGATTCCATTCCTCTGCCTCCCCTACATAGGATTTTTCTTTTGGTGAAACCTTGCATACCTTAAGAGAGCATTTCTGCTGGGAATGCCAGGACTATCCTCAGTCCAAAAAGAGACTCGAGAATTTTTAGACTTGCCCCAGCACAGGCCTCTAGCTATACCCCCCTGTCCTGGAAATTGTAGATGATGTCTTCTTGGAATCCAGACTTACTCCTGATACTTTACCACCAGCTCTTAGAAAGCCTGACAGGTACCTGCCTCTCACAAATTTCTCTTTAAGAATCCCACTACGGATCCAGAGACCATTTCCCAGGGACCTAAAGGCATTAAGGCTACTACAGCTAAGAACCCTACCCCTTAAGACAGGGATTCTAGAGCTTTAGACAGATGGGGTAAGAAGGTATATACCTCTGCAACTCTTGCCATCAGGGCTTTGAATTGCCAGGTTCACATGTTAAAGTACCAGAAACATATTGTGGAACTGATTAAATAAAAATTGTTGTTGCTTCCAGATTGCAAAGAAAATAAAGATTTACAAGAGTTAATGCATTCTGCAAACCAAGTTAGTAAACATACTTTGCAGTGTGGTTTTGATGCCTTAGAAACATCTTGCAGGGCTGCTGTCACTGGGTCTGTACTGAGAAGGCATGCTAGGCTGAAGGAACAAATCTTGCCAGACCATGTCAAAGCAAAATTACTAGATGCTCCATTACACCAGGAATGCTTGTTTGGCACAAAAGCAGAAGATGTACTTCGTGTTTCACTGTTGCAGTCATTACATTTGGGTTATCTGCTTGCAGTAGCCCTCAGTCGGCCTGATTAACAAAGTTTTGGGTCCTGCGTCGGTTGCTGTCCCTTCTTCAATGACGTCAGGTCATCAGGGGTATAAAACATGCAGCCAACGCCATTACATCAGTCTTTCTTGCTGTGCGGTGCCCGAAGCAGAAGCAGTTCGCAAGTGCCGGTCGGCAGACTCCTGAAATTTTCGTTTTCAAGTTTCAGAACCGAAGTCTTCAACTAAAGCTAAGTACCCTGTTGGGGAAACTTTTTCTTGCTCCTTACCAATGTCAGTAAAAGTTAATAATTGCATTACTTATGGAAAGCAAATACCTCATAAAGATTTTCAATCGTACTGTATTCCTTGCCTAGGCCCTGACCACAACGTATCTTGCTGTCGGTTTTGTGCTTTATTTAATCAGCGCACTATCTGTCATCGGTATATTTTTGCCTCACATATTTCAGTTCTCTGTTTAATTATCCAGAAATGTCATCGGTTAGCCATCCGACTACTTGGATTTTGAAGAAACGCAAATATTAAGACAGAGACAGTCCGCCTAGGTCCAAAATAGGATATCCTAAGTGGTACTAGTCCTGTCTCTGTTTCATACACTTGATAACACCCTCCCTCACAAACTTCTCTGCAAGCTTTCATGTTTCTCTCTTAGACCCTAAGCCTCTCCCCTTTCACTGCATCTCCCAAACTCCTCTAGCCCACTCTAGCTGTAACTTCTCCTTCCTAATCTCTATCTCCTGTTTCTCATACTTCATTCTCGTCTAACACTCCAGATCTTTCTCCCTTTCTACTTACCCTCCTGTACACCTCCTTTTACTGATTGACTCCAGCTCCTTTCTGGACCTCTTTGGTTCTTCCCGCTCCGTTCGCCCTACGGGCTCACTCCGCTCCCCTACCCTACCCCCAAATCCCACCCACCCCCAGTGCATCTACCTTTATTTCTCTCATAGCCACACCCTCTACAACCCTTATCCCATCAAACACTTATACCCAATTACCACACCTCCCTTCCCCGCCCATTCTTGCCTCTAATTACCTACCTCATCTAACCCACTAAAACATTAGATTCCTACACACCCACTCAAATCTCTACTCTGTTTCCACATCCAATCTTATACTTTTAAACATAACTACTCCATGACTTACTTATCTCTCCTACATTTATAAACATCTTATCTACCACCTAACACCTCTGTATATTTCATAATCTAATTTCTCCAACTTCTATCTAGAGTTTATCTAGTTCCTAAACACTTACAACCCCCTATATATCTTACTTCTTTATTTAAATACTACTATTCTATTAATTCTTCCTCATCATGCTTTCCAAACAATCCTTCCTCTTCCTTTCACTATTACTACTTTTCTCCTTATCCTCTTTCTACCACCTTTCTCAGCCTACTATTTCCACGATCCCCCAACCTTTTCATACAACAAATTCTCACAACTCACCTTTCTTACCCACATACTCTCTTATTTCCCCCTACTTATTCCCCTCAGAAAACCTCCATCTTTTTCAACACAAACTGATCTCCTACCATGCTAACTTTATTACCATAACTGCTAGCAAAGCCCTCCAATTCACAAAAGAACCCAATCTCATCTCCTTGCTAACTACTCACACAAACTACTTCATACTACATCTGATTAGTACGCTCATCTCTGGAGACATCCATCCTAATCCAGGCCCTACCACTACAACCAATATTAACAAATCCCTATTATTTTCTTCTCTAAACTCCCAAAGTATAGTAAACAAAGTCCCAAACCTTCATGCTTGGCTCACACACAATAAGCCAGATATCCTAACTATTTCAGAAACTTGGCTAAAACCACACATTAGAGACTCTGAAATAGTTCCTCCAAACTTCTCTATCATAAGAAAAGACAGACCTCACAAAAAAGGTGGAGGAGTAGCCCTTCTATATTCTTCCTCCCTAGTAGTTACTCCCTACAATAAACCTATTCCACACTTCAACAACGCCGAACTTCTCCTGACCCTACTACAAATCAATAATCACAAACACATATGCATTGCTTCTCTTTACATCCCCCCTGGGGATAATATCTCCACACTTGAACTTATCCTTTCCTGGCTATCCACTAACATTAGTAATGAAACCATAATCCTAGGAGATGTAAACATTAACTGGGCCCTTGTCCAGTCTCCTACAAATTCCACAAACATCAACCTCTATAACTTCTCACAACTGATCACTTCAGTAACTTATCCTGCCAAAAACCTCTCCAATGGGAGTATACTGGACTGGATTCTAGTCTCCCATCCTCTCTATTTCACCAACAGCGGCACTCTTCCCGACCCACTTGGTGACCACACACCCACCTTCACCTACCGGCTTCCTACTGTCCTTCAACGAACCCATAACTATATCACATTCCGTGACCAAAAAAACTTCAACCCAATAACCTTCTCAAACTCATTACAAGCAATTAATTAGAATTGTCTAAAAATACTACCTCTTGAAAATGCAGTCTCATATTTTAACTCAACATTCTTAAAAGTACTAGACTCCCAAGCTCCCTTACGGACAAAAGAATAAAACCAAATCAGCCCCATGGCTTTCCAAAATACCCTTACTATCATGAGACAGAGATAAAGTCTGGACACGCTACCAAAAACATAAGTCAGCACCACTCCTAAGCGAATATAAAATGCTCGAAATAAAGCAAAGAAAATGATTACTTTTGATCGTCAAAACTACTTCTCAACACTCCAAAACCATAATAAAAACAACCCTCAAAAATTCTGGAAAGGGATCTCTACTCTCCTCCACCCCAGCAAACCAATTACTCCCACCCCAGATCCAAATGCTCCAGAATTTGATTTAGCCACACAATTTAATTCCTTCTTTATCAACTCCATCTCCAAATTGACCTCTTCATTCTCTAACACCTCTCTCTCCACTTCCACACCCTATTCCACACCCACTAACCCCTCTTCTTCCTCTTCTACACAAACCCCATCCTCATCTCCACTACCCCAAAATTCCCCCTCTTCTGACTGCACCCTCTTCTCATTAAATCCTGTACCTACAGCTACTATAAAGAAACTTCTTCAGAAATTGAAACCATGTACCAATGCTCCTGACAATATCCCTTCTTACTTTCTCAGTGTAGCCGCTAAAACTCTTGCCTACCCCATTAGCATCTTAATAAACCGCTCCCTTCAAGAATGCACAGTTCCCCAAATCTGGAAACAAGCTTTTATTATACCTCTACACAAAGGGGCAACAACAATAACATTAGCAATTTTAGTCCCATAGCCATCCTGTCCCCATTTCTAAACTCCTTGAAAAATGTGTCCAACTTCAGCTTCTTCCGCACCTCCTAGACAACCATCTCATTACCCCTACACAGCATGGTTTCAGACCTAATCATAGTACTATGACTGCCCTCCTCTCCTTCATTGAAACTGTAAATAAAGCCCGTGACTCTGGGCAAATTGTATCCACTTTGCTTCTTGACCTCTCCAAAGCCTTCGACACTATCTCTCACAACCTGCTCTTAACTAAGCTTTCCAAACTCCACCTATCTTCCTCCTCTCTGAACTGGTTCTCTAGTTACCTTTCCAACAGAAATCAAGCTGTAAAATGGAAAAAAGCTACCTCCCCCTTCCTTAGTACCCCCACTGGAGTGCCACAAGGCTCCATACTGGGTCCGCTTCTCTTCAATATATTTATAAATGACTTCTACAAATCAATTCCTTCCTCTAGTATCATCCAATATGCAGATGATTCTACTATCATCTGTTCTGCCTCTTCTATCCCTACACTACAAAAACTTACCCAAGAAGCTTTCTCTTCCACAGAGCAATGGATGCAAAGTAATCATCTAGCTCTCAATGCCACTAAGACCAAACTTATGTTATGTACTCCTTCAAAAGTTATCCCTCCAGACATAACTACATTCTTAATTACGAGTCAAAACAACTCACCCCTTGAAATAGTATCAGAAACTAAACTACTTGGGGTCCAAATTGACAACCTACTGAAATTCAACTCCCACCTCCAAATAAACATTAAAAAAACACATCAAAAACTTGGCATGCTTTATAGACAGAAAGCCTACCTCACATCTGACACTAAAATCTCTCTCTCTACCTCCTTTCTTATCCCCTCCCTTCTCTATGGTGCCCCACTACTAACTAATCTTCAGTCCTCTTTAAGAAAACAGCTTACTTCCTGCTATAACAAAATTGCAAAATTAAGCCACCAGCCATAAGTCCTCTACTCACCACTGTGTCTCCCTCCATAAACTAAAATGGCTAGAACTCCCCAATCAACTAACTTACATCCAACTAACTCTAGCCCATAAACTTATTCTAAACCCCTCACTCTGTCCCTCCCTTTCCTCTGCCTTTAAAATGCACCTCCCTAGTAGAATTCTAAGGTCAAACAATCAAAATCTACTTGAAGTACATAAACCTACTTATCCACCAGGAAAAAACCTTCTTTCCTTTAGCCTCGCTCGCCTCTGGAACTCCCTACCACCACTTATTCGCACCACCTCTAACCACGTCACCTTCAAAAAGTCTCTCTTCTTACATCTAGCAACACAGTGGGAATGCTCTTGCTCCCAACCCACATAACTAACTCTACTAAATCTCCTTCTATACCATATCCTACTTTATGTACCTACTATGTATGCTCTCTAATCTCTATTAACTTGTCTCTATTACTTGTAGGTCATTTCTAAATTATATTAACTGTTATAACTGCTATTATACATGTGATAAGTTTTGTTCTTTCCTGCCTAAACAGTACCAATAACTCTCTGTACCTAGATTGTTAATGTAAACTGTTGAATGTATATCTGCTTGTTTTGGAGCTTTTCTCCCCAGGACTCCATTGAAAACGGGTTCATTATGGCCCAATGGACTATCCTGGTAAACCAACTGCAATAAATAAATAAATAAATAAAAACTGCCGACGATGCTTCTCCTAAGCCAGTCGCCAGTTTGCTGGTACTCAGTAAGGCGCTTTCACAGCCCCTGATACCCGCTACTTCTGATTCTCAGGCCTCTACTGAGACCCGTTCGGAGTCTGGTATGCCGCGAGATGCTTCAACTATGGAACCCGCGGATGTCTCTACCTTGGATGGGTCCGGAGCCGCTGTGCAGGCACCGGCTTCTGAGGGTGTATTCAGGCCTACAGACTTGCATATTAAACCGATGCTTCCTTCTTCATTTAGGCCTAAATTTCTAACCATGCCTAAAAAAATGACGCCTAGACCGCATGCTCAGGCCTCTATGCCTAAAAAACAAATGATAAGAATGACTGAAGATCTTATAACTCTAATCAGGGGAAGCCATCCTCCCCCTTCTCAGAGACCTAGGACTGAAGTTGTTTATGAATCTTCTAACCAGGATTCTGATTTTTCTGATGGTCTAGATTTGCCCTTATCTACTTATGAGGATTCTGATGTAGAGGACTCTATTCCCTCTGCTTCCCCTCCAGAGGATTTTTCTTTTGGTGAAACCTTACATACTCTAAGGGAGCATTTCCACTGGGAAAGCCAGGATTTTTCTAATTCAAAAAAGAGGCTTAGGGATTTCTTACTCCTGCCTCAGCATAGGCCTTTAGCTATTCCTCCTGTACTAGAAATTGTTGATGATGCTTTTTCGGAATCTAGTTTGGCCCCTGATTCTTTGCCTCCTTCTCCTAAAAAACTGACAGATATTACAGGGTTCCTGATTCACACAAGTTCCTTTTTAAAAATCCTATTGTGGATCCAGAGACTATTTCACAGGGACCCAAGTGCATTAAGGCTTCTACTGCTAAAACTCCTACCCCTTCTGATAGAGAATCCAGGGTGCTGGATAGATGGGGTAAGAAGGTTTACACTTCTGCAACCTTGGCCATTAGGGCTTTAAACTGCCAGTTTCATATGTTAAAGTATCAGCAACATGTTACTGGAGTACTTAAACAGAAAATGATGTTGATTCCTGACTGTGCGGAAAATAAAGAATTACAGCATTTAATGCATTCTGCTGAACAGGTTGGAAAACATACTTTGCAATGTGGATTTGATTCATTAGAGGCCTCTTGCAGGGCTGCTGTTACTAGGTCTGTGCTCAGAAGGCATGCTTGGCTTAAGGAGTAATCTTTGCCTGATCATGTTAAATCTAAATTGTTGGATGCTCCCTTAAATCAGGACTGCCTGTTTGGCAACAAGGCAGGGGAAGTTCTTAAAAAGATGGAAGATAAAGCTAAATCTATGCAAACTGTTAAAGATTTCTTACAAGTTCAGCCTCCTAGATTGAGTAGGCACTGGCCCTCTAAGAATTTGTTCTTTCCAGCCCCTTCCAGGTCTTCTCAAGCCAAACCCAGACAAAGCAGAGACCCCAGGTTTCAGTCCCAGGAGACACACAAGACTAAGCAGTGGGGGGTTTCCGCACCCAAATCAGGGAGTAGTAAGACTCCCCCTATGGAAAACTGTCTCAATGACTTGCTTTTAAAACTTCCAAGCAGTTCCCAACTGAATGCTCCTTTAGGCGGAAAGATTGGTCTGCAGGCCAAAAACTGGGAACTCATTACCCAGGACAAATGGGTTTTAAATATAGTGTCCCAAGAATACCAATTTCACTTCCACACCTTACCAACACCAAGCGGATGGCCAGACCTACCCCCAAATCAGTGGGCAGAGGCCTAAGATCAAGTACTCTCTCTCTTAAGCAGGGGGGCTATTCAGTTGGTACCAGAAGAGGAAAAGGGACAAGGTTTCTATTCGAGACTTTTTCTGGTACCCAGAAAAGGCAATACATGGCATCCTATCCTGGACCTTTCTACTCTAAATACCTTTCTGGTGATTCCAAAATTCAAGGTGCTGACTCTTCACCAGCTGCTTCCTATGCTAGCAAAGATGCATGGTTGGCAACACTAGACTTAAAAGAAGCATACCTGCACATCCCTATCAGGGAGTCTTGCAGAAGATACCTACACTTCAAAGCAGGCTACATGCATTATCAGTTCTCTGCACTGCCCTTTGGCTTATCTACTGCACCCATGGTATTCACAAAGTGCCTATCTCCAGTCATTGTATTCTGCAGGCAAAGAAATATTCAAATATATCCATACCTGGACGATTGTCTAATTCAGGCAGAAAGCCAGGACATACTTTTAAATCATCTGGCCTTTGTTCAAAGGATACTGACTTGTCTGGAGTACACCATAAACGAAAAGAAATCACGCTTGCTACCCTATCAACAAATTATATTCCTGGGAGCAAGCTTGAATACAACTTCCCAGATGGCTTTCCTCACGCCAGAGAAACTGACTCAGATGACAACCTACTTCAAACAAGTGGCCACAAAAACCCAGTTATCTGCAAGGCAAATACTGCAAGCCTTGGGGTTCATGGCCTCCTGCATTCTTCTAATTCCATATACAAGGCTGCATATTAGGAAACTGCAATGGTATCTCAAAAGCCTATGGTGTCAACATTCACAAGATCTAGAAGCTATGATTCCTATCATACCTTGCCTACGCCTAGAGTTCCTTTGGTGGGCAGAGGCCTGCCACCAAAACAAGAGACTACCATTCACACTACCCCTTGCCGTCCAAACCTTAACAACAGATGCATCAGACTATGTATGGGGGGCTCACCTGACAGGGAAGTGCATTCAGGGCAAATGGAACCCAAGTCAAATGCACCAACACATAAATCAAAAGGAAATGTTAGCTGTACAGAATGCTCTGACAGCCTTCAAGGACCACATTCTTCCAGGACAACTAATGGTAAAGACGGACAACACCACGGTCATGTGGTACATAAACAGGGGGCTACACACCCTTACCCCCTCTGCAGACTAGCCATGACACTGTGGAGCACAGCCTTGATCTACTAAATAAATCTACAAGCTCAATTCCTGCCAGGAAAACTAAATATACTGGCAGATGGACTAAGCAGAAACCTCATGGACCCACACGAGTGGAAACTGGAACCAAGGATTTTCAACATGTTGACAAGCAAATGGGGGAGCCCAGAAAAAGACTTGTTTGCCTCTCCCCAGAACCATCAATTGGACAAATTTTGCAGAAGGATTCCCCAAAAACTAGCTTGTTAAGTGGATGCTCTAGCCTTCAGCAGGAAAAAACAGTTTATGCCTTTCCTCCTCTGCCTCTGCTCTCCAAGGTACTTCTAAAGATCAAACAGGACAAGCCAAGGATGATTTTAATTGCACCAGACTGGCCATGCCAACACTGGTACCCCCTCCTGCGCAGTGTGTCATGCTTGGCCCCATGGCACCTGCATCAGACTCCTTCCCTGTTGTTTCAGCAGGAGAACCAGATTCTTCACCCTCAGTTGCAAACCCTGAACCTAGCAGCCTGACTAATTACCTAATCTCTCCTTTGCCACCCCTCAGTAAATCAGTGATGGATATCATTTTAGAGGCTAGGAGGCCTAGTACTAGAAAATCTTATGCTGCAAAATGGAAAAGATTTTGTACCTAGAACCAATCTCAAGGGATGAGCACAGCAGTGCCCATTTTACCTCAGATTCTACAATACTTGACTGAAATGCTTCATAAGGGCTTGTCCTTTTCCTCCATCAAAATTCATGCCTCAGCCATTTCAGCTCATTATAGCACAGAGCCCTCCTCTCTTCTCTCACCCACCGCTCAAGCAGTTCCTCAGAGGGGCCAAAAATTTAAGGCCACCGAGGAGAGCTCCAACTCCAGCCAGGGATCTTAACTTTGTCTTGGAGAAACTCACTCTTCCTCCTTTCGAGCCAGCTGCTACTGCAGATTTAAAATTCCTTTCCTGGAAAACAGCTTTCCTTTTAGCAATCACTTCTGCAAGAAGGGTATCTGAGTTACAGGTCCTTATGGTAGTGGAGCCTTTCATCGTCTTTCATGCGGACAGGGTGTCCCTCAGAACCAATCCCTCCTTCATGCCCAAGGTGGTATCCAGTGTGGCTCTTAATCAGTCCATTCATTTGCCTACTTTCCTAACCCACAGAACAAAGGGGAATGGATACTGCACTCCTTAGATGTGCACAGACAACTTAGATTCTACTTGGACAGGAATAAACCTCAAAGGAAATCTGAACAACTGCTGGTGGCATTTGCTGCAGGGACAGAGGGGAAAGCTGTTTCAAAGCAAACCATTTCAAAATGGATAGGCCACTGCATTCTTTTCTGCTATAAGCACCATGGAAAACCTATCCCACAGGGCATCAGACCCCATTCAACCAGGGCTGCATCTACCTCTACAGCCTTTCTTAGGGGCATTCCTACAAGGGACATCCTAGAAGCTGCTACCTGGAGTTCTGTACATACTTTCACCAAGCATTATCATTTGCCAATTTTCTCTAAATCCAGAGCTGGGTTTGCCACTGCAGTCTTGCAGGGCCTTATAGCTGGTCCTAATTCTATTTAAATTCCTCCTCCCAACCTTAGCTTTGGGAATCTACCCAAATGTAATGACTGCAACAGAAAAACACGTAGAACATAGTACAGTTGTGTACACTTACCATAAATGTAGATGTTCGAGTGTATTCACTGTTGCAGTCCTGGTTACCCTCCCTCCAGTCCCCTTTCTTCTTTTGGCTATACCTCTACTCTCACTTACTATGCTCAAAAAGCTTTTTGATGTATTAGCTTTTTAGTTGGAGGTATATCCTTGTGTTATAGATTTAATTGCTTCCCATTAGGGGGGCACCTGACATCTGGGGCAAGACAAACTGATGTAATGGCGTCGGCTACATGTGTTATACCCCTGACGACCTGACGTCATGGAAGAAGGAACAGCAACCGATGCAGGACCCAAGACTTTGTTAATCAGGCCAACTGAGGGCTACTGCAAGCAGATAACCCAAATGTAATGACTGCAACAATGCATACACTCGAACATCTACATTTATGGTAAGTGTACACAACTGTACTTTCTTAAAAAGATGGAGGAAAAAGCTAAATCTATGCAAACTGTTAAAGATTTCTTACAGGTACAGCCACCCAGGTTCAGTAGGTATTGGCCTTCTAAAAACTGGTCCTTTCCAGTCCCTCCCAGGCCTTCTCAGTCCAAACCCAGGGGCAACAGACTACAGTCTCAGGGTATGCAGAGACCTAAACAATGGAGTGCTCCCACCTCAAAAACAGGGAGTGGTAAGCCACCCCCTTATGGAAAAAGTTCACAATGACTTTTCTATCATCCTTCCCAACCATGCCCAAGTACTTGCACCCCTAGGAGGAAAACTCGCCCTGCATGCAAAAAACTAGAAGTACATTACCCAAGACCAATGGGTCCTCAACAGTGTATCCCAGGGATACAGATTCCACTTCCACTCACTGCCAACCCCGAGTGGGATTCCAGAACTTCCTCCAAATCAGTGGGCAGAGGCGCAAAAGCAAGTACTTTCTCTTCTTAATATCAGGGCTATTCAACCTGTTCCAATAGGACAAAGGGGACAGGGTTTCTACTCCAGACTGTTCCTGGTGCCCAGAAAAGAGTGCTCTTGGTGCCCTATCCTGGATCTGTCAATCCTCAACACCTTCCTTGTGGTCCCGAAATTAAAAATGCTTACACTGCAATAGCTACTTCCTATGCTAGCCAAGGATGCATGGCTAGTCACCCTAGACTTAAAAGAAGCTCATCTGCACACCCCCTTAAGGGAATCTTGCAGGAAATATCTGTGTTTCAGGGCAGGGTCTATGCACTGTCAGTTCTCTGCACTTCCCTTTGGCTCATCTACCATGCCCAGGGTATTCGCAAAGTGCCTGGCTCCAGTCATTGCATACTGCAGGCAGAGAAATATTCAAATTTACCCATACTTGGATGATTGCCTGATTCAGGCAGACAGTCAGGAACTGCTACTCCAGCACCTGGCATTTGTAAAGAGACTTCTAACTTCCCTGGGGTACACCATCAACAAAAAGAAATCACAACTGCTGCCCAGCCAAAAAGTTGTATTCCTGGGAGCAAGCTTGAATACAGCTTCCCAGATGGCACTCCTCACTCCAGAAAATCAGGTCTATTTGACAAACTACTTCAATCTAATGGCCACCAAAACCCAGCTATCTGCAAGAAAAATACTACAGGCCCTAGGGTTCATGGCATCATGCATTCTACTCATTCCATATGCAAGACTGCATATGAGGAAACTTCAGTGGTACTTAAAAAGTCTCTGGTGCCAACATTCTCAGGACCTGGAATCAGTGATTCCTATCATTCCTTGTCTAAGGGTAGAGTTCCTTTGGTGGGCAGAGGCATGCAACCACAACAAGGGACTTCCTTTCAGTCAACCCCTCGGCGTCCAAACCATGACAACAGATGCATCAGACTATGCATGGGGGGCTCATATGGCAGGCAAATGCATTCAAGGCAAATGGAGCCCAGGACAAATTCACCTGCATATCAATCAAAAAGAAATGTTAGCTGTACAGAATGCTCTGACAGCCTTCAAATACCTTATCCTTCCAGGAGAGCTCCTAATAAGGACAGACAACACCACAGTTATGTGGTACATAAACAAGCAGGGGGGAACTCATTCCTACCCACTTTGCAGGTTAGTCATGGCTCTGTGGAACACGGCCTTGAGTAACCAAGTGCACCTGCAAGCTCATTTCCTACCAGGCAATGAAAATTCACTGGCAGATGACTTAAGCAGAAATCTACTGGACCCACACAAGTGGAAACTGGAACCCAACTCATTCAAACTTCTGATCCGGAGGTGGGGGACACCAGAGGTGGACCTCTTTGCCTTCCCCCCAAACAATCAATTGAAAAAATGTTGCACCAGAAATCCTCACAGCAATGCTTGGAAAGTGGATGCCCTATCCTTTGCATGGGAAAACCTTTCAGTTTATGCCTTCCGTCTCTGCCCCTCCTCTCAAAAGTACTACTCAAGATTACCTATCTTTTCTAAATCCAGAGCTGGATTTGCCATAGCAGTCTTACAAGGCCTGCTAGCCAGCCCTAATTCTTCTTGACTGCCTCCACCTTTCCTCAGTTTGGGAATCAACCCATGTGATGACTGCAGCAGTGAAACACGAAGAGCATAGTACAGCTTACCGTAAATGTAGATGTTCGAGTGTATTCACTGTTGCAGTCCTGGTTTCCCTCCCTCCAGCCCCCTGTTTTTTTTTCTAGAATTTCTACCTATCCTCTTTTTTGGCCATATTTTATGGCAGTGGTATTTATGTTTTACTGGAGGTGTTCCACACCATTTAATAGCTTCTTATTTTGGGGGCTCCTGACATCTGGGGCAAGAATAACTGATGTAATGGCATTGGCTACATGTTTTATACCGCTGACGACCTGACATCATGGAAGAGGTGACAGCATCCGATGCAGAAATCCCAAGACTCTAGTATTCAGGCTGACTGAGGCCTACCTGCAGGCAGATAACCCAAGTGTGATGACTGCAACAGTGAATACACTCGAACATCTACATTTATGCTAAGTGTACCTATCCCTGTCCCATTCCATACAGGACAAAGGCACAACCCAAAAGGTGAAACAAAAGTGGCAAACTGTATCAAAAAGTAGACCTGGGGCCTCAGGGCCAAGATACTCAAAAGGATTAGCTTATGACTCTTCTCAGTACCCCCCCCCCCTAACAATCCCATCTCAGTCCCCCTTTTCCTGTATCATCCTCAGTCAAGGTGGTATTCGTAGCCCTACACAAGATCCTGTTCCTTTCACAGTATTTCATCAGGATGGCCAGGGAGTTCCTCAGACTGCTGGGGTGCATGTCATCCTGCATAAGGATGGTGCCCCCAGCTAGGCTGCAAATACAACAATTATAGTAGCATATCAGGAAAAGGTGGAGCCAGTATCTACACTCCCTTCAGATCAGCAATATCCTTGCTTCCTTGCATAAGGAAGGAGATTGCATGGTGGATAGAGAACATCCATTCAGATAAGGGAGTTTCCTTCAGGCCTCTACATGGTTTCACATTACGGCTATAAGTTCCTCAGATACTGCTCGGAGAGCCTGTGCTGGGAACATGAGAATCCAAGAGATGTGGGACAAGTGATAGAGGAAAAAACACACACGAACATAAAGTGATGGCAATGATCCTTGCTGTCAGAGCATTCAAAGGCATTTGGCAACCTGGTCCACATTTGATAAGGGCAGACAATACCATAATTATGTGGTACATAAGCAAGCAAGCAAGGTGAGACTCACTTTGCCTCCTGTGCAGGTTGGCCATGAAGATTTGGGAGGCAGCCCAGGAGGTAGGAGTGACAATGATACATCCCCAGCCAAGACAACAGCTCTGCAAATAGATTAAGTGGGACAGCACTAGACACCAGTGAACAGATAGATGCTTAAGAGGAGTATTTTTAGATCTGCTCCACAAGTTAGGTATGCCAAAGATAGAAGGTTTTGCATCTCTAGACAATAGAAAACTCAGGAAGTATGCATGGGGATTCCCAAACAAGATGCCGTGGCAACAGATGCCTTCTCCATCTTCTGAGCAGACCTATTCCATATGCTTTCCATCTTGTTCCCCTCATCCTCAGGGTATTACAGTAGATCAGGAAGGCCAAGACAAGGAAGACTTGGATAACATTGTTTTTGCCAGTCTTGGTTGCCCTTCTTCTACGTCTTGCAAGGGTGGAGCCCCTCTTGCTGCTACAGCCAAATAGACATCCTATCCCAAAACAGGGGGTATGGTCATACATCCCAACTTTAAGGACTTTGAGGGTGACAGGGTGGATAACCTGTTTCTCATGTCCACCAGGCATGTTTTAAAAGAACATGTTGCACAGACTAAGGAAAGCTAGAACACCTACCACTAGAAAATCTTTTATAACTAAGTGGAAAATATTCACCCACTGGTGCCTTAATAGTGGATAGGACCTAAGCCAGTCCTTGGTCCTCACCTACCTGTCAGCCCTTTTTAAAGCAGGCCTATCTTATGATCTATTAAGGTTCATGCTGCTTGTCTGTCATTGCAATCCCCTGTGTTCCCATAACAGTTTATGAAATACTTTTTCAAAGTGGTCTTTCTCCTGAGACCTTCCAAAAAAATGAAATAACACCACCTTGGGATCTTAATTTTCTGTTGGAGAAACTATTCTTATCCCACGCACACCCCTGATCCAGTTGCATCCATTCTCGTCAAGCTGCTTTCTTTAAAGATTGTCCTATTGGCAGGATTTACCTCAGCTAGATGCATGTCTGAAATTCAGGCTGTCGTGTAGGGAGTTCTTCCTAGGTTTCATACAGGACCACCTTGCACACAAACCCTACATTCTCGCCCAAGTGTTTTTGATCCCAAAAGAATAAGGCAGAAGATAATTCTGAAGTTCCTTGATGTACACAGGCAATTCACATTTTATCTGTATAAAACTAAACTAAATAGAAAGTCAGACCAGCTTTTTCTCACATTTGCAAAGGAAAAGGAAGGAATGCCTACCAACATGCTACCTCAACGTGGCTTGTCAACTGTATTACTATTTGTTAGCTCCACAATAAGAAACAAATACCTGCGAGGGTAAGAGCTCATTCTGTGAGGGCCATGTCTGCTACCACTGCTTTTCTTAGGGTGGTCTCCAGCTAGGCTATTCTGTAAGCAGCCACCTGATCTTCTTTCTACACTTTTGGTGAACACTACAACTTAAGAACTATGTTCAGGGACAGGGTAGCATTTCCTTTGGCCATCAGGGTTTAGTGTCTTCTGCCCTGTTTCTCTCTAGCCATCCTCTCTTTCATAGCTCTGGGAATCATCCAAAAAGTCCGTACTGCAACAGTAAACTATGAAGAGCATAGTACAGTTGTGTTAGGAACTTACCATAATTGTAGACATTCTAGAAGGTTCACTGTTGCACTACCAGTTCCCTCCTTTCTATGTTAACCTTTGCCTTGGGTTGGAGTAGGTACCTAGTTCAACCCTGTTCTCTTCTACTAATATTCCTCTTACAGCCCTTATCATTGGGTGGGGCCATCTTTGCATAGGTCATGCTGTGGGTCATAGGTAACTGAGATTCAAAAGTCATGGCACAAAGAAACCAAAATAAAATACCTTTTATTTCTCAAATTAAAAACAGCAATAATTATAGGTTACATTCAATAAAACTGTGATTAAAAATAAGTGCTTTTGTTCATTGAATATGAACTTCCTCAGTTAATCCTTTCACATTAGTTTAAAGTTTAAATACCCTTTCAAAAACATTTGATTGGTTACTGCAGCCACACCCACAACCTACATCATTCCATTCAAAAAATGTTATGATGATACGCAAGTCATTGAATGAAATTAGTACATTTTATACAATCCTTAAATATCCTTAAAAACAATTTAGTTTGTTTGTGTCTTTCAGCTTTTCCCGGTTAGGGGTCGCCACAGCGGAACTCCGGTCCGCTAATGATTGGTAGTTGATTTTTACGTGCCGAGTTACCAGCCCTGACGCACAACCTTCAACGAAGGTACGCAAACAATAAATATTTGAAAATGTATATACACCCATGTACTTTTAAAAAAGTCTTTAAAAAGAGATTACAATACTTTAAATCAAATAATAAAAATAAATAATATTGAATAATTCCCATCAAAATACTTGTGAGCCAACTTTCCTTAAAACACTTGACCAGGGAACAATATGACTGATCGTTCCAAAGCGTTTAATTTTAATATACAGGATATAGAGCTTTGTTCATTTATACCTGGCCAGAGATTGGCGTTAAGATGTATTTGACAGATTAGTTCTTTCTTCTCCAATTGAAACATCAAGGGACCACCCCTGATACTAGGGTAAACATAATCAATTGCCATGTATCTAAAATAATGCCCTGGAAATTCCTGAATATGTTTAGCAAGTGCGTTGTTTAAATTACTTTTCTTAATATTATATTCATGCTCATAAACTCTCTCTCTTACCTTATGGTCAGTTTTGCTGTTGTAAAAACATGGGAAAACTGTACACATAGCCACATATATTACCTCTTGGACTCATAATTGAAATTCTCTTTTATTTTATGCTCAACCCCTTTTATATCACAAGATTTACCCACTTTAATTCATTTACAATAATGGCAACACCCACATTTCTTCATTTGTTCCAATTCAGTACTTTTCCACCCTGCAGTTTTTTTCCAAAATATCCTTAAGATTAGGCCTTCTGTGGTATACCAAAACTGGCTTATTCACCCACCTTGTTCCTAACCAATCTGTCCTCACAAACCAAAAACTAGTTTTTACACAAAATCAGTTTCAGTGTCCTATGGTCATTGTGATGCCTCAGCAATGGCCCGTAATCAAGGAGCCTCAATCTTCACCATTAGCACCAGTGGGGGACATACATTGGGGGGATGATAAGTACACACAGTAAAGTGCAGTTTCCCTTAAGAGCACACAGAGACCACAGTCAGTCTGGGGCTGATTTCTCCAGATCCCCAATAAGACCCCCCCACTGGCACAGCTATAGGGTTGAGATCTCAGCTGAGTGGCCAAGCCAAGACCTCCAGAACCCTCTCTGTCCAACCAGTGCTTCATGTCCCTGCCCCAGTAGCTGAGACACACACACTTTGAGGTTTGATTTATACACACACATGCGCATGCACACACACACACACACACACACACACACACACACACACACACACACACACACACACACACACACACACACACACACACACACACACACACCTGGGAAAGGCTGGCACAGGTTTACTAGCTATGCCCCCTTCTGCCCAGACTATAAGGTAGTTATTACTGCCACCAGCCGCAACCTTCATGGCTACTTTAAGGCCCTTAACAAAGGGTGTCCAGTCTCACTGTGTAATGTTACTATTAATCCAAATGGCAGCTTGACCAAGAGCAAGGCTATTAGGAGTTGCCCACACAGTGTCACCAAATAAATATGCAACTACTCTCAGAACTTAAATTTTGTTTGTGTCTTTCGGCTTTTCCTGGTTAGGGGTCGCCACAGCAGAACTCCAGTCCACTAAATACTCTCAGAGCTTAAATATGTCTCACAAATAACAGCCACAATGGAAAGTTTAAATATACTTAATAATAAATAATAAAAGAACGAGAAAATAGTATATAATCACAGTTACATCAGAGTTCAGAATTGCAGGAAATATTTAAAACAGCATTGCAGAAAAGTCTCAAATAAATAAAGAAAACATCTCGGCTGTACTTCACTATATTCCTGACCGTATCTAAGAGAAATTACTGTACCCTACTTAACTTGCATAACAAGGCAAACAGATGTGGGGAGTGGATGTTCTTGTCAGGTCAAAGACAAAATACAGAATGCTCAGTCTCTCTCTCAGAGAGTTCTTAAATTAATATCTCAAATATCACTGCTGGGGTAGCTTGCAGAATTCATCATTTCTTGTCATCTGACTTCAGTTCCCAGGCTCAAAAACAACAGCATTTAGCAACAACCTGTGAAAATACATAAACAAGGTTTTTTCCTTAGATCTAAGGAAGATCCTGAAAGCCATAAAACAATAAACGCTTGCAAGCCATAAAACAATAAACATTTCCAAGACAATAAAAAAAAAACTTCTGGTTCCAGACGTTGTGTATGTTACTGCACTGAAACTGAGAGATAACATCTTTTTATTAAATGGTTATAAAGTAATTTCAATTTTCAGCTTTTCTTCTGAAGTTAACTTCTTGCGTTTCAGTTTCCATTGCTAAAGTATATACATCTAAACAGTTACAGTAGTGTATATACATTTCTGTTCTAATCCAGCAGGGTACACTGTGGATACGTCTTTAAGCGGATCACCTACAGAACACAGACAGCCCAACACACCGTCACCCATATGGCTGATGCCATATGGTCAACACTCACAATATCGACAGTGCCAGAACTTCACAAACCACCCCACACACCCCCCGTACCTTTAATATAACAACTCCGAAATTGCACTACAGTGCAAGAATGGAAATTTTTCCATTCCGCACTATTGGGAGATAGCGTTTCCCCATTGTCGATATTCTGAACATCGACCATATGGCATCGGTCATATGGGTGTCAGCTTTGTGAGCTGTCAGCATTTTGTATGGGACCCCTTTAAGCTTAGTACTGTACAAACCCTGTTCATCACACACTTCTGTACCAGCAGTTTGATATACACATAACATACAGTTCTAATACATTTATAACACAAGCATATGAATCATGTTGATATTCACAAATGACATAATTATTTACAAAATTCCAAATAGCTGGGCTGGTAGTATTTCCTTTCGTGACAGTCATTATTAAATGTAGTGATAAATGTTGTACAATACTTTCCTCCCCTTAATCGCATACCTGAGGAATTGTCCACTTCATAGTCATTTGATTGTACTGGAATTTACTCCTGGGATCCTTTGTTTAAAATAGGTTTAAAATAGCATTTTCCCCTTTTCTTGCATACTTTATTTACCAGTTTCTCTAATAATTTCATAGGGTAGCCCCTTTTTCTAAAGATGTCCACCATATTGGAGCACTCATCAAAAAATGCTCCTCAAGTGAAACCATCCTGGATGTCTTCACTAGCTGCCCCTTAACCACCGAACATTTCTGGTGAAAAGGGTGTGAACTAGCGTAATGTAAAAAACTATTAGAATATGCTTTTTCTTGTATATCATGGAAATGTACATTTTATTAATTCTATCTTTACTTAAAATTACATCCAAGTAACATATTTTCTTCATATCTGCTTCATGGTTAAATGCTAGAAAACCAGTGGTATTACTAATATACTCAATAAATTCATCAAATTTCTCTTTATTTCTCTTCCAAATAATGCATTTATCATCCAGAAATTGGACGTGTAAGTGGAACTTATTTTTAAACCTATTAAATAATAACTTTCATTCGCAGAATGCCATCAACGTATTTGCAAAAAAACTGCTCCAGATGGGGAGCCCATGGCAACCCCACTTTTCTGTAAATAGTAGGTACCCTCAAAGAATATAATTATTAGCCAAAACCAACTCTAATAATTCTTCATATAAGTTTATGTCCACCTGGGGGGCCCCTTTTATATTTAAAAACTGAGTCACCCACTCTACCCATATGTCTTGGGAAACGGAGGTATAAAGATCCTTTACATCAACCGTCAGTAAGATTTCCCCAGGGTCATATTCCAAATCATTGATCAGTGTTAAAAAGTTCCACATATCTTTAACTATTTGTACCTTATCAGCCAGGAAGTTTTTAGTTTAATATCTAAAAATTTTGCACATGCTGAAGTGATGAAGAAGTAACTTGAAGTTTCACAGTGCTGTTTTTTTTCCTGTCTTGAGAAGCAACGTCTTCACCTGCATTACATTCCAAGTTATGGAATGATCTACAGTAACTGTGAAGCAAGCTATGTGATTCAGTAGCTGTTACAAACTACAGAACTGTATATGTGTTCTAGTGAAGGGTTTGCAGAAACAAAGTAAACTATAGCGGAATTACTTGAAACCCTGGTAGAGAGAAGAATGCATATAGACCAGCTTTTAGCAAGCTTACAGAGCAAGTGAAACTTATTTTGAGTGCATTTGTAAATCCCAGAACTACATAAACATTAAAGAAGTTGTCAAGCAGATGATATATGTATGGTCTTTATGAGGCTGAACCCCAAAATGGCCCATTTGGATTGGTGCTGTATCTTACTTCAATGAAAATTAAACTCCAGAGCCATACTGGTTATTTTGAATTGATGTGCTTCACAGGAGAACTAGAGCAAAAATGAATGTGCAAGACTCCTCTTCACATTTGAGTGAAAATGCTTTAAAGATACATGGGAATGGAGAGTACAGAGTATTTGGATTATGATAAATTCACAAAAGAACATTTGTCTACAGTAGGTATTACCACTGAAATGCATTCTATTAAACGTCACAGTTGGACTTCTAATGTCTGCAAGATGGTAAGAGCTCAAATTAATGCTCTTAACATGTTAATCTCTGGTTAGAGATTGATTCCAACAGTAAAGTAAAATTGATATTATTCTTTGTGCTTGATAGATTTAAAAGAACACTGCCTGTTAATATAAGAAAGTGGATATATCAAAATGATCCCAAATATACAGATAAACTCATTACTGCAGTTGAATATGCTTTGTTTAAAACTGAAATGTGTATACTTAAGCCTAAACCAGTAGTTACCAAGTCAGCATTGCCTTTGAAAAACAATTTGCCAAATACTGAGCTAACTTCTAACAGGTGTGGGCGAAGATGCTATATAGCCAGAATATGTATCAGTAAAGGGAGAAATTTGGATGGAGAATCAGAAATGTACCCCCTTGTCTGGCACCTATGTCAATAATGGACAGAGGCAGCCTATAAATGCTTGACCATCCAAGCCCTAGCCTACATATATGCCTTAAAATAATATTGTTTCCTAAACTTGTGAGATATGTTTGGGATGTTAAGTTACCTAAATTTGTGAGATATGTTTGGGATGCATGAGTAGCCTTAAAAAGATACCTGGGGCTATTAGTCTAGTATTCATCAATGTTCCTGCTAGGAGTGTGCAAATACCTGAAATGCATGCTGAAGAAGAGTCATGGATGAAAGTGATAAAACTGGTGGTAAACCTTTAGAGTCTGGATTGTCATTGTGCAGTAATTAATTAGTGAAATGCATGATATTTTTGATCCGTCTATGTGATATACCAAGCTGTACTTGAAATGGCAAGTCAGTGGTGCTTTATACCCTGTCCAGGAGGCCTTCGTGTGATAACATCATTAGTTCATTCAGAGAGTAAGGAAATGGGGGCAATGCTGAATTAGCTGGTCCAAATGCATTTAAGCTCATAGAAGAGAGGCAATAAGGGGTCATTCGTATGTGCCTGTATTTCTATTACCCCCTTATTTTCATAATCTCAGACAGTGTAATTTCTGACTTGGAGATAAATGAGTTACGTCACATTAGGGCCCTAGTATGGGGAAAAAGCCAAGAATATCTGGGCCAGGGAACAAGACTGCCTGCTTCTGGTAGCCGAGCAGAGATATGGACACAGGCAGGGACACAAAGCACCCCCATGACAGCTCCTCTCTCCAGAGAGAGTCAGATTCCTCATATTCAGAAGGTGAGGAAGAACTGGATTACACATCTCAGCTGTATAACACAAAGGACATCTTGTCTTCTGCCCCCTTGAGGATCTTTCATTTGGGAAGACATTGGACTTGATGAGTGATCATGATGTCTCAGCATCCCAGAAAAGAAGAAAAAAATCTGGCACTGGAACCTTCTAAATCACTATATATCACTATATTATTGAAAGCCCTACAGGATACTTTTGAAACTGCATCTTTGGAACCAGACTTCCAACCCCCTACTTCCATCAGGTAAGGTTCACAATGCCATGCAAGTGGGCTGGCACACTATTACATATGGGCATAATGCTTTGGATGCATCATCTAGAGCTGTTGTGATGTGGGCTGTCACTAGGAGACATACCAAGCATGAGACTTCAGACCCTGCCAAAGGATGTCTAGACATGGCTTCTCAATGCCCCTCTTGATTAAGAGTTTCTCTTGAGGGTCCCATCTGAGTAAGTCTTTAAGAATCTGAAAGAGAAAGGGAAGACTATGTAATCAGTGAAACAACTGTTCCATCCCCTTATTTCCAAATGTAGCAAGAATTATTTTGATAAACATTGGTCTTACTATGGAAACATGGGAAGGACAAACAGCCAAAAAGATAGAAAGTGTTCCCAAAAGGGGAAGTGGTAGTCAAATGAAAGATAAAGGACTGAAAGTCCTCAAAGCCAAAACCAGAACAGGATACAACAGTGACCATGTACTATTTCTCTCTCCCCTACATAAGAAAATAAATCCCCATTTGCCACACATTCTAAAAGGCTGGATGCCACCTGCACTTTTTTATCAGCAGTTGACAAACATCACAAAAGCCAAGTGGTATCTAAATACTATCTCAGGTGTTAAGAAGCAGTTCAAAGCTGTTCTTAGAATTCAGGCTATTCCAAGCCATCCCACCCCTCCAAGCAAACAGAAAGATCTAGTAAGGCCTGTCATACAAGATATGCTTTCATAGGGAGCAAAAGAGTTCTCCAAGTAGGCATCTTCACTCAAGGTTATTCTTGGTGCAAAGAAAGGGTGGATCCCAGAGACCCACCCTAAATCCCAAGATTCCTTAGGGTCTCAAAATTGAAAATATTAGTCTTAATGCCCCTTTGCCCTTTCTGGATCCTCAGCAAATGGTGGTAGCTCTGGAACTAAGTGATATCTACCTTTATATACCCAATCACAAAGACCACAGGTGCTTCCTCAAATTCAAAATGGAGAGCTAACACTACCAGTTTACGGCCCTACCCTTTGGTTTTGCTACTGCACCAAAAGTGTTTATAGAATGTGTAGTTCTAGTAATAGTCCACTATAGGACCAAGGACATTGACTTATACATCTATCGAGATGCGTGCCTCATAGTGACTGAGTCCCAGGAGGAACTGTAGAACGGCTTAGTCTATACCCTAGAATGTTTTATGAAGTTGTGTTTCTCACTAAACCTTCTAGAATCCAATATACCCATCTCCATGCCAGTGTCTTTCTTATGGGCAGTATTAGGTTCATAGGTTCATAGTTTAGTACTAAGCTAGCTGCCCTTGCGAGCCATTTGAAGCCTAGCCAATTATCCCTTGTGAGACTCAAACCCTGCACCTTGTGTTTGTAAGGCAAACACCTTAGCCATTAAGCCACCCTCCCAACCCCTTCAAAAGGAAGAGAATGTTTCTGCCTCAGGATAATGTGGAATTTCTTCTTGCACTGTTCTGGAACATGGAATTAAGGAATGAGTCTCAACTTAGGAATTTACGATAATTTGGGGTTATATGGCATCTGTGATTCTAATGGTGCTTTTAGCAAGTCAGCCTATGAGGAAGCTGCAGTATTTCCAGGGGAAAATGCATCAGTAGTATCAACAGTCTTTTCAGATCTCTTTCCTGATCCTGCCTTGCATAAGGAAGGAACTGGAATGGTGGACTCTTCAAACACCAAGCAATTGAGTTTGCTTTTCAGACAAACCCCCCCCCCCTTTCAAATCAGACCTTGACTATAGATGCCTTAGGGACTATCTTTGGTCCTTATACAGTGGACCTCAGAGTTTAGAGCAGCTGGGATGCCATGAAACATAGGAGGGACATAAACCCGAAGGAAATGCTGACATTGATCTTGGCACTCAAAATTTTTAATAAGTTTGGAAACCAGGAGTAGTTCACCTGATTATATGGTCATGTGGTATAGAGGCCGGTAATGAAGCATCAATTCTTATCCTCTGTACAGGTTGGACACTGCAGGTTTAAAAAGAAGTCCTACAGGCCCAGGTGACCCTCACAGCCACTTACATCCCTTCCCATACAAATAGAAGCTAGATAGGATCACCTTTTGGGACCTGACTCACAGGTCAGGTGTATCAGGCTCTCTTTGCTTCTATAAACAACAGACAGCTGCAGAAGTGGATTCCTTCTCCCTGAATTGTGCATCCATATTCCTTCCATATCCTCATTCCTCAGGTAATCCAGAAAACAAGGGAGGAGAGACCACATTTTATACTAGTTGCTCCTTCCTGGTCCAGGCACCATTGTTTGTCCATTTATACTTAAAATGGTAAGGAGGGAACTGTGCCAGTCATCTGACTGTGTGAACCTCCTGACACAAATACAATGAGTCCTTGGTACACTCACACTTATCCATGCTTAGATTAACAGCATGGAGCATATGACCTTACTACCCTTTGGATTAATTCTACTCAGTGGATTTGCTTAATATAATGAAACTAAGAAACCAAGAACAAGGAAATCCTCCCTAGTCAAATGGAAGATATTTTCTCTCTTGTGTCAAAGGAAGAACTAAGAGCTACAATTAGTTACTCTATGTCTGGTTCAGCAGAATTTGTCTGAGTTATTTAGCTCAGGGCTTAGGTATGTATGCTTCAATAAAGATACATCTGTCAGCCATTCATCCTACTTACCCAGAGAATCCACTTTAGTTTCTAGGCCTCTGGTGAAACACGTTTCCCAGATGTGTCCTACATGTCGAACCCTTCAGGAAAGAGGTCACTTCATCCTGGGATCTGAATTTCATTTTAGAGGAATTAACCTGCACCCTTTTGATCCAGCATCTATAGCACCCAATACTTTCCCTGGAAGACTGCCTTTTTCACAGCTGTTACTTTAGCAAGGAAGATATTCAAACTCCAGGCATTAATGTGAAAAGAGCCTTTCTTAATCATTCACAAAGATAAGGTGAGCTTATGCATGGACCCCTCATTCATGCCAAATATTATTACAGAGGTATCCCTAAACCAAGCCATTCAGTTTTGTGTTTTTTACCCTAACTCACAGAAGATGATGGAAAGGATTTTGTACTCCATGGATTCTCACTGACAAATGAAGTATTACTTGGATAGAACTAAGTGTTCAGGGAAGACCAAGCATCTGTTCATTTGTTTGCTACAAGTTGGATGCCAGTGTCAGTGTAAACTATTTCCAAATCGATAGCTCATTGCATATTCTTATGTCATATGACTCATGGGAAAACAATGTAAAGACCACATCAGAGCTTATTCTGCTAGGGCCACATGAACTATCAATGCCTGTTTTTATGCGGTCAGTACACAAGACATCCAGCAACATGGTCCTCGGTGCACACTTTCACCATACGCTATACGTGTAAGGCCTATCTAGATGTTCAGTCTAGAGCCATGGTGGCATTTGCCTCTGCCATCCTGTAAGGCTTTTCCAGTCCTCCTCTGGACCTTAGCCAGCCACCCTCCACTGTTGAAAGAAAGCTTTGGGAATCATCCCTCTTGTGATGTCTGAAACTATGATCCATATGAAGAGCATAGCACAGTTTTGTAAGGAGTGTAAGTTACCATGATAGTAGATGTCTGAGAAAAGCCTGCTGTCATAGTACCAGTCCCATCCATTCATCCCCACTTCCTTTTCTGGAGGCATCCTTAGGCTGGGGTGTTTCCCTGAGACTGTCCCCATTCTTTTTTTCCTCTTTCCTATGGTTCTTGGTACTCCCGTTAGGACTCTGCCCTCCTCTTTTTGTCCAAGTTCATTTATGAGGACCAAACTTACAGGATGGTTTTCCTAGCTGGCCTTTAGGGCAGCTTGTGGTGACATCTTTCTGTACTAGAGAGTGGCAATGCAGCTTCTGGGGGACAAGATCATACTAAAGATGGCACGGGCTAATACATCTTTTATAGTGGAAGCATACAGATGTCCCATGACAGGCAGAATCAGTGTAGCCATGGAGGAAGGGTACTCCGTTCAGGAAAACTGACTTCTATATTTTACCAATGAGAGGGATCCCACTTGTGATGAGTGCAGCAGTGATCCTCCTTGAACGCCTGCCATTGTGTAAGTTACTTACACCATTGAACTATGTCATATCTGACAACGATTCCCTATAGAGAAAACAGGAATCAAGAGGATTTGTACATGGCTGTGAATTCCCCGTTACTCTCTTTTTGGAGAGAAGTTAAACCGACGCTGCTTTAGATACTGGTCTCAGGTGGATGAAGGGGATCCTTTGGCATTTACTGAAAATGGGCATTTTTATTAAAATATTGCATTAAAATCATAAATGCAGGTGAAAATAGGTTAACCAAAAATATTACATATGATTTCCTTTTTCATTACAGCACAAAAAAGTATACACATATTTATGTAGAAGCAACAAAGGAGGCTCCAGACCACGGCTACTAAAAACATATAAAAGTTTTAATCCAAAGTGAGCGCTTTCATAGCTCAAGGCTACTTCATCAGACAAAACTTACATCAAAATGTGCAGTTTATATACCTTCAAGCTAAGTAATCAATCAAGTAACAAACTAATTAGCTTAAAGGCCACAGAAGTACCTCACAAAGAGGATTACTGGCCTCAAACAAATGCCCTACACTGACCGCCTCAAAAAACTCCAGCTTTACTCCGTAGCATATCGCCTACTCCGAGGTGATCTCTGCCTAACATATAAAGCTATGTCAAACCCAGAGCTGTTGGGCATGCTACACCTAAAGAAATCCCAATCCCTCCGAGCTACATGCTCTAGGGATCTAAACCTTGTCACCACAATAAACAAGACATGCTGGAGGGATAGATTCCTGTCCCAGAGACTTCCCATACTCTGGAACAGGCTACCCATCTATGTCAAGCAAAGTTCTTCATTAGCACTCTTCAAGAAAAATCTTAATGAGTGGATGGGAAATAGGAAATACACCATGGGGATCACTTCTGTGTCTCTGCTCGACAGTGACACAGGAAAATAACTTTCTTGGGTGGCGTAAGCCAGGGAACCTTGTTGGCTAGGCTTTCGTAGGCCCTTGGGCCGATAGCCTAGTACCTATCTATGAACCTATAATTAGGTGCAAGATGCTTTCCATGCAGTTTTACATTTTGGGTTTACTTAGTGTCAATGAATTTGGCTATGTGCCTTTAAGCTAATTAGTTTGTTAATTGATTGCTTACTTAGCTTGAAGGTATATAAACTGCACATTTTGATGTAAGTTTTGTCTGATGAAGTAGCCTTGAGCTACGAAAGCGCTCACTTTGGATTAAAACTTTTATATGTTTTTAGTAGCCGTGGTCTGGAGCCTCCTTTGGTTGCTTCTACATTGGATTTCTAATTTTGGAGAAACAGTTTGCCTGCACCACTTTATTGGTATTTGCTTATACACATATTTATCCTTCTCCTTTTAATGCCAGAAAATAAAACTTTGCTGTTATCATTTGCTATCATTTATATCTTGATACATTTCTGTCTTCGATTTTAACCAATAATATTTGTAAAACTGCAAATTCCTAGCAATGTGATTTATTGATTCTCTTTTTGTAATGATGTTTACAATTTTCACTTTGTAAACATTATTTTGTCATCATAAACACCTTCTTTGGGTCTGATTCCAGAAGGGTCTATATTCGCTTGGCCGTTATCGTGAATTTGCCCTTTTCCCCAATGTAGAGTATCTCGGAGTTGATATATTTAGTTAGGGTGTGCCCCCCACATCAGGGAGTGGGTCGGGTGAAGCCCCCCACTTTTTATTAGGGTTGAAAGTTTGTTTTACTGTCCGCCGGCCTAGCAAATTTTTCCCTGTGAAAAAATTTGCAGACGTCGTATTCAGCTTTGACTGTTTAAGTGTCGACAACCTTAATGTTCGTCTTTATAATATAGACCCTTCCAGAAGACTTATTCTCAGTGAGTGTGAGTGACATACTCTTGTGTAAGCTTGCCCTGATTCTGAAAGACTTTTATTCTGTGTAAATGAGTTACTTTGGTGTAAGGCCTATCTATATACAGACTTACACCAGGGGAGCACAATTCCAAAAAACGTGTTCACAGAGTAAGTGACTTCGTCTGAGAGCAAGTCTTTTGGAATCTGGCCCTTTGCCTCAAAACACACACACACATATATATTCTCACCAAACCTTCATTTTCAACTTTATTTACAACTCTACTCTGAATCCATTCATTCTTTCACATTTAGATAATACATTTATATATTTATTTATTTGTCTTTGTTGACCAGGAATGTCTGACTGGGTAATACCCATTTTCAGAAGAAGCTCAGGGAAAAAAGCTCCATTTGTTTACATTGCATTATACTTAATTCCAGTTAAACACAGATGAGGTACATTTCTGTTTACATTTATACACATGCAGTTGTTAACAGTTATACATTATAAGACTTTATAGAGGTAGAAGTTATTAAAGAGAAAGCCCATGTGCAACTTAGTGGATTGTTATGTTAACACTTAATTTTGTCATTTCAGTGAGAGGTTGAGAGTATTCTGTTTAAGGAGAGTATTTGGAAAGTATCTTATGTTGAGCATAAAGTCTTAAACTGGTGATGAGCATGTCCAGGACCTGGACTTGTAAAGATATTGTTTAAGCAGTGGTTTAAAACTACTGTGTTTGTCAGAGAGTTTTATTTGTGTGGGGATACTGTTCTAGAGTTTAGCGATGTATTAGAGTACAGCAAGTCTCTTGCAACATTATTTGACTTATTTGTGAGTAGTAAGTATTTATAACTAGAATGGAGCCCCCTTGGTAGACAATAGGTCAGTAATAAGTTTTGTAGTGCAGGACATTTTTCTGTGTGATGAATGAGTTTGTGTGCTGTAGTTGTGAATAACTTACATAGTTGTGCAGTTCAAGCCAGGTTAATTGTTTTAAGCTATGACAATGTTGAGTCCTGTGAGGGAGACTGGTGGCAAATTTAGATATTTTATTGTAACAGGAGGCAAGTTTCTTTCTTTGAGTATTATTTAAGTTTATTAGGAGAGTGGTGGCATATAAGAGAGTTGGCAATAAGAAGGAGGTAGATAGAGTTTTTCTTGCAGTATTTGTAAGGAATCCATTGATCCTATAAAGGGAGATTAGTTTTTGGTGTGTAGATTTAACGGTGTGCAGTATATGTTGGTCATATTTGATATTGTCATCTATTATGACACCTAGAAGTTTACTGTGAGTTACAGTTTCAATGACAGTATTATTTGCTGACTTTATAGTAAAAGATTGCTTTTGATTTTGGTAACTTTGAAGGCAAAATGCATTAACTTAGTTTACTTGGGGTTGAGTAGGAGGTTTGATTCTTTGAGCCAGGTTTCTACAGATGAGGAAGATTTTTGAGTAATGTCTTGGAGCTTATTTATTGTTGAGGCCACACGTATTAATGCTGAGTCGTCTGCATATTGAACTAAACTAGTGTGGTGAGTGGAGGTTTGAAGGTCATTAATAAATATGCTAAACAGGAGAGGACCCAGGATAGAGCCTTGAGGGACACCTGTGGTAACTGGTTGAAAGGATGAGTAGGTTTGTTGCCATTTAGCGGCTTGTTGCCCTCCAGATAGGTAACTAAAGAACCACAACAAAGAGTATTATAAAAGCCATATTGAGGAGAGTCGACTGAGCAATTGCTGGTGCGAGACAGTATCAAATGCCTTTGACAATTTTATTTATTTATTTTTATTTTACATTTGTTGACCGGGCTAGTCCAACTGGATATATGTCCGTTTTCAGTAGAGGCCCGGGGAGAAAAGCTAAGAACATGGTGGACACAAGCAGACCATCGTTTCTATGTCCGTTTATTATACTGGTAAAATGTAGTAGAGCAGTAGTGGTGCTGTGCTGGGACCTAAAGCCATGTTGTGTATCTGAGAGCAGGTTATTTGAGGTTAGGTATTGCATCAGCTGCATATGGATGCATTTCTCTAATGTTTTGGTGAGGAGGGAGAGAATCGCTATTGGCCTGTAGTTATTAAACTCTGTAGATGTGCTGCCTTTATGCAGTGGTACGGTGTGGGATTTGTTTCTTCAGTGATGGGACTCATCTTTCTTCTATGGACCTATTGATTAGTATGGACACAGGCAAGGCTATGACTTCTGTGGCTATTTTTAGATAGCCTGATGGTAGTTGGTCTACAGCTACGGAAGTAGTTTTTAGTTTAAGGAGCAACCTCACTATGAGCAAGGTGGGTACAGGACAGAAACAGAAGAGTTGTGGGTGGTTTTGGTTGGACAGGGGTAGAGAGAGGGGGCAGATGTACTAGTGCCTAAGAAAGATAATATTGATTGTATAAACCAGGAATTAAACTGTGTGGGGATAGAGTCTGTTTTATTGTTTATTTTGGAGAGGGAGGGGTGGTCTTGCTAGGGTGGAGTAGTTTATTTAGTGATGACCAAAAAAGTTTTGAGGAGTTTTGATGTTTATCTTGTAGGTTGGTGTAGTATGTTTGCTTGTCCTGCTTGACAGGAGTTTTGCAAGGTTCCTAAGATGTCTAAATTACTGGAAGGCAATTTGAGTTCTATTTTTATACCAATTTTTCCAGGCTTTATCCTTTTTTATCATGAGTTCTTTTTTGTTTCTTTTGCCAGCCATGGTGTGGGGTTGGACTTTACATTTTTTTTTATTATGTACTGGTTCTAGATTATTTAAGATCTGTAAGAATATGTTATTAAAGTGTTCTACAGCAGTATCTACTGGAATTGTCCTAAGTACATTCCATTTATATTGTTTTAGTGTTTCATTGAAAATATATTTGTTGAAACTGGTTGTATTTCATATTTGATTATAGATAATATCACTATTTACCAAAAATCTCCACACCTCAGTACTGAATGCTTCTGTTGTTCAATACGCAGATGGTTCCACACTAATACGTGCTGCTCCATCTTTGCAACAGCTACAATTAATAACACAAGACTCTTTCTCAAAAGTGGAAGCCTGGCTAACTAACTCACGGCCAGTTCTAAACGCCAACAAAAGAAAGCTTATGCTTTTCAAACCTACAAGACCCACTACGCCCCTCCCCACATTCAGCATCATATCCAAGAGCAACATCATCATTGCACCCGTAACGCACACTAAGCTTCTGGGAGTAGTAATCAATAGCAGCATGACCTTTGACATCCATATTACCCTCATGGCAAAAAGGGATAAGGCTTTGAAACTCTGTCTAAAATTTAAATCACTCTCACAATTACAAGACTACAGAGAACTTAGGAACCTCACCAAAAAAAAAAAAAACATCCACCACGATAAGAAAAACTGCTACATCCAAGCTCAAACTAACCACTACACCACCCTAAAAGATTTTGGAGTACTATTAACAAAATTCTCCATTCTGGTACCCGCAATACCCCCAACCCTTCCCTAAAAACACCCCAAGACAGACTGCAACACTTCTTAACAACTACTTCATAGAGACTATTGCCAAGCTCATTCCTAATAACTCTTCTACTATACATGCCTGTAACACAAACCACTCTACCCCTCTCATTCAGACTGCCAGTGCCAACACTTTCTCATTCAAAACTGTCTCTATTTTCTACATCAGAAAACTACTCCTGAAACTTAAACCCTGCTCTCCCTCTACTGACAACCTTCCTCCTCAGTTTCTTAAAATAGCTGCTGACTCTATTGCTTTTCCTATCTCTATTTTAATTAATAGATCCATTCAGGAATCCATAGTTCCTGAACTCTGGAAATCTTTCTACACTATACCTCTACACAAGGGTGGTAATTCAATTGAACCTAGCAACTTCAGACCCGTTGCTATCCTCTCTCCTCTGTCTACAATCCTTGAAAAATGTATCTACTCTCAACTAATTACATATCTTATCCAATAAAATATCCTCACTCCTACACAACATGGGTTTTGCCCTAAACACAGCACCTCGACTGCCCTTACTTCCTTCTCTGAAACTGTTGCTATGGCCAGAGACAGCAACAAACTTGTATCTTGCCTGTTCCTCTATCTAAACCTTTCAACACTGTTTCTCACTCACTACTTCTCTTCAAACTATCCTGTCTCAACCTCTCTCACACTGCCCTCAACTAGTTCTCCAGCTACCTGTCTAACAGACAACAATCAGTTGGATGGCTTAACTCTTACTCCCCTTTCCTCTCTATCCAAACTGGCGTACCCCAAGGCTCCATCCTTGGTCCTCTGCTATTCAATATCTTTACAAATAACCTTCCATACTTCTTGAGGTCACTCCTCTATTGTCCAATATGCAGATGACTCCACATTGATATCTGTCTCTGAAAACTTGTCAGACCTGTTAACTACTAAACAAAACTCCTTTTCTTCTGTAGAAAGATGGCTCAATGACAATCAGCTCATCCTCAATCCCAATAAAACAAAGATCCTCCTTTTTCTGTCTACCTCCCTCTCCCATTATAAATCTACCTTTTCAATCGCTTCTCTCAACAACACTATTATAAAAGTTGACACACAAACTAAACTCCTTGGCACCATTATTGATGACAAACTAAAATTTGATCTACATGTCCAACAAAGCATTAAAAAAACAAAAATTAAGCCTACTTTACAGAAATAAAAAATACGTTAGTGCAGAATCCAAATGTGCCCTTGCTCAAACTTTCTTACTACCCACCCTACTCTATGCCTCCCCTATCCTGACTAATCTACAATCTTCCCTTATTCACAAACTTGAATCAACATACAATAAAGTTGCTAGATTTGCTGTAAATCATCCCTACTCCTCCCACCACTGCCTGACCCTACCGAACCTTCACTGGCTTGAACTCCCACATCAACTTACTCTCACTCAACTCCAAACTGCTCCCTCCCTTGTGAATAACCCCAATACCTGCCCATCACTTTCCAAGCTTCTGTCCTATTGCACCCCCAGTCATCCTCTTCATAGTTCCAACCAACTCTTACTACTGACCTAGAAAACCTGTAAAATATAGTCAAAAACCTTTATAAATTCTCTCTCTCTCATAGCTGGAACAAACTCCCATTACATATCAGAAGTATAACTCATGCCAACAACTTTAAAAATACACTAAAAGATCACCTGCTTAACTCCAAGATCTGTCACTGCAATCATCCCACTTAACCTCCCTTATACCTCTGTCTATTGACATTCTACAACCTTTACCTAGGAAGTGTCTTGGCATTACTTCTAATTCTTGTAAATATTAGAACTTGCTAGCTTTTCAGCATTGTGACTAAACTGCTTGTATGTTTAGATTTTTAGTATTCACACTTTCTTATGTGACAACTATAATTTGTTTTGTATACTGGCATTTCACTCTGTACTCTATTTTATCTTATGTATAATGTTTATTTTGCTTTTTATTGCTGTAGACATTATTGGAGCTTTTCTCCTCAGGTCTCCACTGAAAATGTTTTTTTTTTTGTAACTCAGCTGGACCAACCCAGTTAACAATTGTGGAATAAATAAATAAATATTGCAGAGACCATAAAAAGTGCACAAAAAATTGGTACTCTAAACAGAAACAAGCAATATCTTACTAATAACACAAAATTAACCATTGCATGAGCACATCTTATCTTGACTCTAATCTATGCCTCACCAATTCTCACTAACTTAAAGAAATCATATTTAGCAAAATTAGACTCCTGTTCTAACAAAATTGCTAGATTTGCCACAGATGCACCCTTCAGGTCACATCACTCCTTAACAGTCAAACAACTGAAATGGTTAGAACTGCCACAAGTCCTTCTTTATAGTCACCTTACTATGGCCCATAAAATACTTCATCAACCAGAGAAAAACCCTGCCCTCCAAAATCTACTACTTTCTTACACAAGTAATCATGTCCTATGCTCTACTACCAAATCTCTATTGAATATAACCAAAGCCAATGATGGTACAGGAGACTCCCTCTAATCAAACTATATTGCCTATGGATATAACTACTATTAACCTGTCCCACTTCAAAAAATACTTAATACCCACTTATCTAAAACAAGGCTTTTCTCATGCAATACTGCTGGCTAGATTATCTTTCTTACCCATCATACACAAACATTGTTCTAATTCTATTACCAAGGTATATGTTTTGAAAAGAAAACTTCCTTGCCTCACTTATATGTACATAGACATCTATACATTATCAATCCACAAACTAGTAAATACTCTCTTGCTTTGACTTTATAAATATACTTAGTATACTGAATGTATACTTAGATATAAGACAATCTGGTAAAAGTCCTTGCTACTAAAGATTTTTAATTTCTTACTGTATGCTAAATGCACAACTGTGTTACATTCACTGTAACTTGTATTGACAAGTACAAGTTACATTCACTGTAACTTGTACTTGTCAATATTGACACACTCTGTTCTTGTGTATAGCTTTCTCTGTGATATACTATAGATCCTGTAAATGTTAATTTGTTGTGATATCCAAAACAAGATGTTTTCAGCAGTATCAATGTTATTCCCTGGTGGCATATAAATTGCTGTTAAACATATTTTCCTATTGATGATTTTTAGGAGTGTTATTAGAAGTTAAACATTGTTACATTTCAGTATTTCCTGTGGGAGTAAGGTGATGGTTAGGGAATTATTATAGATGATTGCTACACTACCTGCATGCTTGTTTTGTCTTTTATGCCTGAATGCCTGAGAGTTTTGCATCCTGGGGCAATCTTCTTATCCTTTATTTCTTTTTTTTAACCAGGTTTCGATAGATAAGACTACATCAGGAGTGTATATGGCAAGGTAGTTATGCAATTCATGGATTTTATTGCACATACTTCTTAGGTTCATATTTAGTAAGGTGAGTTTGAGTTATGTTTCTTGTTGAGAGGTATTAAATGACTGGCTTATTTGGGGTTGGAAGTGGTGGTTTTATGAACAGTGGGACCCAGGTTAGAGTGGATATCTCTGCTATTTTTTTTACTTGGTTTTTACAGAGGGAAGAGCATGGTCAGTTATATATTTGGTCTTGGTTTGTTCTTTGATCATAAATTTGGATACTTAGTTTTGAGATATTTATAGATAAATAAATCAAATGTGTATTTTTGTAGAGATATGGTGTTATGGAGAAAGATAGGCTGGATAGATGTTAATATTCTTTGGGAGGACTGGTTGAAGTCCTAAATATGTGAAGGATGTGGATTTAATAATTGCTGATGAAGGCATAGTAGAGTGAGGAGGAATAGTAAAATGATCTGAGTTATTGGCATCTTATTTAACTTGGATTCTATGTTTGTTGTAAATTAAGATTAGAAAATGTTAGGAGGGTACTGGGTTGGTTGTATACATCTAATGTGATAGTTATAGGGGGCAAGGATAGGTCAGTTTGAGAGAGAGTCTTGGGTGGTAAACTAGAGTGGGTATTACTACTGGGATTAATTCTATTGATTGTTTTTCTTCTGGAGGGAACCGATGGGTGGTGCTAAGGAAGTATAAATGTACAGTAATGGGGGTGAGTTGGAATTGGGGATAGGGTAGGGAGTAGAGTGACTCGAATAAGAAGAAACACCACTGGCCACAGCTGCTGAATTCCAGAATGTTATTCCACAAACAGGTTAAGTGCTTATATCAAAACACTATTAAGACTTCATCAGAACAGATGACCTGACAAATGGTGATATATAACATAAAAAAATTGCACTTGACATTTTAAACAACTGCGTAATTCTAAGGAGGTTTCTATGGATTTTGAAATGCAAATTCCAAAGGCTACCCCCCCACCCCCACAGATGAGCAAAACAATGAGAAAAGGTAAGGCAGAATACAGAACTGCAACTCTGGAAAAATACTGGCTCAGAACTGAAAGTGATTACACAAGCATCTGGGGCAAAGGAGAAATAAACTGAAGGAAGGGAGACTGTGGACTGCTAAAATCAATGGAATTCAGTTGAAGGAGAAAATACTAATCAGACTGCTGTGGTCTAAGACAATGGAGATATTATAGTGAATAAAGGTCTTTGTTTTAGGTTGTCATAATATTTATAATTTAAATGAAAATATAGCCCACATACTAGTGTTCAAACTGAAGACTTCACTGTTACATATGTATCTATTTGCTTGCAGCAGCACTTCTATAGAAAAATAAAAACACACTAAAGAGACAGTTGACTGCATTGAGTCAATGTTGATTGTGCACATATACTAGCTCAGAGCTGAAAATAGTTTCCCTCCTTCCATATTTCTTTATACTTCTCTTTCAAACATTTCTTCAAATTGTTTTCTTATTTCTCTAATATATTCTTTATAAAAACATCCAAAAACAATAAAACACAACTGGATGCATCTTCAATTCAACCTACTCCTTTCAACATGTAATTTCTCTCTTAATAAAATTAAAAGTAGATCCATAAAAGATCCTTAAAAAAACTATTAATTCTTTTATCCAAAGCTTCCAGCATGCAATGTACCTGATCTATGCAGTTCCTCTCTCCTAAAATATGCTCTTAACAATCTAATCCTTTCACTTAATGCCATTCTATAAAACATACTTCCAATGTGGTGGTAGGCTGAGCAACAGGTTGATTAGAGCTTTCCTACTTGAAAACTGAGAAATTGTTTAAAACGTTAATAACTTGGGTAAAATTCACTTATTGGCTAGTACCTTCACTCTTGGATGGCAGCAAAAAAGAAATTTGAGGAAATTAACAAGAAAAAAAGGAAAAAACTGCTGGGAAGAACCTTGCTGTTCAGCACGAAAAAAGTTCTAGAGTTCCAAGTTAATTGTGTAGGAGATGGCTTCCCGTAATTTAAAGGAAAAGTAAATTAAATGCACTTAGAGGTGTTAAAAATAAAGGAGACACTGGAGAAATATATGAAATCAAATGAAAAAAAATTTTAAAATATTTAAGTGGATAAACAGATCAGCTGATAAAACTGCAGAAAACAGACTAAAGTGAAGGAAAGACAGGCTGAATGTGAGGCTTTCCAAAAAGAGATGATTAAAAAATAGTAGCATTAGAAGACAGAACATGCAGAAAAAACATGATTTTTTGCTATAATAGAGAATGCCAAATGAATAGACTGCATTCATTTTATGAAAGTACAGATAAAAAACTGAACTGTTGTTCCACAGTGGGATTTATTAATTGAGAGCACACATTGTGTTTATGCTCTAAATCTGACAATGAGAAAACAGCCTTTGAGTGATATCAGTTAAGGTGCAGTCATACCAGCAGAAAGAGCTGCTCCAGACAAACTGTGGCAATGGGAAAAGTATTTCAAATTGGGGACAGGATATTACTTGTAAAACATGTTTATTCACTGTGCAACAGGCAGAAGAGAAGCAAGTTTTTCCTGGCAATCGGGGGGGATGTTGAGATAGGTATAAGATTCAAGTTGTTATATCCATCTGTGTTCCCAGATTTTCCCCTATAGGATCAAAGTCACTTTTGGACTTAGAGCAGGCCATGGAGGAACTAAAGCTTAGCTACCAAGCTGAAGGGGCATCTGCTTCTAAAGCTTCTGATGATGAGGAAACCAAGAGAGACACTTTGCCTGTGAAATCTTTTCCATTATTTCAAAGGAAAATATTTTAGCATTAGAAAAAAAGCCCAGGTGTCATCTAGAAATATCAGGAGCACTTCAAAACCAAACCAGAAGGTTGTGCTGGGAGAGCAAGAGGATCAGGAAAAAGACCACCAACAAGGTGAAACTGGTAACTAAGTGGGCGAACTGTAAATATTAGTCCCATTACATGTAGTTTATTCATGTCAACTGTAATTCTGTAAGAAACAGTTGAATAAGACTAGAAGTTTGCACAAACCCATTTTATATCATTAATGTTTAGAAGATCACCAAATCAACTGAAGAAGTTACTGTAAGTAATCAGCTTTTGTTCTTAATAATATTTGTATACAAATATCCTGTTGTAAATTGTATGCTGTATTGTGTAGTATTTTTATACTATATGCAGTCAGATGTATTTTAAATGTGAGGTGGGTAAGTTTTATCAATTACTTTTGTATATGCTAGTGATATTAGAGTAAGAAAATCCTTTTTTTTTAGTTGTCCAAGTTTATAGTATTACAAGAGATAAAATGGTGGAAAAGAAATAAGCTAAACAATATGATGTCATGATGATGGTCTGTTGGGGGTAATGTAAAAGTATATTGATTACATTATAAATAGAATTAAAAGATAATATTTTCCACTGTTTTTATACAGGTGATTTCTAGATTAATGTTCTTGGTTTAAGCAAAATGGTTTAAAATCAAGAGAAATTGCAAAAAACATAAAATAGCAGTCATTTTCATTTTTGCATTTGCAAAGTTACTAGTTGTTTTTTATTAGTATCTAGTATTACTTGAGACAATCATCTTTCAGGTGCGGGCAATTAATCAGGAGATATCTGAACATTGTTTTCTGAGTGAAATCTGTAAGGTACAATATAATTAACATTTAAAGAGAGAGTGGCAAGCGATTCACTGAAACAGTATGTTCTGAATAAATTCAGTGATATGCAATTCAGATATCTTTTAAAGGGATATATGCAAGAAGTTCAGTGAAAAATAAAATAAATTTGAAAATTATGGAAAATGTAGTGTCCTGCCGGGCAGCCTTAGTACTTTAATGCATCAACTATAACACTGCACAATTTAGTTTATTTATTTAAGGGTAGCCATTATAAATAAAAAAAGAACAGACAGGAATCTGTATAAGTGAAAAAGTACAGTTGTGTAAGTAACACAATAAGGATGACTTCCAACTATCTTGACATGGTAAAGGAAGTCAGTTTCATTAAGTCACTTTTTTATGACAGAGGATATAACAGTAAACTATTAGAAGACATTGGCTCTTATGTTATAAGTGAGTGGGGAAAGAAATATTCCTCCTTATTGGGGTCGAACAGTACGCATTCTTCAACCCCCGTACTTGACAGTACATCCATAGGAGGGAAACACAAGTCTGCAGTTAAACTCAAACACGTAGTCAGACAGGACAGGTTTAGTAGAGCCTGTATATTAGAATTTGGCCCATTTAGTCATGTTGTGAAAAATATTTTATTTAAAAATTGGTACATATTGACTACCACTCAGTCGATTGCGGACATCGTTGGACCACAACCCAACTTTGTCTATAAAATGGGCAGGAATTTAAAGTGTATTCTTGAAAAGGCAAAATCCCCGAAACAGCGTTTAGTTTCACATACATCAAAATGTGGCACTTGTAATCAATGTGGCTCCATTTATGAAAATTGTAGAATTACTTTGGATAATGTAGGTCGAACTGAAGTGTTTTTCTGTAAGGGAAATTGCAGGTCGACTATGCTAGTGTATATAGCGATTTGCCAGTTCTGTCATTCCTATTATATAGGAAAGACTGAACGGCAATTAAGGCAAAGAATCTATTCACATATGTATTGTATTAAGAAAATGGACACCAAGAATGCCCTTTTTAGGCATATCTTGGAATCAGGTGCCAACCATGTATTTAAATTTGCTATTTTGGAGGTTGTCAGGAAGAATCCTAGAGGAGGTGACCTAAAAAACTATTTGGCTTATAGAGAGCTTTGGTGGCAGCTTTACACTGACGCTTTAACCCCACCAGGAATTAACGACAGTATTTCAATTAAATCTGCACTTTTGTTAGATAATTGACTCTGTGAGCAGTTCACTTGCTCATGAGTGGTTATATTAGATATTTTATACACATGTAACATCTAAATATCTATATACATGTTTTTATAAAGTTTTTATTTGATATGTATTTAATTTTTGTACTTCCTGTTTGTTTGCGCTGTTTTGGCGCCAATTTGACTATTTAAAGAAATGTTACTGTTAATATGGTGTTCTGATGAAACTCGCGTTGCGAATGAAAGCGCTTAACCTCATTAAATCTACTTGTTTTTATGCTTTGCAGTGATTTTTTATCAGCTGAACTTTGTTCTGTGGGAATAAGCAGCTAGCGTCTTGGTTGTTGCTGCTTACTATTTCAAGATTTTGTGGATCCATTTCGCTAATTTCAGTTGTTGACATGTCAGCTTCTCACAGTCCTCTCAGCAGCACCCCACCTGACGATGGTAAGGAGATTTCCAGCCTCCGTTCTGAGGTGTCATCCTTGCGCAGGGAGGTTGCTAAGATTTTCGAACTGCTTAGCAAACGGGTTGATGAAAACCTTTCAGTGTCCAACGTGTTTGGATTAAAGCATTTTGAGTCTGCGGACACAGTTTCACTCAAGGAACGTAGACTGTCATGTAATGAGTCACATCCTAATGGGGCGAGTGGAGCGGTAACGGACGAGTTACCTTCTACATCCTCACTGGATATACCGAATGGGCAAGGTCATTTACCAGTTGCCAGTTGTGCCATTGATTTACCAGCGACTACGGATTTTACTGATAACTTCAGGTCAGAAGTTTCTGACTTCACTTTTGACTTTTCTTTCGGCAATTTTGACGATGAAGCTAATCGCATTGGAACAAGACCTAAAAGATCTCAGCCTGTATGTACTTATGCTCATGCTTTAAATGAGAATTCTCACTCTAAAGGTACTGTTCCGGTTACTGCTAAACAATCTAGTAATTGCACTAATCATTCTTTTCGCTGTATTGACAAAGGGAATTTTTCTAAACAGAAAACCCTACAAGATTTTATTAAGGTTGATTGTAAATTTGATAATATGCCAGCCGGAAAGTTACAAAATAACAGTCATGCAGTCAAAGGAACTTTGAAAGATCACATTTACCTTTTAGGTAAAAAATTGAATACTATTAATGCTATTAAGTTAGATAATGCTTATTTGAATCACTGTATCACTAACTGCATTATTCCTATGGGGTTAAGATTTTTTAAAACCCCATTAGGTATAGAGATTAATGCTGATGTGGAGATAGAATTCAATACTTTATTTGATTCCTTTCGGACTGAATTCATGAAACTTCTTATCAAACACAATGATATGAAATTATGCAGGTGTATTGCAGAAGTTGAGAATTTAAATAACATTATTATACATGATTTGACATTCGCACAGTGGGAGAAGCTTTATCACAAACAATTTTCATTAGCTGAGGAAAGAGCTGAAAAAGCATTTGATCGGAAGTGTAAAAAAATTGTAAGAGATAAGGAACAGTACAGGAGACGTACTTGTTACAAATGGGAGAGTGGTAAATCTGATACTGAGGTATTATTTCAGGGTAACCACCCAGCACACTTTAACCATCCAGATAATTCTGAGCAGGATTTTTTTCCACCCCTGATGAAAAACAACCAGGGAAACTGGAGAAAGGGAGGAAACTGGAGAAAGAGATAGGACATATACAGCATGGTTTTGAAGAGCCGATTAACAACTCTACTAGTTTTAGCCATGAAAATATTGTGGCTGTAGATGATGTGGTTAGTGAATATAAGAATTTTAAAATCTTTAATTACAGCAATGTTCAATTGGAGACAGCTCACTTTAGCCTTTTGTCTAAAGGTTTAAAGTTTATACCTACCCCTAATTTTCGAGTTGTAGATACATTGCTGGATTTAAAGAAATATATCAGAAAACTCAACCTAGCTATAATGTTTGACACCAAAGCTAGTTCTGAGGCTCCCAGTGGCCAACTTCTAAAGAAAAAAAGCACTTTTGTCCCTACAAGTAATCCTGTAGTCTCTATTTTTGAGAAAAATGTCACTAAGGAGATCTATCTACTTAACAAGTCTGTCCGTAGCAAAAAGAAACACACAGTACATAAGGACAATCTGACTAAGGATGAAAGTAGAATTTTAGGTGAACTTACACAGGACACGGGTGTTAGGATCATGAAGCCCGATAAAGGAGGTGGCATCATTTTATTCGATGCCACTGCTTATAGTGCTCATATTTACAATATTCTCCATGATTCAGGCAACTACTCTGTTTCCTCTGTTAATGAGCTTAATATCGCATACAGGAGAATTGACATGTACTTAGAGGAGTATTTGCTGCAACAAAGAATCACTGAAGAATTATATAATTTTATGGTGGTGGAATTTCCCACACTTGCCACTATTGTAGGCATTCCGAAGGTCCACAAGGACCACGTTACTCCCCCGTTTCGTCCAATAATATCGGGCAGCAAATCTAAGACCTTCCCTATAGGGATAGTAATCGACCACTCCCTTAAATTTATTTATGACAATCTTGGTCATTTGGTCAAGGACTCTTGGGAATTTCTCAGGAACTACCCAGTCACTACTACTAGAGATAATTTAATTTTTTGCTCTATAGATGTAATAGATCTGTTTAGCTGTATACCTCTTGAAGATGGTTTAGAAGCTTTTTCTAACAGTTTGAGAAAACACACAGAGTTGAGTTGGGATAAGATTTCACTACTTGTGGAACTTATGAGTATTACTTTAGAAAACAACTTTATTTACTATGAGGGGGAGATCTTCAAGCAAACCAGAGGAGTAGCTATGGGGGCAGCTTGTGCCCCTATATTTGCAAATCTGGTTATGCTTGATTGGGAGGAGAAACATGTGTTCAATAGCACATACTACAAACATGTTGCGTACTATTCACGTTACCTGGATGATATTTATATCCTTTGGAAAGGTGACCGAGACATGTTTGAGTCTTTTATGGGATTCTTGAACAACAGTAGTAGTTTTTTGAAATTTACATCTACACATAACTACACCGGAGTGCCCTACTTAGACACTTATATTACTCTTGATAATGGGGGTTTTAAATCTACAGTTTATAGAAAATCAACATTCACCAACTCATATCTGGATTACAACAGTTATCATCCTACTAACCTGAAGAAGAATATCTTTAAAGGGCAATGTATAAGAGCCATAAGGATGACTTCCAACTATCTTGACATGGTAAAGGAAGTCAGTTTCATTAAGTCACTTTTTTATGACAGAGGATATAACAGTAAACTATTAGAAGACATTGGCTCTTATGTTATAAGTGAGTGGGGAAAGAAATATTCCTCCTTATTGGGGTCGAACAGTACTCATTCTTCAACCCCCGTACTTGACAGTACATCCATAGGAGGGAAACACAAGTCTGCAGTTAAACTCAAACACGTAGTCAGACAGGACAGGTTTAGTAGAGCCTGTATATTAGAATTTGGCCCATTTAGTCATGTTGTGAAAAATATTTTATTTAAAAATTGGTACATATTGACTACCACTCAGTCGATTGCGGACATCGTTGGACCACAACCCAACTTTGTCTATAAAATGGGCAGGAATTTAAAGTGTATTCTTGAAAAGGCAAAATCCCCGAAACAGCGTTTAGTTTCACATACATCAAAATGTGGCACTTGTAATCAATGTGGCTCCATTTATGAAAATTGTAGAATTACTTTGGATAATGTAGGTCGAACTGAAGTGTTTTTCTGTAAGGGAAATTGCAGGTCGACTATGCTAGTGTATATAGCGATTTGCCAGTTCTGTCATTCCTATTATATAGGAAAGACTGAACGGCAATTAAGGCAAAGAATCTATTCACATATGTATTGTATTAAGAAAATGGACACCAAGAATGCCCTTTTTAGGCATATCTTGGAATCAGGTGCCAACCATGTATTTAAATTTGCTATTTTGGAGGTTGTCAGGAAGAATCCTAGAGGAGGTGACCTAAAAAACTATTTGGCTTATAGAGAGCTTTGGTGGCAGCTTTACACTGACGCTTTAACCCCACCAGGAATTAACGACAGTATTTCAATTAAATCTGCACTTTTGTTAGATAATTGACTCTGTGAGCAGTTCACTTGCTCATGAGTGGTTATATTAAATATTTTATACACATGTAACATCTAAATATCTATATACATGTTTTTATAAAGTTTTTATTTGATATGTATTTAATTTTTGTACTTCCTGTTTGTTTGCGCTGTTTTGGCGCCAATTTGACTATTTAAAGAAATGTTACTGTTAATATGGTGTTCTGATGAAGCTCGCGTTGCGAGTGAAAGCGCTTAACCTCATTAAATCTACTTGTTTTTATGCTTTGCAGTGATTTTTTATCAGCTGAACTTTGTTCTGTGGGAATAAGCAGCTAGCGTCTTGGTTGTTGCTGCTTACTATTTCAAGATATCTTTTAAAGGGATATATGCAAGACGTTCAGTGAAAAATAAAATAAATTTGAAAATTATGGAAAATGTAGTGTCCTGCCTGGCAGCCTTAGTACTTTAAGGCATCAACTATAACACTGCACAATTTAGTTTATTTATTTAAGGGTAGCCATTATAAATAAAAAAAGAACAGACAGGAATCTGTATAAGTGAAAAAGTACAGGTGTGTAAGTAAAATGTACCACACAGTAGACGTTCGAATGATCACTGCTCTAGTAGCTTTAGCTATATGGGTTATATCCTACCAAGAATATAACAGCCAGGTAGCTTCTAAAGCATCAGGACACCTTCCATGTGCCCAAACTGTTAGACAACTTGAGCTGCACTGACTAAAACACATGTTTGGGAGTGAAGCCTTCAAAGCTTTCCTGCCAGCAGACAGAGGAAGGCTTAGCCCTAAAAGGACAATGCTAGGAACAACAAAACATAAATGCCTACACCCTAGCATAAACACACACATCAAAAAACAAGAAGAATAGATGGCGGGAGCAGCTACTGCAGCAGTGATATGAACATCTATGGAAATGTTCATCATATTGATTACTGCTGCAGTAGCCTTTGCTATATGGGTAGGTTACCTTAGCTAACTACATTTGGAAGGAGGAAGGAGAGGAGTCCAGGAGCCCCCAGAGAATGGGCTAGCAAAGCTTGTTCTGGAACCTACAGAATGAATCAAGCTTATAGTGCTTTCTAAAAGTATGTACAGAGGACCAAGTAGCAGCTTCCAGAATACTTCTATAATCCAACTCTTTCCAAATGTCACAGATGAAGCCAATGCCCTGGTAGAGTGAGCCTTGACTCTGCCTGGAATAGTTTTGTTATGGTGAGTGTAGTAAAAGGTAATAGCCTTAGACAACTATTTGGAAATAGTCTGTTTTGAAGCAGGATGTCCCTTATTCTTACCCTCACAGAAAAACTGAACAACTGATTCAAAGATCTGAAAGATTTACTTCTGTCAAGATAATACCTGAGTTGTTTGTGGACATCTAAGGTATGGAATATCTTTTCTCCCTCATTGTTAGGTTCAGAAAAGAAAACAAGAGGTGGATAGTTTGGCTTAAAGTAAACTCAGATACTACTTTAGCCATAAAAGAACAATTAGTTCTTAAAGAAACCCTGGCCCTGTCAAAATGAAATAGAGTTGACTCACTATAAGAGCTTACAACTCAAATATCCTTCTTGCAGAGGTCAGAGCTATCAATAAAACTGTTTCCCATTTTAACAACCTTAGTGAGCCAGATTAGCTAGTTCAAATGAAGAAAAAATTAGCTTCTCTAACACAAAATTTAGATCTCACGGAGGGGCCAACAGTTTTCTTGAAGACCACTTATGTAAAACCCCTTTCAAGAACATTTTCACATGAGACTGCATTGAACGATGAGGCTCCAAGGACAGATATACTGAAATGGCTGATAAATTAACCATGAAAGAAGAATAAAAAAAGCTATAGGGTAGTAGTTAACACAAATTTTGTAGAACAAGGGAACAACTAGCCCTGAATGGGTGCTGGTTATGTTACTGGCACCTACTAGAAAACATTTTCCATTTGCTAATATATGATTTTCTAGTAGCAGGCCTTCTTGCCTTCATCAGTACCTGCTGCACATCCTTAGTAAACAGGCACCTAAAAGGAATTAAGGCACTATCATCCAGGCAGTCTATTGAAGTTGATTGATGTTGGGGTGCACAAAACTCCCCAGTTCTATTGTAAGTAGATCCAGTCTGTGAGGGAACTTGTGGCAATGACCCTGGCCTTTTCCAAAGGAAGGGAAATCTGCAGTTGCCTGGGCCAGAAAGGAGTTACTACAGTCATCTTGGGGAATTTCTTCTGACTCTTCAGAAGTACCCTGGATATTAGTGGAAATGGTGCAAAGCATACATGAACATTCCTGTCCAATGAAAATAAAAGACATCTGTTTTCCACCCTGATCTACTTTCTATTCCTGAGAGTCTGTCCTGATCCAGCTAAGCTTGTCTGCCGCATAATTTTGCTCCAATGGACTGTAGGATGTCTGTAGAGTGAGATTGTACTGTGAAGATATATCTCAAGCTAACATGGCTAGTCTGCAAAGGGAGTATGACCTGTTCCCCCTTGCTTGTTGAAGTACCACATGACTGTGGTATTGCCTATAACTGCTTGAAGAGGTCTTGGGACCAAAGATGATTGAGAAAAGGTTGAGTGCTTTGATTTTACGTAAGCATCTCCTTGATATTTATGCACTTGCATCTATCCTGATGTTCCACATTCCAAGCACTTGTATCCCTCCTGAAACTGCTCTCCAAGCAAAGTATGAAACATCTGTAGGGACTGACTGCTTTGGAGCAGAGAGGGAGAAGGGGAGACCTGGATTTAAGGAATATTTCTCTTCTGACAAACCCCAGCACTGGGATTTGAAAACATAAAAGATGATGCTGGGAGAAAAGAGATTTCAGATACCACTATTTCTTTCTCATGTTGAGTCTTGTCAAGGGTATTATGAGAATCATTGATGCCATGATTCCCTCTAAGTGACCAAAGTCTGAGTGGAAAAGCTTAAAAATAGATCTAGATAAATATCTATTTTTTTCTTGTGGAAGAAAAGCTCTTTGAACTGAGGTGTCTAGTTGTTATCCCAGGAACACAATCCTGTGTGAAGGAGTCAAGAAAGACATTTGAATGTTGTCTTGGAATCCCAGCTTGTGTAACAGATCTCCTTCCCAGAAGGTAGAGATTCTTGAAACTTTGAAAAGACACTGCAAAGATAAGCAAGTCATCTAAATATAGAAAATGTGAATACCTTGTAGCCTGCAATGAGCTATAACTGGAGATAGCCACTTTGAGAACACTCTTGGTGCGGTGGATAGTCCAAAAGATAAGGCAGAGAACTGATGATGTGATTCAGACATGAAAAATCTTAAGAAACATCTGAAGTCTGGATGAATAGGGAAGAGATGATGACCATCTTTTAAGTGTAGTGTTGCCAGGAAAATTGAAAGAGGAGGAACATGCTGTGAACTGACATGATTTTGAATTTGGGCACTATCACATACAGGTTTAGGAAAGAAAGATCCAGAAATGTTCTCCAAGAATTCTCTTTCTTTTTTTGGCAATAAGAACATCCTTGAATTAAACCCCTTTCCCACCTGGGAATGAGGAACTGGTTCTCCTCCTCCTTGACAGTATGTGATGAAGAACCAGTGGAAACAAAAGAGTCTGATCTGGAAGATGAGGAATGACTCCCTGGAAAGAAGGAATTTCCTTCCACTGTCATCTATAACCTTGATGAATAACTTTCAGAACCCAGTGGAGATTCATACTTCTGGGTTGAACAAAGAAGTTAGGGTGGGGCAGTTTACAATGTCTCATAAATAGTCATTTAGATGTGTTAGACTGGTCCTTGGTTTTGAAGATTTGAGACTTTTCAAAAACCCTTTGTCATTTTTCCTTAAATGTGTGTTTACCATTTTTTTTTTTTTTTTTTTTTTTTTGAGACTTTATTCTGTTTTTTTTTTGGCCAAAATTGGGTGAATAGATGGAAAATCCCTTGGACAATATGGAAAAGGAGGGCTAAAAAATTTTGGATCAGGTTGCTCCTTTCATCACACTTTTTGATCACCTCTGTAGCAGTAGGGTCAAACACTAAATCTCTATCTGAGTGAGAATTTAAAATCTCAATTTTAACATCATCTAGGAGGTTCTCTGAATGCAACCACGCAAACCTCCTCAAAAATATGAGTGGCCACAGACCTGTAAGAAGTATCATAATTTGTCAAAATAAACTTTAACATATGAGCTTGACAATTCAAAATTCTGAAAATAAAAGTTTCAGAAATTTAAACTTTATTTCCCATATCCATAAATAATTTTTCATCCTTATCAGAAAGAGTAGGATTGGAATTAACTAAGTACTTATCAGCAGTGGGATCATAGCTTCTGGGTCAGGTTTGAGAACTGTGTATAAAAATTTAAAAGGCTGAGGAACTTTAAACATCCTATCTGCCTTTTTAGGGGCAGTTGGCCGACTATCAGGAAAATTGCAGATAATAACACAAACATTTTCTAAAACAGACAGAACAGGAGAATGGGTGTAGGTTCTTGAAAATCCTTCTGTAATAACTCATAGTATTTTATGGGAAACTGCGAAACCTCAGTGTTCCCCCACCGAAAACACTGGCACATTCTAGCAATAGTCTCAGGGAAAGACTTACCCCACATGAAGAATCACACAATGAGCTCTCCTCCGAGTATTAATCAGAGGGGAAAAAACTTGTATCCATCTTTGCATCTTCCTGTTCAGATTTAGAATTTTGAATCTGTTCAAGAAAAGAGAAATCCCTCTTTCTTTTACCAGATACTACTATACAAGGGGACTCCCAAGATGGTTGCACACGGAGCAGCAACTTAATTCCAGCTCTCTTAGTGTAAAAACAGAAACTCAAATAAGAGAGTCAGCAGATTTATCTTTTTGGGTACATTTCAGTTACTGGCTAGTAAGTGTACAGCCTGGATACCAGCAAAGAAGAAATTCAGAGAAACTGAAAGAAAATCAATCACAAAAGGTGAGGAGAAAACACTGACTAGGAAGAATCCTGCAGCTGTTCAGCAAAAAAGCGGTTCAAGCTCCAGGTTTGCTGCAAAACATGACTTCCAGTAATCTAGAGGAAAAATGTAAGTCAGATTTGCTCAGGGCTGATTAAAATAAATGAAACACTGAAGGAGTATAATATATACTCAAATAACAAAAGTCTGGAAAAAATGGAAGAAGCTTTAAACAGATGAGCTGATAAACTAAAAAAAACATATTTGAAAATGAAGAAAAGACTGGCTGAGTATGGTAGAGTTAGAGGACAGAGCCAGTAGGGAAAACCTGAGATTTTCTACTTTACCAGAGAAACTGGAAGGAACAGACTCTATTAATTTTATGAAAGCACAAATAATCAACTGGACTGGTATTCCACTGCAGGAGTTGTTAATTGATAGGGCACTTTGTGTATACACTCCAAACCTGACCATGAGAAAAATCCACGACCTTTAATAGTAAACATGCAATTCTACCAGCAGTAAGAGTTGATTCTCAGAAAACTGTAGCAGAAGGACAAAGTACTAAAAGTAGGAGACAGTACAGTAGAGTGTGTGGAAAATGATTACATGCTATACCCCAGGCAGAAGAGGAGTACATTTATTCCAGGAATCAGGGAATGTTGAGAAGCAGGTGTGAGATTCAAGCTACTGTATTCAGCTATCTTCACAATATTTTTCCCTGGAGAGTCAGTCATTTTTTGAAGCAGAACATGCTAATGAGGAAATACAGATGTTTGTCCAACAAAAGGTGAGCTGTCAAACAGAAAGAAGTTCTGATTCTTATTCTTCTGATAAAAAAGCTCATAAACTATGCCAGTGAAACCTTTTCCAGTTTTCCAAAGGAAAATGCTTGACAGACAGAAAAAAGCACAGGAGTTGACTAGAAGAACTGGCAGTATACTGTAAATGAGCCAAAGACTACATTTGGGAGATAGCGATCAATAGGAAGAAAACCAGCAACTCAGAAATTAATGAATAAATGTGGGATTGGAAAGCATCGATTACATCTGAATATTTTACGGAACATGAAAGCCTTAATTATTGGACTTTTTTTTTTTATTTTGTTATATTTGTAGGGGACTCCAAAGCATGCCCTACGTCACATCATTAATGTTTGGAAGGACATTAAGGAGAGGAGAAGGGGAAGGAAAGAGGTAACTGTTAGTAAAACAAATTTTGTTCTTAACAGTATTTTTATAAAGCATGACATATTCTGCATGCTATAAAGTAAAGCTTTTTCAGTTATTTTTGTGTGCAGTAGGGATACTGAAGTAAACAGGTGCCCCTACTTTTTTTGTTTGCTTCTTCTTTCTTTCTTCTTGTTCAGTTTTAAGAAATGAAGGCACTGCAATGTAACCAGAAAAGAAATCCTGGACAGGAGAGCATGATACAAGTAAAATTGATATGCTTTTTCTTACTTTTGCATAGGGGAACAACTGTATTAAGGCCCTTCACTTGAAGTCATAGCAAGTTTTAAGGGAAAGCAAGTAAATAAAAGAGCACTGAATATAATGAAAAGTTTTCCTCTAGCAAATAAATCTTCACATGCAGCATGAGAAGCTTGTAGTGAAAGGCAGCTGTGTATCTGGTTCTCATGCTTCTAATGAGACAAGCTGATGAAGCCAATAAAAACAGAATACTTCTTTCTTTCTTTCTTTCAATGGCTAGGAGATAATGTTTTCTAAAAGCATTCCAGCTGTTTTCTACATCTGGGAGAGGAATAAAGATAAGACAGAAGCAGACAGCACTGAGTGTAAGTAGAAGCACAGGCCATACCATGCATCTTAGCATGGTTAACCTTTATTACAGGTTAATTCAAGCCTGTGAATGTGACTGCTAGTCCGGAAAAATTGTTCCTATTAGGAGGGTTAGAATTCATTATTTGAATATATAAATAGTTTTGTGAGTTTATATTAAGTTAGTAGATTCTGCTGGTGTTTTTTTAGGGTTTCCATTAAAACAAGACGTCTTATAAGATGTGACATAGGTTTAAATGGATACGACAAGAAACAACTCTATAAAAGATCAGCCTGCCAAACAGTGTATGCATGTAATGCAAATGCTGAAAGTAGACATATAAAAAGTTCTATGTAACAGGTATGAATAATAACTTCTTATGGCAACACTTTCCATATTATCATTGAAAGTAAATGTTCACAGATATAAACAAAAAAAGAAAGAGTGCTGAACTATATTAAAAATGCAGAGTGCAAATAGCTATGCTACAGGAGACACATTTGAAAAGAATTGAGCATTTGAATTTGATAAAGCAAGGATTTCAAAATGGGTATTCAGCAGAATACTTGGGACAAAGGAAAAGGGGAATACTTATATTAATTGTGAGAGGATCTCCAACAGTGATAGATGAAAAAATATACTAATGGTAGATTTGTAGTACTAAGGGGGTACTGGCAAGGGAGGAGGATTATGCTGGCATATATTTATATTCTACCTAAAACTTCTAGAATGGAGCCTAACAAACTTCTGGGAGAAATAGTCAACCTTTAGCAGAGAATATAGGTGGGGACTGGAATTTGATTTGTAACAGGGAGGGTGTATCTGAGGGGCCTAAAAGGGAAAGTATAACAAAAGAGGTTAGGTTTTTGAAGAATTAAAATATTTGGTTTGGAAGATGTGAATTTAGTTGCAGGAGTTTGGCGAGAATTTACATATTATTCCTCAAGGTACTGGGTTAGGCTAGACAGAAATTACATTTCACGGGAATATGTGCATAATGAATTTTAAATTAAAAGTTCTGATACTCAGCCAATAGCCATTTCAGATCATGTGCCAATAATAACTAAAATAAAAATGAGACACTGGTGCTTCTGTTAAATATAAAGGAATTTAAAGACTAGGTAGTGGAAATTATTCAGGAGTTAGTAGGGAAGATAGTAATTTCTTCTCAAAATATAGCTAGGGAGTGAGGTAAAATTAAAGAGGAATTTAAAAACAGATTGGAAATAAAAAAAGAGATATGGTTAAGAAGTAGCAAGAACAAGATGAAGTACAACTGCAGTTGAAGAGAAAATAAGGGACTACCTCAATAATATGCATGAGTTTAGAAAGACTGCTGTTAAGCATTTTTTTTTTTTTTTTTTTTTTTTTTATAAGAACTACAGAGCACAAAAGATTTTAGCACAACAGCTCAAGCAACGGAAAGTAGAAAGGGTTGTTGCCAAGCTTAGGGTGCCTATAACAAGGAAAATAATCAGAGACCCTGTAGGGGTATTAGAACTATTTTGGAAATTTTAAGAACATCTGTATAAAGCAGAGAAATGTGGAAATCAAGAAAAATACAAGTGGAAATGTTTAGGGAAGAATTAAATATGCAAAGGTTAGAGGTAGATGAGGCTCAATTACTAACACGATAGGAGTTGATAAGATAAAAATGGTGATGTATAACCAATCTACAGGAAAGTCTCAAGGAATAGATGGCTTTCCTGTGGAAGTTTGGATGCTAGGAGGGAAGAAAGTTATAGAGATGTGGAAGGTTTTGTTTAACAGTATTTTAAAAGGAAGAGAAGCGCCAACATCCTTAAAGAAAGTGGAGGCTGCTATAATACCTAAAGATCCCATGAGAGCCAGGTTCATATAGGCCCATTTGAATTCTAAACCATAATTATAAAGTGTTTATGTCTATAATGGCTAAACGAATGGCAAAGGCATTGCCAAAAATGATATGGATTAATGTGGTTTTATGGAGAGGAGGCAAGCATTTGACTACATTAATAGAACAATGATGATTCAGAAGGAAGCGGATTTAAGAAAATACCACTGTTGTTGGTGGGTTTTGGTGCAGAGAAAGCATTCAACAGAGTAAGCTAGGATTTTATGAGCAATGCAATGGAAATATTGCACTCTGACAAAATTATAAGCTTGATTAGGAGGATATATGAGGGATCGGAAGTGAAAATTAAAGTGGTGGGGGAGTCCTCTGTGATAGGTTCTGTTTAAGCTGAGGAATCAGGCAGAGTGTCCTCTTTCACCTTTGTTATTTGCATTATAATTAGGACCATTGGCAAAGAAAATAAGGGACTCAGAAATTCAATGATATAATTGGTATGGCAGTCAAGAAAAGCTGGCTTTATTTCCAGATAATATTATTTTATACCTGATAAAACCAGAAAAGGACATTTTAGTGTTGTAGAACATTCTGAGACAGTTTCAAGCCTTTTCAGGATACAAAATTAATGAAGATAAAACAAAGGCAATAGCTATGAATTATGTACCCACTCACGAATTGGTTCAGCAATACCTATATTTATAGGGACATGACAAAATGAGGGTCTATATTAGAACATCGAAGTTTTAAAACTTCAAATGTTCTAATATCGACCCCTATTCAGTGAAAGCTGAAAACAGCGAAGCTGCAGAGCACCAAATTTCTTCCTAGGGAAGGAATTCGGTTGGCTGTTTCTGTGGCTTTGCTATTTTCAGCACTGCAGTGGAAAGTTACGGGTCGGGATCAGGTAAGTGTGCGATTGTGTGGACATGAGGGTTAGGGCACGGGTTAGGTGAGTTAGGGTTAGGGCGCGTGTCAGATAAGTGTGCGGTTCTGTGGAAGTGAGGGTTAGGGTGGGGTAGGTGAGTTAGGGTTAGGACGCAAGTGAGGTGAGTGTGCGATAGTGACGGACCTTAGGGTTTGGGTTAAGGTAAGTGGATAGATAGTACTGTATGTATAGTTTAGTGTAGGGTTAGATGTAGGATTTTAAGTGTATGTGTGTGGATTGCTGTTTGTTTGGTGTGCTTGTGTTGTGTGTATGTGTGTCGGAACAGCAAATTTTTTCCCTAGGAAAAAATTCTCTGTTCTGCATGTTCGATATTGTCAGCGTTCACTGAATAGGGGTCGATATTACAACATTCGAAGTTTTAAAACTTCGATGTTCTAATATAGACCCGACAAAATGAAGTACTTAGGAGTACGGAGTGAAAAGGATTCTGTTATAGCAGCTAAGGATATGTGGGAAGAGACTGAACATAAGATGATACAAAAACAGAGAAACTTAAAGCTCTGTTTTATGGATGTGGATATCAAGATATAAGCAGTGAATATGTTTTCAATTCTTTTTTTATACACAGATCAGGCATATTTTTATCAACCATAGAGGTTGTGGATAGCAGTTAATAAAGAGCTGAAGTATTTTATCTATTGGGGAAAAGAGGACACGAGTCAAGTGGGATAAGTTGATCCTTCCAATAGAACAAGGTGGTTTGGGATTAAATGATTTCAAGGGAAATTTCAGAGCTACACAGTTAAGACTCCTATACATAGCGCAGGCAGAAAACTATCATTCAAAGTAGAAAGGGAAGATGAAATGGGGGAAACTTGAGAAAGAAGGAGAGACTGGGATTTTGGATGTAAATCCTTAAGAAGAATAACAATAACCATACAGAATATTATATTCATAAAGTAACAGAAAGTATTCTAAGATCTAAGCCAACATGGGAATGGAGAAAGGAGTTTCTGCTGATAGGGAAGACTGCAATTAGGGGTACAGAGATTAGCAAGAGGGAGCTGGAATTTACTGGAGAGACTGGCAAAGGAACCAAGGTACTGGGAGCAAGTAATTACAGATGGAAAGGTAATAGAATGGGAGAAGACCAAGAATTCATTTGGAATACAGGCTACAGACTGCCTTCCCTATCAAGGATTGATATCAGAGTATAAGCAAAGAGAAAGAGACAGGGTGACCCCAAGGGAAAGACCAGCACTGGTAGAGCTTTTAGTAGAATCTAGAACAGAAGCTGCTGTTAAAAATGGATAATTAGTAGGGCATATGCAATATTGCTTGGTAACTATAGGAATCAATCAAAGGAGATTAGAAAGGATTGGGAAGAAAGTTGGATAAGCAAGTCACAAAGAAACAATGGAGCATATATGTATGGCTCTCAAATAGGCCACAAAGTCTAGAAGATTTAGGGTCTTTGCTTGGAAGTGTTTGCATAGGTATTTCATACCCCAAGTAGACTCCAAAGAATTTTTCCTTAAGTAGATTGTAAATGTTGGAGGTGTGACAGGGAAAAAGAGATAACTGGGAACATAGTTTTTGGGAATGTAATGAATTGGCAGACTTTACAAATTCCCTGCAGACTACTGTGCCAGAAATACTGGACTAGCAAATTGGTGTAGCTAAGGGAATGCTTTTTTTGAGTTGCTATCCAGAATCATAATCACCTAGACACAGTAAGGCCTTGCTGAGTTTAACTCTGTTGGTTTCCAAAAAAGCAATTACTAGAAAATAGAAATTAAAGTCTAAACTAACTGTACTAGAAGTAGTGGATATGGAAACAAAGATAAAAGAATGGGAAAGGGGGAGAAGCAAATTACATGGAAAAAATGGGAATTGTGGGAACAGTACATGCAGAATAATGTTTTGGAGGAGGAGTGAAGCTTAAGAGAAGGCAGCAATTGAATGATCTATGTAATGTTTGACTAAAAATATCTGCATAGATTATGAGCTATGTATAATGTTTGCAACTGAAAATATGTCAATATGGTTTGTTCTCATTTGTATAAATGTATGATTACCTATGTTGTATCTTTCGGCTTTTCCCAGTTAGGGGTCGCCACAGCGGAACTCCAGTCTGCTAATGATTGGCAGTAGATTTTTACGTACCAAGTTGCCAGCCCTGACGCACAACCTTCAATGAAGGTACGCCCATTCACGCATGTCTCCACACAGAAGACGCTTTCGCTGAGAATTGAACAGGACAACGTCTTACTGTGAGGCGATCATAAGTGATAATTCAATAAAGATGTTTCTTGTTTAAAAAACAAAACAAAGCTACTTTTTACAGTTTTCTTCTCTTTCAGCTGTTCCCGTTAGAGGTCGCCACAGCGGATCATATGTTTCCATTTCTTCCTGTCCTCTGCATATTGCTCTGTCACACCAACCGCCTGCATGTCCTCTCTCACCATGTCCATAAACCTTATCTTAGGCCTTCCTCTTTTCCTGTTACCTGGTAGCTTCATCCTTAACATCCTTTTCCCAATATACCCATCATCCCTCCTCAGCACATGTCTTAACCAACACAATATCACCTCTCTGACTTTGTCTCCAAACCGTCCAACCTGAGCTGACCCTCTAATATACTGATTCCTAATCCTGTCCATCCTCATCACACCCAGTGTGAATCTTAACATCTTTAACTCTGCCACTTCCAGCTCTGACTCCTGCCTTTTTGTCAATGCCACCATCTCCAACCCATACAACATAGCTGGTCTCACTACCCTCTTGTAGACCTTCCCTTTCACCCTTACTGGTACCCGTCTGTCACAAATCACTCCTGACACTCTTCTCCAACCATTCCACCCTGCCTGTACTCTCTTCTTCACCTCTCTTCCACACTCACCATTACTCTGAACTGTTGATCCCAAGTATTTAAACTCATCCACCTTCACCAACTCTACTCCCTGCATCCTCACCATTCCTCTATCCTCCCTCTCTTTCACACACATATATTCTGTCTTAGTCCTGCTGACCTAATTCCTCTCCTCTCTAGAGCATATCTCCACCTCTCCAGGGTCTCCTCAACCTGGTCCCTACTCTCACTACAGATGACAATGTCATCTGCAAATATCATAGTCCATGGGGCCTCCTGTCTGATCTCATCTGTCAACCTGTCCATCACCATTGCAAATAAGAAAGGGCTCAGAGCTGATCCTTGATGCAGTCCCTCCTCCACCTTAAATGGATCTGTCACTCCCACTGCAGACTTCACCACTGTCACACTACCCTCATACATATCCTGTACCACTCTAACATACTTCTCTGCCACTCCTGACTTCCACATACAATACCACAACTCCTCTTTAGGCACCCTTTTTACAGTAAGGATCAATAGCTCGAATTAAACCCTGAACCAGACACAGTAAACTACTCCTGTCCTAAGAAAATTGTGGAGGAGCAGATACATGCTTGGTTTTCTGTTTCTCTTTGACAGGAAAATGGGGCCAGCTGTGTTACTAATGGCAACAGCAGCTTCGGGGAAAACTTCCCTATTACCTCTCCCAGGACCAGGACCCCAACAGCTGCAAAAGATGTGACTAACCCCTGGTCCATAGTGGAGGGCTAAGGTACAACAAACTGCCACAGCAGACTCACCCACCTGTGGCTGAGGCAAATTGCTGTATTGACAAAGACTGTTTGCTTATTTTTTTCTTTTTGTGGCTTGAAGAATTAATGACCATGTGACCAGTAGGTGCCTCTTTCTCGAGGAAGACAAGCAACAGTTCCCAGTGAATACTACCAATCCATTAAAAAAAAAACCAAACAAAAAAAACACTTTAATACACTATGCCCGTCCAACACAATTTCTTCACAGAAAAAATGTTTTCCGTTATTTTACACCACTTTTAAACTGACAGGAAAAAAAAACAAACAAATTCTGTTTAAAAGTATATTACAGTTTTGAGACAAATCATTAAAACACAAATGCTCTAGCTTTTAAAATACATTTCCTGAAAAGGAAAGTAATAAAACATCAACAAAACTAAGAAGATGGAAGTTTTTTCTCCAAAGGGAACTTACCTGCCCAGCAAAGGAACACCATAAATTGCCTGTCGATCCTCGAAAACCCGAGAGGAACCTACTGTTTGATAACAGTAAAGCTCTGAAGGGTTTCACACCTAAAAAACTTGTCTTTTACTCAGCTTATATCAAGCTGCCTGACACTTTGGGCATGAGAAGGTATCCTGAAGTTTTGGAAGTTGGCCAGCTGTTATATCCTTGCAGGATATGACTCATATAGCTAAGGCTATTGCAGCATTGTTCAATATGATGGACATCACAGGTTCTAAAATGTGTATTAGCATGGTTAACCATAACTTTTGAATACATCATTTCTGTGGGAATAGCTGTTGGTTTGAGGCAACTGCACCTATTTGGAGGGGTAGACTTCCTTCTTAGAAAGTGTATATAGTTTCTGTCTGCTGTGAGTCACAATAGGTTTGTAGGTTCATACTAAGCTTTTGACCAAGGGAGAACATTGAGAAGCTCAGCCACACCACTCAGTACTGGTAAGTGACCGACAATATCACCCCATTAAGTAGACATTCTCCACATATCCTCAAAAAATAATTTGCAGCCATACATCCCATCATCCAGACTGGATTTAAAGGTTAACATGGTCTACTTGGTAAGTAAAGGCAGCCTATTCCAGAAATGGGGAATACATTGGGGGTAAGAATCTGTCATACCATCTAGTGTTATTGATCTGGTATTATAGTTTATATAGTTTTTTAAGTCTCTAGAATAGATCCTTGTTTTGCCACTAGTTCTATTTAGGTGAAGTATTTCAGTGTAGGCTCTTTCATAGCAGGAAAGGCTAAGCAGACATCACCCCTCAGGAGTCTGGGTGATGCTGTGTAGAGGGACACAGATTTTAGTCTACAAGAGAAGCCAAGGATGTTCAGTCCTGGGATATTTTTTGCTGAGCAATTGTGGAGGTCTCTCAAGCTGCTTTAAGTGTTTAGTGAGGTATATACTGAAGGATGCATTATATTTAATGTTGGGTCTAATGCGGGATAAATAAAGTGGGACTATAGCTTCTTTGGATCTTAAGGAGATACTATAAAGTATAAATTGTACAAGGAAGAAGGATTTTCTAATCACTGCAGAGATGAATGAGGTGATCAAAGCAAAGTCCGTTATCAATATACATACCCTAGTCCTTGATGTCTGTATTAAATTTAAATAGAATGTTATCTATATGTTAAGCAATAGTTATGCTAAATCCACCAAAGGAAACTATGCTGCATTTCTTGATGTTGAGGGTAAGTCCATGATTAATTCACCAAACATTTGTTTGCTCCAGTCCTTTCTGCAGAAATTTAGTATCAGAATGGGAATTTATAACTGCCCCCAGTTTGCAGTCATTTGCAAATTTAGTTAGCAGTCTCTTGTTATCAGCTTTTGTGTCACAGCAACCTATATCAGAGGAAGTGGCCCAGGATGAAGCCCTATGGGATGCAAATTATGACAGTTTTCTGTTTAGAATAAATACCTGCAACCTTAAAGGTATTGATGTCAGCAAATTACCAATTGATGTATAGGTTAGTGTTCAGATGGGAGAATTTGTCAGTCACCTCATCATGTGGGATAGTGTTATGGGCCTTGACAAGGTCCATATAAACACAATGGACTATATACCCTTTATCCATGGTTTCAGTAACTCTTTCAAAGAGCTCAACAAAGGAAATTCTTTCAAATTTATTTATTTAGTTTTTTTGTTTCTTGAGTGTTTTTATTGAAGCAAAAAATCCTGGAAAATGTGACACAAGTTGTAACAGAGATCAGAAGAAGCAAGTATTAGTCATTAATATGTGCACGTAAACTGCAAGATGGAAATAAGTATTCAAAATTACTGTCATGTATAATATGTGGGAGTAATAGCTTTTTATCAGAATGATTACTTTATTACTAACACGGAATTAAATGGCCTAACAAGTACAATTAAAAAGCAAAGAGTATGGAATTATATTAAGACATGTAGGGTACAAATACAAAAAAAAGTATTTGGTTAGCAATGAACAAGTGAATTTGACAAAGAACGGATTTCAGAGTGGACATGGAGCAGAGTATTGAGGAAAAGGAAAATAGGAGGTGATAGTACTGATTGCTGTATGAGCTCTTATAGTGAAAGAAGAGGAAAAATAAAATAATGGTACATTTGTGGTAATAAAGCATTATTTTCAGGGTAGGAGAATTATATTGGCAAGTATTAATGTTTGCTTGTCTTTTCGGCTTTTCCCGGGTAGGGGTCGCCACAGCGGAACTCCAGTCCGCTAATGATTGGCAGTCGATTTTTTTTTTTTTATGGTACCGAGTTGCCAGCCTGACGCCCAACCTTCAGCGAAGGCACGCCCATTCACGCATGTCTTTTGGAGGCCACTCAACCACGGGGAGGACATGCACTCTACCTAAAACTACTATTATGAATCTCCGGAGACTTTTGTGATAAATGAGCTTTCAGCAGGGACTATTATTTATGGATGGGTGCTGCATCCTTGTTTGCAGTAGTGAGGCTATATTAGGGGAACATAGATGCGTAATATAACAAAAGAGAGAATATTCTTAACGAAGTGTATGAGAATGTTTAATGGAAGATGTGAGTTCAGTAACATGAACTTGGACAACGTTGATGTATTATTCTCCAAGATACAAGAACTGTGTTAGACTACATTAAAATTACATTTCACATGAGCATTCACATTTAACTGAAAGCTTTAAGACCGGTTCAATAATTGTATCAGATCATCTATCAATAAAAAAAACCCACAAAGGTGCACGTGCAGGATAATGATGTAAAAATGAGACATTTGTGATTCCTAATTACCTATTAAAAAAGGGGGGGATTTAAGGAATGGGTAGTTAACGAGAGTTAAGAATTACTAGAAAAGATAGAAATGACTTCGAAAGGGATATCTAGTGTCTGGGATAAAATGAAAATGGAGTTTAAAAATACATGGTAGAAATAAGAGAGAAATATAGCACTAAGTAACTGGAATTATTTACAATTTTTTAGAGGTGTTGACAAAGATTAAAATATTGCAGAGAAAGAGGAATTTCACAGTACAAGAAGACAGAGAGGGAAAATAAGGGAGTGTTTGGGTAATATGCACGAGTTAAGAAAGATTGCTGTTAAGCAACTCTTAGAACAACTCCAGAGCACAAAAACCTTTAGGGCAATGACTTAGGCAGCAGAAAATAAAAAAGGGTTGTAATAAAACTCAGGTAAGATATGATGAGAAAAACTGCCAGAGATCCTACAGAAGTATTAGAAATATTTGGGAAATTTTAAGACACTTTGTATAAAGCAGAGGAATGGGGTAGTCATGAAAAGACACAAGTATAAATATTTATGGAAGATGTAGTTATGCCAAATTTAGAGAAAGATGATATACAATAATTAATACAGGAAGATATGCAATAAAAATATGATATAAAATTAACTTAATCAACAGGAAAGAATCCAGGAGCAGACATTATTCCTGTAGAAACTTAAAAGTTAGAAGCGGAGAAAGTTATAAACACGAAGTTTTTTCTTAACAATATTTTAAAAAGACATCTTGAAAGCAAGCTGTGTTGGCATTATAACCCAAATAGGGTAAATACGATTCAGATCTGGTTTCACGTAGGTCAGTTTCAGTTTTAAACTAGATTATAAGATATTTATGTCTATACTAGTTAAAATAATGACAAATATGTTACCAAAATTGATAGATAGATGCAGGCAGATATGTTTTTGTAAAGGGGATAAAAATATCTGACAACATTAATGGAACAATGATGATTCAAAGGAAATATTAGAAAAGGGATTTTATGAGTAGGGCAATAGCAGCATTTGTATTCCCTGATAGAATAATAGGTTTGCTAAAGAGGTCAGAGGCAAGAATGAAGGCAAGAAAGTTCCTTTTTGACAAGTTGTGTTTGAACAGAGGAACTGACAGGGATGCTTTCTTTCTCATTTCTTACTCGCTTTATATTTATATCCATTACAAAGATAATAATGGATTCACGTTTTCAAGGATATAACTGGTATGGCAATCAAGAAAAGTTAGTTTTATTTGTGGATTTTTTTTTGTTTTGTACTTATAAATCCAGAAAAGTTCAATTTGGTGTTATGGAAGATTTTGAGACAGCATCAATTATTTTTGGGATATAAAATACATGAATATAAAACAAATGGCATGGTGGTAAAATATGTGCCCATACACAAATAGGTTCAATATTACTCATATTTATGCGGACATGATAAAATGAAATAATTAGGAGCATGGATTAAAAGGATTCTTTTATGGCATCTAAGAATAAAAGAGAAGCGAAAATACAGATGGTAATATAAAAAAATTGAAAACCTGGAAGCTTGATTATGGATATGGATAGTAAGATACAAGTAGTTAATATGTTTTATTCTCATTAGACTTATACCTAGGTCAGGCATGTTTTTATCAACCAGAGGAGAAGCTGTGGATGACAATTAATAAAGGGTTGAACTAATTTATTTGTGAGGGAAAGAGAGTTAGAATTAAATGGGGGTAAAGTTGCTCTCCCCATAGCACAAGGAGGTTAGTGGTTACCATAATGTGAGGGGGGACTTTAAATCTACACAGTTAAGGTTTATATACATAACTCAAGCAGGAGGTTATAAATCAAAATTGAAAAGGGTGATGATGACATGGGGAGGGGGGTTATTTAATGAGAGAAATAGAAAAATAGAATTTGGGATACATGTCCTTAAGGAGAATAGTAGCAACTATACATAATATAAAATTCATACAGTAGCAGGAAATATTTTAAAAGATAAGCATGCACAGGAAATGAGAAAAGAGTTTCACCAACAGGAATGAATGCACATAGGACTACAAAAAATAAGCAAGGAGGGCATACCTTACTGGAGAAATTTAGCAAAGGAACCAAAATATTGGGGGCAAATATTTGGAGAGGAAAAGGTAATAGAGTGGGAAGAGGCCAAAAAGAAGTTTGGTCTCCAGGTTAAAGATGGCCTTCCCTACCAGAGATTGATAATGGAGTAGAGACAACAAGAAAGGGATAGGGAAGTTCTAGGTGAATGACCAGCTCTGGTAGCATTTTTAATTGAGTCTAGAACAGAAGATGATGTTAAAAAGGGATAATTAGTAAACCATATACAATACTGCATTATAACTAAAATCAATCAGTCAGACAATCTAAAAATCAATCGGAGTAGATTAGAAAATATTTGGAAAGCAGGATAGAATGACAGTTTGTAAAGGGACAATGGGAGGAAATCTGTAAGGTTCCCAAGTATGCAACAAAGTCCAGAAGGTTTAAGGTTTTGATATGAAAGCATTTGTATAGGTATTTTTATACCTCAAGTAAACTTTGGAAGTTTTTTTCTCATGTGTACAGTAAACACTGGAAATGTTATGAGGAAGAATTTTTTGGGGAATGTAATGTGTTGGTAGATTTTAAAAAATGCCTACCGAGTACTTTGACAGAAATGTAGGGGAAACAAATTGTAGTAGCTAAAGAAATTATTATTTTGATCTGGGATATAAGATCTGAACTACCTAGACATAGTGAGGTCTTACTAACTTTTAATTGGCTGAAAGAAAATAGTAGAAAATGGAAAATCTGTACCAAATGTAGCAGACATTTTGAATAGTCTAACGATAATAAAAGAAATAGAAGTAGCAGCTTTAGAAAAAAAGGAGGAGTAAATTTCATAGAAATAAATTGGATTTGTGGGAGTAATACATGCAGAATAATGTTTAGGAGGAGGACTGAGGTTTAAAGGAATGCAGGAATTGAGCAATTTATGTAATTTTGTGTGAAAGAAAATTGTTAAGAAGAAAGTATATGTACACTGTATTACAATAATGGAAACTATTTTTTATGATTTGTCTTCTATTGATGTATTTGAATTTATATTGCAGTTTAAAATGTAAATATTTAATACAAGTGTTTAGAACTGGTGTATAAAAATGCCATTGTGTAACATTATCACGATTGTCATGTTTTCCCTTCCTCTTTAGCAGTTCTTTGCACACGTCTACACAACCCCTCCAATGCCATATACTTCTAAGTTCTCATTTTCTAACACCCCTTTACTTTTCTGGGTACATACCATTAAACTCTCTTCATGCTTCAGTAACTATTCCCAACATGTTCTTGATGTCTTCTTTCATTTTAGCTATAGGTGTTATTTCAATATTTCTGCTACTCTGCAGCAGTTATAAATTTCCCCTCCTCCTAATCTCATGTTTGCTAGTACTTTCTGAGCTGCTTTACTCTACTGCAGAAAAAAATGGCTCAAATTGCCTCCCTGTTTTATACCATATGTGTGAGCACTCTTCATAAAGTTCAATTTATAATGGACCTACCTTCTGAAGTCTCACAAATTATTTCTCACCTGGTGTACTCTAACTTATTCACGTCTATGTTTTGCAAAATGCTAACCAGCTCTACATGTTTTAAATGACCTGTTTCTCCCCCTAAACCTGTATTTACCAGAACTAATTCTTCTCTGTTAGCCAACTCCTCTTTTATTTCTTCACAAAGCTCTATTGGATTATCCTAGCTTCCATTTTGTAATAGTTATTTACTAATGTAGAAGGTCTTCAGTTATTGGTAGCTTTTATCCTCTAATCATTAGAGAGGACTTCTGTTCTTTTTATTAACTCCGTCTCACTCTCTTTTCCACATTCCCTAAATACCTTCTCATTAACACTGCCAAATATTCTTATCCCTTTATTTTATACAAATCAACGTTATTTGTAGCTACTTCTACCTTATTCCATTGAAATTATTAAAACAATCTTTGGCATATTTTAATCTGATTTTGCCTACTTAGTGTCTTCAGATTTTCATTATATAACTCTCTTATATTTAGGTTCATAGATTAGTACTAGGCTAACTGCCTTTGTGGGCCATTTTAAGTCAAGCCAATTATCCCATGTGAGAATCAAACCATGAACCTTGTGTCTGTAAGGTAAACACTATAACTATTAAGCCAACCTCCCATGAGTTTTTCTCCCCATATTTGTTCTGTTTCCCTTTTTCACATAAAAAAGATATGCCAGTTCCTTTTTAGTTTGCAACTCATCTATCCTCTTTTTTTTCTTTCTTCAAAGACCTCCCATTTCTTCTGTCTTATCACAGCCATAAGAATGGCAGAGCAGACGATGCTTCTACCCCAGGTGCCAGCTTCTGTTGGCATATTGTTTAATTACAGTCAATAGTAATTTGTTAGTTGAACACTTTCATAGGTTCATACTAGGCTATCTGCCCTAGGGCATTTATAAGCCTAGCCAGAGTGTGTTTGGCTTTCGCCATCCATTTTAAATTAATTTTGCTATGCCCTTTTTTGAGGTTAGTATACTGTGCCTCTGTCTAACAGTGACACAGAAGTGATACCCGGGGTAAACCTACGATTCCCCATCCACTCATCAAGATTCCTCTTGAAGAGAGTCAATGAGGGACTCTGCCTAACCTGGACTGGGATTTTATTCCAGAGTGAAGGGAGCCTCTGGGTTATGAATCTGTCCCTCCAGCATGTCCTATTTATTTCAGTGCTGAAGTTCAAGTCTCTTGAGCGCGTAGCTCGATGGGATTTGGATTTTCTGAGGTGCAGCATGTCCATTAATTCCGGGTTGGACATGGCTTTATACGTCAGGCACAGATCACCTCTGAGCAGGCGGTATGCCACTGAGTAGAGCTGGAGTTTCTTTAACCGGGCAGTATATGGCATCTGTTTGAGCCCTTTGATCCTCTTGGTGAGGTACTTTTGGGGTCTTTCCAGTTGCTGCAGGTGTCTGGTAAGGTACATCCCAAAAGGGGCATTGTACTCAATTATGGGCCTGATGAGGGATGAGTAAAGAGGCATGATGACTTCCCCTGATCTAGATGTGAATCCCTTCATGATTAGGTGGGCTATATAAAATGTTTTTCTAACCACTTTGGCCACGTGGTTGTCAAATGAGAGATTGCTATCAACTTGGGTCCCCAGATCCCTAATTACTTCTTCCATACTTAATGGATTACCACTTATGTGGTAATTTGTGGGCACTTTGTTTTTGCCAAAGGGGATGGCTATACACTTTTTGGCGTTTAGCTTGAGGCCATGGCTCTGGCACCTGTTGTCTGTTTCTATGAGGCCCTTTGGAGGATGCTTGTGTCGGCTGGAGAGTCGATTATGGCGCCCAGTTTGCAGTCATCTGTGAACTTGGTCAGCCACAGTCCTTCCGTGTTGGCATGTACCTCTGAGAAATATATACCGAACAAGAGAGGTCCCAGGACTGAGCCTTGTGGGACGCCACTTATAACTGGTTTGGAGTCTGACATGGCTCCAGCAATTCTAACCATGTGGGTTCTGTCCTTGAGCCAGTTTGCAACCCATCTAGTGACATAGGGGTTTATATTTAAGCTGGAGAGCTTATCTATAATGCCCGAGTGGGGTATTGTATCGAAGGCTTTTGCGAGGTCCAGGTAGGCTGTGTGGACCACCTTCCCCTCGTCAATGGCCTTGGTGACTGTTTCAAAGAAATCGACCAGGTTTAAGAGGCAGGATCTGCCCTTAACAAAGCCAAACTGGGTAGGATCCAGTGTCTGTAGGTCCCCAATATCTTTATTTATAAGGTCCATGATGATCCTATCCATAGCTTTGCAGACCAAGCTAGTCAGGCTTATGGGGCGATAGTTTCCAGGATCCATTGAGGCACCATCTTTGTGGAGGGGACCACCGTTGCTGTACGCCACTCTTTGGGTACATATCCTGTAGTAAGGCTGAGATTGAACAGTAGTTTTATGTTTGGGTTTAGCTCTTCTTGGAGTTCATGTAGGACGCAGCCCAGGACACCGTCTGGTTCCATTGATGCTGTGTTTTTTGCTTTGGAGAGGGCGGCTCTTACCTTAGCATCTGAGATGTCAGGGGGGCAGCACTCTGCTGGGATAGATATTTGCCCTTTTGGTCGGGGAGTTTGCGCTGAACCTGTCAGCTAGGATGTTGGCAATGTCTGTGGGTTCGATGTATTTTTTGTCATTTTGGACTAATTCTGAGCATATCTGGGAAGTCCCACCCAGGTTCCTAACATAACTAAAGAAAGCCTTGTGATTATCCTTAGTGTCCTGTGCAATTTTTCTCTCGAAGCTGGCCTTAGATGATTTTATGAGTGCCCGTAGTTTTTTGCTAATACTGATCAGAGATGCCTTCCCTTTTTGGGATTTTGCTCTATCATGTAGTAGCTTCCTCCTTCTATTGTATAGTTTGTTTATGGCTGGGGTCCACCAGACAGGACGTCTGCCTTTGGAGGATTGGGTCTTGGTTTTATTTGGGATTGCATGATCCATGCATTCCTGAAGATGTTCATAGAATGTGTTTATAAAGGATTCTGTGGTCTGGGCCATATTTTCCACAGGCCCGGGGGCTTTGAAGGATTCCACCTTGGTTTTGAGGAGTGTGAAATTTGCTTTAGAGAAGTTTTTCACTGTGGTTTTCTGGGCAGGGGGTGGGGTCGAGATGTGAATATCCAGTGAGATTAGTTTATGGTCTGATCTTACCAGTGAGGGATACACTTCTGGTCTGGAGCACAGAGTCCTCATGTTGGTGATGATCAGGTCCAGTATGTTTTCCCCTCTTGTGGGAGTGGTAACAAGTTGTTCCATAGCATTTGAGTTTATAAATTCTAGGAACCTTTGGGCTAGGGTGTTGGAGCTAGAGTAATGCTCCCAGTCTATGTTTGGGTAGTTGAAGTCACCCAATATAATGGTGTTTGGAGAGACCTTCATATCTTCCAGTGTTCTCAGGAAGGCCAAGTGGAGTTCCTGGGTTTGGGAGGGTGGTCTGTAGCAGGCTATAAACTGGAAGGCAGTTTTACCCACTGTTAGTTGCACATGGATAGTCTCTGATGCTTCGTGCTGTGCCACCAACCTGGAGGTGTGGGTATCTTTGACAAATACACGCTCCAGGGATCTAAACCTTGTCATCACAATAAACAAAACATGCTGGAGGGATAGGTTCCTGACCCAGAGACTCCCCAGACTCTGGAATAGATTGCCCATACATGTCAAGCAGAGTGCCTCTTTGGACCTCTTCAAGAGGAACCTTGATGATTGGATGGGAGAAAGGAAATTCACCCCAGGGATCACGTCAGTCGCCCTGCTAGACAGGGGTCCAGGAAAGTAAATAATGTGGGAAGAAATAGCCAGGGAATTGTTATGGCTAGGCTTGTATAGGCCCTAGGGCTGATAGCCTAGTACCAACCTATGAACCTATGAACCTATGGAAATAGCGTAAGGGAGGCAGACAAGATGTAGTGGAGGTTAAGATTAGGGAGTAGGGGTGGGGTATAGAAAGGCGGAAGCATACAGGAGGTAGTGAGTCATGAGTGACTAGAGAGAGAGGTAGTGGATTAAGTTTTGTAAAGATGTTAAAATGGGTAGTTGAGGAGTTAGTCCGGTTTGGAACAGGGACATAGCCAGTGCATAGTAAAATAGCCTTTAAGACTTTTTTTGAATTGAGTTAGCGAGGGTTCTAGAGTAAGGTTAGCTGGAAGTTAGTTCCAGGTTTTGCCAACAAAGTTGGAAAACAGTGAGTCTCCAGCTGAGTTGTTAGTTTTGAATGTTTGAACCAGCAGTTTGTTAGATGATTGAAGTGACCTAGAGTTACTGTAGGAATTAATAAGGTTTTTAAGTCCAGGAGTTTTTTCAGGTTGGTTGAGGACTGTGTGTGCTACTATGAGCTGAGTATACTGAAGTAAGTTGGGGAATTCTAGCCACCTTAGTAGATTAATGTTTTGGCAGTGATGTGTGCAATATGTAGAGCCAGTAGCAAATCTGGCAATGTGGTTGTAACAGCTTGAAAATTTGCTAAGTTCAGATTTGTTCAAGTTGGTTAAAATACGGGAGGCATACAGAAGGGTGGAGAGTAGGTCAGTGCAGGCGATGGCAGTCCTTGCTATCGTAGTTAGGAAAGGTTTATTTTTATATAGTGAGCCTAATTTTTTAATAATAGTTTGGATTGTTTGATTGACATGCATATCAAATTTGAGACTGTTATCTACAAGTACCCCTAAGAGTTTGGTAAGAGCATCAGGGGAAATAATGGTACCATTGTTAGATCTTATACTAAAGGAGAGTGGATTGGACCTACGAGTGGGGGAGAAGAGTAGTAGCTGAGTTTTGTTAGGGTTCAAAATCAGACAATGATTAGAGAGCCAATTTTCGACTGTATTGAATGTTTTCTGGGATAAGGTCAGCAGGTCTGTTGGGGAGGAGGCTGAGCAGATCATAGTAGAGTCATCAGCACTGGATACATGTCGCATCTGGGATGACAGTGTAGAGATCATTAATAAAGATTGAAAATAGAAGGGGACCTAAAATAGAGCCCTGGGGAACTCCAAGGGTGACAGGTAGCAGGGTGGATAGTTTGTTCTGCCATAGGACAGCCTGACGTCTACCACTCAGATAGGAACAGAAGCATTGACTAGCATGGTTATCAAGGGATATGGTTTTCAGAGTATGGATGAGTAGTTGGTGGTTAACCATATCAAAAGCTTTGGAAAGGTCAAGAAAGAGGGCTGATGATAGTTTTCCTTTCATTTATAAACAACTTATGATTAGTAGAAGCAAAGCCTGGACTAAATGGCGAACAACAAGAAACTCACTTGACCACCTTAACTATAAACAAAAAAGAAACCTGACTAAACTAGCCATCCTACAAGATAAAAAGGATTTTTACATCCAGCTACAAAATTCCTCCCAACACCAACCAAAGAAATTCTGGAATACAATAAACTCACTACTATCCCCTGGCAAAATAGAAACTCCTAGCCCAATAGGCTCCCACCCTGACTCGCCCTTAAACACTGCTAATGCCTTTAATAACTTCTTCACCTCAACTATACTCAATCTAGCCAACCAGCAAAACCCTGACCCTTCTTTACTAGACACCTCTAACTGTACCCCACCACCATTTCATCTCAAACCTATACCCACATCATATATACTATACCTACTTCAAAAACTTAAACCTTCCACTCCCTCAGCCGACAAAATCCCAGCAGAATATCTCCAGCTAGGAGCTAAAGCAGTTGCATATCCAATCTCTTTACTAATTAACAGAACCATAAAAGAAAGTACCATACCTTCACTCTGGAAAATCTCCCACATCATCCCACTCTTCAAAGGTGGGGATTCCTTGGAATACTCAAACTACCGCCCTATTGCGCTTCTCTCTCCCATTGCAAAAATAATGGAGAAATGTATACATAAACAATTACTCAATCACCTCCTTTAAAATAATCTGCTAGCTAACTGTCAACATGGATTTCGTCCCTACCATAGTACCACCACAGCCCTACTATCCTTTATTGAATCCATTAATCACAACCGAAACAACAATCTTCCTTCATCAGCCTTCTTTGTAGACCTATCTAAGGCTTTCGACATGGTGAACCATCAACTACTCCTGCACCGCCTTAAATCCATTTCTCTCGATAGTATTGCACTTAACTGGTTTACTTCCTACCTTCAGAATAGGAAACAAGCAGTGCTATGGAACAATAATCTTTCAGAACTCCTGCCATCCTCCCTAGGGGTTCCCCAGGGCTCCATCCTAGGACCCTCCTATTTTCCATCTTTATCAATGACCTACACCTTGTCACCCCCCTATCTACTTGTATTCAATACGCTGACGATACTACCATCATTTGTTCTGCCTCCAACCAGGATGACTTACACCTCCTTACCCAAAAAACTTTTTCTACCATAGAGCAATGGTTCTCTAATCACTGTTTACTTCTAAACCCTAAGAAAACTAAATTGCTTCTCTTCAAACCTACACACCAATCCCCCCCTATTAACTTCTCTCTTACATCAAACAATGGTACCCTTATCTCCCCAGACGAAACGACCAAACTCTTAGGTATAACTATTGACAACCAACTTAAATTTGACTCGCATATCAACTCAACCATAAAACAACTAATAGAAAACTAGGTTCACTGTATAGAATCAAATCCTTCCTCACTTCTGAAGCAAGAACTACCATAGCCAGAACGCATCTCATCTCTACACTACTTTATGCTTCTCCTATATATACAAACCTATCCAAATATAACATCAATAAACTTACATCAGCCTATAATAACATTGCCAGATTTGCCACATCCTCCCCATATAAAACACACCACTGCAAAACCTCCGCCACCTTGGATGGCTAGAGCTACCTCACCTTATTCTATACTATCAGCTCTCTATAGCCCAGAAAGCCCTTCACCACCCTGGCAACACTCCTATGCTCTCCACCCTTATAAAGCCCTATAACAACCTAAAAAACCTTCGCTCTTCTAGCAAAATTCTAATTCAAACCTCTCAATCAAGGAATACTGCAGGAGAATCTATGTTCTCCAACTCAATTGGTAAAAAATGGAACCTACTTCCTCCAAACCTGACATCCCAAACCTCTGTCTCTATATTTAAAACTAATCTAAAACACCACCTAAACAACCACTGGCTTTGTTCCTGTGACTACCCAAGCTGATCACCCTGGCTGCCATCTCCTACACATATATCTTTCTTTCTTCCAGCTTTATGCTTTTAGTATTACCTATATTACTAATACAAACCCTCTTTATCTTGTAACTTTTCCCTAATCTACTTTACTTGGCCTACTTTTAATATCCTACTTTTTGCAATATTTACCCTATCCAGTCTCTTACTCTATTTACAGTACTATCCCTTTTACCTTCCTCTTTCTATCTCATTCTAATGTCCCAAGTATTGCGTATGCTTGTACATCCTTTCACTGTGTACTTTTTCTCAATGCCAATTCCTAATATTCTGTATCATACTGTCAGTCATGGGTGGAATATGTGTATGTATTTTGATAATATACTGTTAATTATCATGTAGTAGATAGTGGAGCTTTTCTCCTCGGGCCTCCACTGAAAATGGACATGTATCCAGTTGGACCAGCCCGGTTAACAAATGTAAAATAAAAATAAATAAATAAATAAATAAATTTATCACATACAGTATCGCATGCATGCTCTGGTCCTTAAATTAATGGATTATGGGTTCTACAGCACATAATAATATCATGTCCCTGAATGCCCATTTTATGTTAAATCTGTTTAGAAAATTCTGTATGTTTTTTTTTTGCTATTATTCACCATAGCTCTTCCAGGCAATAAACACTCTGTGGACCATAAAAGCTCTGAAATGACTGCTGGCTTTTCAAACAATGTACATTGTGTACTTGTGCAGAAGATGGCAGAAGCTCCTGTGCCTCACTACTTTGTATGACTGCCTGTATGTGATTCCCAGTACTTCCCCCATCCTGGAAGATGTATGCACAGTTCCTGTAACAGTATATATGAAGTAATACTTATGCAACATGTAGTACCCAATTAAAGGCATAAGTCATTTGCCATTAAATAATGGGAATGCATGTTAGACTAAGTTTAAAGACAAAAATCAGTATTTGTTATTTTACTAAGTGCTTTGCGCCATGATGCTGCAGTACCAAATTCTGTGGGAAACTGTAGCCATTGAAAATGCATTTGTCAGCCATGCTTTTTCACTTGACTGTAAAATCATATCAATAACGTGCAAACTAGAATATACACCATGTAAAAGAGTCACCCCCCCACTAATTTCATTTCCCCATACTTCTTCAGTCACAATGCAATTTTTCTCTTTTCTATAAAACTTATTACTGATAATAGAAATTCAGCCCCCTTCTCAGTCACACCCAATTTTAAGTACCGCCTTGACTCCAAATCAAACACTAAACTCTCTACATTCCTTTTCGCCCACATTCATCAACTCATCTCTATTCTCCTCTCAGATGACATTCAGCCTAACCCTGGGCCCTCTGTCAACCACCCTTCCAACTCAACCTCAGCATCTCCCCCACCCCCAAATAAATAACTTCTTTTTGCAACTTGAATGCTCAAAGTTTATGTAACAAAATACCAAACCTCTACACCTGGCTTCTCCACAACCACCCCGACTTCCTATCTATCATCAAAACATGGTTAAAACCTCATATTAAAGACCCCGAAATTGGCCTTCCCAACTATTATATCATAAGAGATGACAGAACCCATAAGAAAGGTGATGGAGTTACCCTACTGTTTTCTTCCTCCCTATCTGTAACTCCTTATACTTAACCTGTACCCCAATTTGGCACTGCTGAGCTAACCCTGGCCTTCTTAAATATAAATAAAAACAAAAAGATATGTATTTCCTCTCTGTACATTCCACCCGGTGACAATATCCCTATCCTTGAAGAAATCCTCTCCTGGCTCTCTTCTAACATAAGTAATGAAACTATAATTCTAGGTGACATTAATATAAATTGGGCCACCATTCAATCCTCCACTACCTCACACAATCTAAACCTCTATAACTTTTTCTAGCTTATCAGCTCGCCTACTAGACCCTCTAAAGGCCGCTCCTCTGGAACCATCCTGGACTGGATACTAGTCTCTCACCCCCATACTGTCTCTGATAAGGGTACCCTTCCTGGCTGTCTTAGTGATCACTTCCCTGTCTTCGCCCATGGCTCACCCACCTGTTTATTTCTGTCTCATAACTATATTACCACTTGCTCTCTTAAATATTTCAACCCTCATTCCTTCGCTGACTGACTAAAACATGCTATCTGGGCTCCTCTAAAATCACCCCCCCTGGATGACACAGTGACTTACTTCAACACTACTTTCATCAACCTGTTAAATAGCTTTGCTCCCATTAGAACTAAAAGAATTAACTACAGTACAGCCCTCTGGATAACCAACGACACTATAACCCTCATGCACCTCCTGGACAAAGCATGGAAAAACTACCAGAAACACAAATCTTCCTCCTCCCTAACTGACTATAAGCAACTTCGAAACAAAGTCAAACAAAGTATAATCTGTGACCGAAAATCCTATTACTCTTTACTACAAAACAACCACAAAACTAACCCTAAAAAGTTCTGGAATAGTATCTCTTCCCTCCTCCATCCTGGTAAAAAAGTTAACCCTTGTCCTGACCCTATCACCTCTGACCTCCCCTTAGCTATCCAATTTAACTCCTTTTTCATCAACTCTATAGCTAAACTCACTACATCTTTTACAAATAATTTACCTAGCCCACAATCTCCTATCTCCCCTAATTCACCCTCCTCAAGCAACACAACTTCTCAACTTCATCATTTTACTCTCCAACCTGTTCCTATCTCTACCATAAAAAAACTCCTATATAATTTGAAGCCATGTTCAAATGCCCCTGATTACCTTCCATCTAACTTCCTTAAGCTAACTGCCAACGACATAGCCTTCCCCATCATCATCCTCATAAACCGGTCGATCCAAGAATCTTATGTACCAACAGTCTGGAAGAAAGCCTTTATCATCCCTCTTCACAAGAGGGGAAACAATACTGATGTCTTTTAACTTCTGGCCAATTGCCATTCTCTCTCCTATCTCAAAAATTTTAGAAAAATGCATTCTTCTACAACTACTACCCTACCTGCTTGATAATCAGCTGCTTACCCCTACTCAACACGGTTTCAGGCCTGGACACAGCAACACCACCACTCTCCTCTCCTTCCTCGAGACTGTCAATTCCGTGCACGACTCTGGAAGTATTGTATTGTATCTACCCTCCTACTTGATTTATCCAAGGCCTTCAATACAATCTCACACCGCCTCCTCTTGTCTAAACTCTCCAACCTTAGCATATCCATCTCCTCTATCAACTGGTTCTCCAGTTACCTCTCAAATGAGTAGGAATCAGTCAAGTGCACAAACTGTACTTCCCCTTTCCTAAAGACCCTCACAGGAGTACCTCAGGGGTCCATATTAGGCTCTCTACTATTTAATATATTTATAAATGACTTCCACCAGTGCATTCCTAATGCCAAGATCATCCAAAACACAGATGACTCTACGATAATCTGCTCTGCTGAATCCCTCCCCAAACTACAGAAATTAACCCAAGAAGCCTTCCTATCAACCGAACACTGGATGTTAAACAACCATCTAGCACTAAATGCTTCCAAATCCAAAATCATGATATTCACCCCCTCAAAGTATACTAAAATTGACAAGAACTCTTTCTCCATAACTAGCCAAAACAAGACCCCTATAGAAACCGTACCCCATACAAAGCTACTAGGTGTTATTATTGATGAACAACTTAAATTTGACATCCATCTCCAAACAAATATAAAGAAAACCCATCAAAACCTAGGCTTTCTCTACCATCACAACCACTTCCTTACTCCCTCGACCAAACATGTCCTTTCTACCACCTACCTCATTCCCTCCATCTTGCATGGTGCCCCCCTCCTTACCAATCTCCAATCCAGTCTAAAGACTAAACTACCTTCCTGCTATAACAAAATCTCAAAGTTTGCCACTGGTGCCAAATCCTCCACTCACCACTGTATTGCCCTCCGCAAACTAAACTGGCTTGAATTATCGCACCATCTCTCCTTCATCAAACTTTCTTATGCACATACACTCATCTTTAAACCCTTTCTCTGCCCTTCCCTTGACTCCTGCCTCAAATTGCATCAGCCTGATAGACCACTCAGGTCAAACAATCAAAGCCTCCGCGAACAACATAAACCTGCTTGAACCCCAGGCAAATTCCTTCTGTCCTCTCTATCCTGACTCTGGAATTCCCTTCCTCCACAAATTCATACCACCAACAATCACTCCACCTTCAAAACCTTGCTCCATTCCCACCTCACATACCTCTGGGAATGCTCTTGCTCCCACCCCTCCTGACTTTCCTCTACTTAACTATATCTTGCCTATCTCTCTTCTCTAATTTCTCTGTCTCTTTGCAAATTCTCACCCCCACTGTCTGATTTCTTACGTAATTCTCCTCCTACATTTAGGCTCCTTACTTCTTTAATATATATCTGCATCTTCACTTCAACTATTAGTCCTTAATTTCCCTCTTCTCTGATTCTTGTTTCTTAGGTTCATAGGCTCATAGGTTGGTACTAGGCTATCAGCCCTAGGGCCTATACAAGTCTAGCCATAACAATTCCCTGGATATTTCTTCCCACAATATTTACTTCCCTGGACCCTTGTCTAGCAGGGCGAATGACATGATCCCCGGGGTGAATTTCCTATATCCCATCCAATCGTCAAGGTTCCTTTTGAAGAGGGCCAAGAAGGCGCTCTGCTTGACATATGTGGGCAGTCTATTCCAGAGTCTGGGGAGTCTCTGAGTCAGGAACCTGTCCCTCCAGCATGTTTTGTTTATTGTGATGACAACGTTTAGATCCCTGGAGTGTGTGGCTCTGAGGGATTGGGATTTCTTTAAGTGGAGCATATCCAACAGCTCAGGGTTTGACATGGCCTTGTATGTTAAGCAGAGATCACCTCTGAGTAAATGATATGCCACAGAGTATAGCTGGATTTTTTTTAGACGGTCAGCATATGGCATCTGCTTTAGGCCTGTGATTCTTTTAGTGAGGTATTTCTGTGGCCTTTCCAGCTGTTGCAGATGTCTTGTGAGGTACATACCAAACGGGGCATTATACTCTATAATGGGTCTAATGAGGGATGAATACAGTGGGACAATGACCTCCATTTTTCTGGATGAAAAGCCCTTAGTGATGAGGTGTGCCACATAGAGGGATTTCCTAACTGTTGTGGCGATGTGATTATCGAAAGTGAGACCACTGTCCACCTGTGTCCCTAAGTCTCTCATCACACTTTTGATGTTTAGTGTACTGCCACCTATGTAGTAATTCATGGGTACATGTTTTTTTTCCAAAGGGGATAACCATACATTTCTTTGCATTAAGCTTGAGCCCATGGCTCTGGCACCAGGCATCTGTTTCTGTAAGGCCCTTTTGTAGAATATCCACATCATTTGGGGATTCAATAATGGCTCCCAGTTTGCAGTCATCTGTGAACTTTGTTAGCCAGAGTCCCTTAGTGTTGGCCTGTACTTCAGAGAAGTAGATGCCAAACAAGAGTGGTCCCAGGACTGAACCCTGAGGTACTCCACTTGTCACTTGTCTGGAGCTGGATTTGGAGTCGGCTACTTTTACAGTCTGAGTTCTGTCAGTAAGCCAGTTGGCAACCCATCGAGTGACGTAGGGATTTATGCTCAGCTTAGTAAGTTTATCTATGATTCCAGAGTGGGGGATGGTGTAAAAGGTCTTGGCGAGGTCCAGATAGGCTGTGTGGGGCACCTTAACCTCATCCACAGCTCTGGAGACTGATTCAAAGAAGTCAGTCAGGTTCAGGAGACAAGATCGGCCCTTCACAAACCCAAACTGGGTGGGGTCCAGTGTTTGAAGGTTGCCAATGTCTTTGTTTATAAGTTCCATGATAATGCATTCCATGCCCTTGCAGATCAGGCTCATCAGACTGATGGGAAGGTAGTTCCCAGGATCCAAAGTGGATTTCCCCTTGTGGAGTGAGATAACTGTAGCTGTGTGCCACTCAGTGAGCATGAAGCCTGAGGTGAGGCTATGATTAAACATGACACTTAGGTGAGGTGCCAGTTCATTTTGTAGTTCATGTAGTAACAAGATACTAGTGTACAAAATGTAAATATATACACATATAGAAACTACCTTTGTCTGCCCTGTAGATGCATTTTATATTATTACTTTTGTTAGTACATCTTTTATTCCATTGTAATACTACAAATTGTATATACTTTATAACTTTTTGTTGGTGTGTTTGTCTAATTACTTTATTCACTTGTTTAAACTTGTTGTAGCTTTTCTCCCATATGCCTACCTGTACCTAAAACTTCCTCATTGCAATTCCCCAAATCCGTATACACAACAAACACTCACCCAACTCTACCTCATATTTAAAAAACTGATAACATCCAAACAACCAAAATATGTTAATAGCTTCATTTTTCAGCTAAAAATATAAACATGCACAATACTCTAATTAAACTTAAAAAACACACTTTTGTGCGGAGCTTCACAATCTACATTCCGTTATGTGGGAGTCTTGCCCTCCCGCACCTCTCTATCTTATACATATACCAATACTCCCCACACCCCTCTATCTTATACATATACCAATACCCCCATACCCCTCTATCTTATACATATACCAATACCCCCTGCACCCCTCTATCTTATACATATACCAATACCCCCACACCCCTCTATCTTATACATATACCAATACCCCCACATCCTTCTATCTTATTCATATACCAATACCCTCATGCCCCTCTATCTTATACATACACCAATACCCCCACACCCCTCTATCTTACACATATACCAGTACCCCCCACCCCTCTATCTTTATCTTATACATATACCAATATCCCCCACACCCCTCTGTCTTATACATATACCAATACCCCCACACCCCTCTATCTTATACATATACCAATACCCCCACATCCTTCTATCTTATACATATACCAATACCCCCACCCCCTCTATCTTACATGTGAATATATATATATATATATATATATATATATATATATATATATATATATCTCTACACCAATTCTTTACTTGCACAACTACAACCATAATGAATCGTCCATTGCACTACTATAATTGAGGTCACTGAACTTGATTATAGTGGCACTAAATTAGCCCTTTATTCGAACAAAAAACAAAGCCATGAAGCATGTCAGTGAGCTGTAAAATCGACGAACTGCATGACCACCGTCTGTGAAGTGTGACATGAAGTGAGCTTACCTGAGTTGTCATTCTTTGATATTAATATACAGAACTGGAGTGGGAAAATCTGTAAGAGACACTTGAGATCAGGTATGTAGTGATGGAACTACAGAGAACATTATAACAAGTACGGAAACAGAACAATATGACAAAGTAAATGCAACAAACAAAAAAAAAACAAAAGAAAGAGCAGCAAAGCTGTTTATTCTGTGCAACCAAATCAGATGAAATCAGGTACCTTGGCTTTTTGCCTTCTAAGGATAATAGCATAATGCACCATACATCATTTATACCTAGGTAGACCCCTCCCTTATTAAAATTAACCAATTCAAATTTTAATTAAGCTTAGAAAACATAATTTCTAATTACAAAAACATTCTAAAAATTTACTTCCATATTCAAACCCTTAGGGTATAGTTTTATAGTTTAAAATTAATCTATGTTCTAGTAGATTTAATTTGCTAACAGAATCACTACCACAGGAAACTGTAGCTTTGGCTAGGACAGAAAAGAAAAAAGTAGAATCACAACCCAAATGGACTGTGTGGAAATGCTCTGCTACTGGACTTTTAAAATTGCACTTCCTGATATTACCCAAATGTTCCATAATACGCACCTTTACCTTCCTTTTAGTTTGTCCCACATACCACTTAATCCTTTCACAGCCACAGCCTATAATATAAGCCACCTCACAAGAGTCATATGTAAACTTATCATTAGAAATAAACAATCTCCCATTAATTTTAGTATTAGATAGATTCTTTACTTTGGCACACATGTTGCAATGTCTGCACAAGAAAGTACCCATATGACCTATCCTACTATTCCTATCTTTACTGCGGAAGTTCAATAACTCTCTGAGATTACAATGTCTCCCATATGAAAAAGTAACATGGTTAGGGAATAAATGGCCTACTTTATCATCTGTGTGAACCAAATACCAAAAGTCCTCAATAATGCCCTTAAGGATCTCTGAAAATGGTGTGAATTTAGTAACAAAAATAATTTTTTAACATTCTCTAGCCCATTATATTCACACCCATCCACTCTGTGAATATGCTCCTGGTAATAACTTTTTTTTTTTTACACAAAATTTCCTTGTAACTTGGATTTAGTGTGTGTCAAAGTTCCGATAGAATAACCTTGAGTATGCAATCCATCAAAAGCCTCACTCAAATATATATCTACAAGCTTTTCCTCACAAATATTAAGAGGAAATCCTTTTAAATTTCCCCATATGGTAAAGATTGTATGAGGTGGGGGAATGCATGCTGGAAGCATGTAAAAAACTATTAACAGCTGTCAGCTTCCTAAAAGGTCTAAATTGGATTTTCTCCTCATAACCAAGATAAAATTTCACATCCAAAAGTTGCATTGTTTTAGAATTATATTCAAACTAAACTTAAGTCCATGGTCATTGCATTTAGCTCATGCATAAATTCAGCAAACTGGTTAGGCTGTCCCTTATAAATCAAAAACAAATCATCTATGTATCTTTTGTACACAATCACACATTCAGAAAAAAAATGTGCTATTATATAAAAATTGGCTTTCAAAAGCACCCATATATATGATAGCATATGATGGGGCAAATGGTGCCCTTTTAGCAGTGTCATGTTTCTGTAAAGAGAAATACTTTTCAAAATAAAAATAATTATGGGTAAGGGAAAATTCAAGTAATTGTATAAGAAAAGAGGTACGGGATCCTTCACCCATAATCCTAGACACAGCCTCTAAACCCTTCTGTTGCTGTTTATTGGTGTATAATGAAGACACATCTATGGTGGCCCAATAGAAGTCATTTCCCCAAGTAACCATACTCACATTTTTACATAACTCTTTAGTATTCTTAATATGGGCAGGAATTTTAACCAAATGTTGCTTTAAATGAAAATCCAAAAAACGCCCACATTTTGTAAGTAAGAGTTAACTCCCGACACTATTGGCCTACCTAGAGGGTTAGTAAGATTTTTATGAAATCCTTCTACACTATCCCTCTCCACAAAGGAGGTAACTCCACTGACCCTTCAAACTACTGACCCATTGCCATTCTGTCCCCACTATCTAAGATACTTGAAAAATGCATCCACATTCAACTTACGAATCACCTTCTCAATCAAAACTTACTCACCCCTACCCAACATGACTTTCGCCCCTATCACAGCACAACTACTGCTCTACTATCCTTCACTCACACCATAGCAGAATCTCTGGACAACAATAAACTTACTTCCTGTCTCTTTCTTGACCTCTCCAAAGCCTTTGATACAGTGTCTCATCCACTACTACTATCTAAACTCACTAACTTTCACCTCTCCACCCCCACCCTCAACTGGTTTGCTAGCTATCTGTCTGAACGCAAACAATCAGTTAAATGGCTCTCTTCCCCTTCTCCCTTCTTACCTCTCTCTACTGGTGTGCCACAAGGTTCCATCTTGGGTCCCCTGTTATTCAGCATCTTCACCAATGACCTTTTCACCTCATGCCATCAGTCCTCACTTATACAATATGCAGACAACTCCACAATCATTTCTACAGCCAACAACATCTCTGACCTACACTCCCTAACCCAAACAGCTCTACTTTCCACTGAACAATGGCTTTCAGAAAACTTACTGATTCTCAATCCTACTAAAAGCAAACTCTTACTCTTCCTACCCCACTCAATCATCATAAATCCTCCTTTGTCATTAAGTCATGCAATAACACAGCTACCCTACCTGACACCCACACAAAACTCCTTGGAGTCATTATCGATGACGAATTAAAATTCAATCAACACATACAGCAATGTATAAAGAAAACACATCAGAAATTAGGTCTATTATACCGAAACAAAAAATATCTCAGTCCCGAAGCTAGACTCGCCCTAGGACAAGCACTCCTCCTCCCCTCACTCCTCTATGCTGCTCCAGTTCTCACAAATATCCAAAAAACTACCCTGAATAAACTCCAACAATCCTACCACAAAATAGCCAGATTCATCACCAACTCCCCAAACAACACACACCACTGCATTGCTTTGAAGTCTCTACAATGGCTAGAACTCCCACAACTACTACATCTCTATCAATTTCACATGTTGCACTCTGTGCTCTTTAAACCATCCTATCATCCTACTGTCCATCCTTATCTCTCCTTGTCTCTGTCTACACCCCATCCTCGACCCCTACGCACCTCTAATCAACAATTGCTTGATATTTACCACCCAAATAAGTCAGTAGGTAAGCTACTCTACAAACACTCTGTGGCCCAAGCCTGGAACAAACTACCTCTTGACATTCGCTCAGTCTCTCACACCCCACTATTTAAAAAAAAAACAAAGACTCATTTACTCAATTCCAGAATTTGCCCCTGCTATGACCCTACATAATTCTCTCCTCCCCCCACATTGGAATCACTCCATCTATCCTTGTCATACTTCTGAACTCTATCCCCACCAGTACAGTTACATAGCATCAAAAAAAAAAAAACCTTGTGCTGTCATTTAACTATTGTTAATTTTGTTTTGTTTATTATTTACTACTGTATTGTTTTGTTTTTTGTTTTACTACTGAAATGACTAGTTTTATTTCTATTGTTTGCTATACCTGTATACTACTGTAGTGTTTTTTATTGTACTATCTGGAGCTTTTCTCCTCGGGTCTCCACTGAAAATGGGACAAAATCCCAGTTGGACTAACCTGGTCAACAAATGTCAATAAATAAATAAATAAAAAAAATAATTTTTGGGACCGCATAAAATTTAGTGTCCCTGGGTTTAGAGATAAACAATTTTTTGACATTCTGTGGGGGTAAAAAAAAAAACAATGTCGCAACCCTCTCTAAAAGTTCCAATAATTGTTCATTAAAGATGACAATTGGGTTAACCTTCAACTTAACATAATCTTCCTCTTTTAACAATAAACTTTTCTGCTTGGTATTAGAGCATTACCCCACTGTGATTTTCACGCAGGAATGGGCGTGCCTTACACGATTGACAGGGCTGAGTGACAAACCATGCAGATTATAGAGTGAGATGGTGAATATCCATTGTGAATATTCATTCTCTGGCCGTTTTTAAACACAGGCTTCATGCCTTTTTATGTTATCTTTAATTAGGGTTACTATAGCTTTTATTTCACAATATGTAAAACAGAGATTAAATAGTTGTCCTTCAAGACCCAACTTTACTTATACCTATCATCCAAATGGAAATGTCCTTGCTTTCACCCTATATAAACTCTAGGGATTTTCCCCTCTAAGCTCTCTATACTCCTGCTCCACTCTACCCTCAAGTTTCTTTTTCCTTCCTCCAAAACTGATTCTGTTGACTTTCACTTGACTGTGAATATTGTAAATTCTGTATTGCCACTGAAAGACAAAAAAAAAAAAATGTTCTTCTTTTGCCGTATTGCACTGTCTATGATGTATATTATGCATGTGATTTCCCTGTCTGTAAAAAATTTTTCTCTTGTATTTTACCTTTTACATCGTGTGATCTATTGTATTCACAACTGCTTGTGGAGCTTTTCTCCCTGGGCCTTCACTGAAAATGGATACTTCTTGGCCCAGTGGACTTCCCCGGTAATAAAACTGAAAATAAAATAAATAAATAAATAAATTTTCTACATTTATAAGTGTACCGCCGAAAGCACCGCATGTCCTGGGTGTCGGACTTGCTTCGTCACTTTGTACTTAACCGCATACTGAGTTGTAGCGCAAGATGCGGGTCAGAAGGGCAGTATGTATGCAGTATCCACAAGTTCCCGTTTTGAGTCTATGCCCATAACCCGTGCACCTCCCCCTACCTATCTTTGGTTTAATGTTATGCAGTAATTGCTTTTGATGGGGGAAGCCCCCCTGCACCCCCACCCACCTTTCTTTAAGCATTTTTCTGGAGATAAAGCAGCAAGCACTATTCTGAGGCAGTAGGACAATAAATACAGACAATAAATGCAGTAAAAAAGACATCCCAGAAAGGTCGCCACCTGCACCTTTACAAAATATGAATTTTAAGTCTGTGTAATAGTCTTTATATGTGCAGCATATTATGTTTGCACCCCTCCCCTTTAAAGAATTGTAATTCTCAGCGTAATAGTGTAATACATTCGTATAAATGCAGCATATTCTGTGTTTGTTTGAATATGTAAATCTGTTTGGATCAGTACAGCATTTGTAAGTATACTTTCTGCCAAATTATTTAGTCTAAGATGTAATTTATCGAAGCTATTGATCACTGCAAATTGGAAATCTTGGTACTAGCAAATAAGGGAGAAAAGGCTTTGTATTGAAATAATTACAATATTTAGCATACTCATCTTTCTGAGGATGGTTTTCCCATGTTTATTCAAAGCAGTTTTCAAAATAAGCGTCATGCGCAGAGTGCTGGGCGGGGTTTGGACGGTCCTTGCTACTGCGCATCTGGTGGGGTAATGTTCTAATACAAAACCATCTTTTCACCATCTCAATGTAATTTACTTTAGATAAAATCACCCAGTTACCTTCCTTATCAGCCTGCCTAAATACATAATCACCCACACATTCTCACAAGTGCTTCAGTGCTAGCCATTCATTCCTCAATAAATTAAAATTTTTCTTACTGCAAACAAATTTACTGAACATATACTCCACCTTTTTATAAATCATGTTCTCAAGCAAACCCACTGCTGGGGATAATTGAGGAGGAGTAAAGGTGCTGTATTGAGAAAAATCAGGAACCGTCAATTTCCTATAACCCATGTACCCCCCCCCCCCCATCTAATTCACCATCAGATAAATCAAAATCATATAAAGAAACATTTACTAGGGCATCATCCTCAAACGAGGACTCCAAACATTCAAACAAAGATTCAAAGTAGTCTGATGTAATCTCTCTATGTCTATTAACATAATAAACAATCAGATGTTAACTTCCTACAAAATTGTTTAACTTCAATTAATAAATCATCCAAAGTCGGATACTTAGTAGGAACAAACTTTGGACCCTTAAGTAACAATTGTTCAGCCTCAGTTGAAATCCTAAATTATAATATGATATATTAACAATGTTCAATGAATTAGACTTACTAGAATCATTCACAAAAATGGGAAATACTTAAGTCCAAATAGTCCACGTTGTTCAAAACAGTTGGCAGATTCAGTTCTTTCTCCCTTTGGTACCATACTTCCGTCCTTTGCTCTGGCCATTTTGGGAAAAACATTCCACCCCTGCACTATGATGTTCCAAATGGTCGGAGAGATGTGAAGATTCGCCCCCTGGTAAATTATCAAACGATACACTTTTTTAGAAGCAGTTTCCATGGAATACACTGAAGAATCATGAACCACTGAGGAATGGCTAGCCGACTGCTTGAACTTTGACCTTCCCTGGTGTAGTTTACACTGCCAGGAGTAAATAAGGCTGCTCTCAAAGTCTCCAATACATGTTCTCTTCTTCCTAGTAAGAATCTCTGATTCCACTTTCTCTAACTTAACCTTGATCTCCTTCATTTTTATGCAATATAAATCTGCAGACACTCCATCAGTCAAGGTCTGCTGCAAAGTCTCAATCTCTTTTTGTAACCTTTCATGTGACCTTTATTTCTATTTAATCAAAATATGAATCCAACCCAAAGTACACTGAAGTGAAACTTGCTTCCATTCCTCCAGGAATTCCATCTCATCCTCTCCGAAGTCCCATGCAGGCAAACAATCAACTTGGAGACCTCTAGAAATAATACCAAGACTAACAGATTTTTCCAGTAGCTTGTTATCATAAAATAAAGAGATCTCCTTGACCATAAGATGCTCCAACTGTTTGAATTTAACTCCTTTTCTCATTAGTTCCCATCAAGAGCCATGGATCATTGATGGCCAGCTTAGCCTCATGTTCCTTGAGCAAATCATTAAAAAAAAACTTCAACTCCTCTGGGGTCCTAAATACACCTGATACAGCATCCTCTCAATCCAGCAACATAACAAACCAATAAAACAGAGAAACTATCAAACTACCAAAAAAACCCCAACAAAAGCAGAAAGAGCAACAAAGCTGTTTATTCCGTGCAATCAAATCAGATCAAATCTGGTACTACTACTATAACTGAGGTCACTGAACTTGATTAAAGTGGCACTAAATCAGCCCTTTATTTGATCAAAAAACAAAGCCATGAAGCATGTCAGTGAACTGTAAAATCGACAAACTGCATGACGACCATCTGTGAAGTGTGACATGAAGTCAGCTTACCTGAGTTGTCATTCTTTGATATTAATATACAGAACTGAAGCAGGAAAATCTGGCCAAGACACTTGAAATCAGGTATGTAGTGATGGAACTACAGAGAACACTATAACAAGTATGAAAACAGAACAATATGATAAAGTAAATGCAACGCTGTGATGATGTACATTAGTTATTGTGATCATGCTGGGGTCAGACAAAAAACATCTGAAATATTTATCTTCCTATATAGCATATGTTTTTGTATTTTTTTTTATATATATTTACTCTTTGGACCAAGTTAGTGTCATTAGGTCGGTGTCCTCTTTTCAGGGGAGACCCAAGTTGGTATTTATACTGACTCTGGGAAATTTGGCCACAGCACAGGTGAATTTCCCCTACTCTTTTTTTCAATAAGTGCTGTGGGATCTTTTACATACATCTTAGATAACAGCAGCTCAGACGGATAGGACATCAGTTTCATATTGGAAACAGGAACTACCAGTCCCACGCACGTATGGCAATGTGCATGCTCCAACTGAAAGGCGCCAATTTAAAAAAAAACATAAGCCAGCACTAGATTCCACTTAGGAGAATTTTAACACAAATATATATGGACAAGATTAGACCAGTGTTCATAGGTTCATAGGTTCATAGGTTCATACTAGGCTATCTGCCCGAGGGCATTTACAAGCCTAGCCCATCGTATTGTGGCTTACGCCACCCCTTTAGTATGGGGAACTATACCCATTATTTTGCTGTGCCTCTGTCGAGCAGTGACACTGAGGTAATCCCTGGGGTATATCTGCGATCTCCCATCCATTGGTCAAGATTTCTCTTGAACAAGGCCAGCGAGTGCTCTGCCTCACATGTACCGGGATTTTGTTCCACAGCATAGGAGTCTTTGGGTGATGAATCTATCCCTCCAGCACGTCCTATTAATAGCCGTGTCGAGGTTTAAGTCTCCGCCCTTGTGGCTCTGATGGATCTAGATTTTTGAGGTGAAGCATATTCATCAAATCTGGGTTTGACATGGCCTTGTATGTTAGGCAAAGGTCACCTCTGAGCAAGCGTTGGCGACTGAATAGAGCTGAGTTCTTTCAGTCGGGCAGCATAGGACATATTTTTGAGACCCTTTATCCTTTTGGTGAGGAACTTTTGTGGCCTCTCCAGCTGCTGCAAGTGTCGGGTCAGATACATTCGAATGGGGCATTGTACTCAATCATTGGTCTGATGAGTGATGAGTAAAGGGAGACTATGACCTCCCTTGATCTAGATGAGAATCCCTTCATGATAAGGTGGGCAATGTAGAAGGTCTTCTTAACTACTTTAGCTACATGGGTGTCGAATGACAGACTACTATCAACCTGGGTCCCCAGGTCCCTGATAACTTCTTCTGTGCTCAGTGGATTGCCACCTATTTGGTAGCTAGGGGTAACCTTGTTTTTCCCGAAGGGTATGACTATGCATTTTTTGGCATTTAACTTTAGGCCGTGGCTCTGGCACCAGTTATCCGTATCTGTGAGACCCTTCTGAAGGATATCTGTGTCAGATGTGTTTTCTACTATGGCCCAGTTTGCAGTCATCTGCAAACTTTGTCAGCCATAACCCTCCTGTGTTTGCTTTTACTTGGAAAAGTAGATGCCAAACAAGAGTGGGCCCAGGACTGAGCCCTGTGGGACACCACTTGTGACAGGCTTTGAGTCTGACATGGCGCCAGCAACTCTGACCCTGTGGGTTCTGTCACTCAGCCAGTTTGCAACCCATCTTGTGATGTATGGGTTAACATTTAAGCTGATGAGTTTTCAATGATACCCGAGTGGGGTATTGTATCGAAGGCCTTAGCCAGATCGAGGTAGGCTGTATGGACTGCCTTTCCCTCATCAATGGCTTTGGTGACTGTTTCAAAAAGTCAACCAAGTTTAAAAGGCATGATCTGCCTTTGACAAAGCCAAACTGGGTTGGATCCAAAGTCTGCAAATTCCTATGTCTTTATTTATGAGGTCCATTATGATCCTCTCCATGGCTTTGCAGATAAGGCTTGTCAAGCTAATGGGCGGTAATTTCCAGGGTCGGTGGAGGCACCGCCTTTGTGAAGTGGGACCACAGTTGCAGTGCGCCACTCCTGGGTGCGTATCCAGAGGTAAGACTTTGATTAAACAGCTGTCCTAGCTGTGGGTTTAATTCCTCATTGAGTTCGTGGAGCACACAGCCGGGACACCATCAGGTCCCATGGATGCTGTGTTTTTGCTTTGGAGAGAGCAGTTCTCACTTGGGCGCTGGAGATGTTTGGGGGCTGAAATCGTTTGGTATAGATATCTCTCCTTTTGGGGAGGGGAGAAGTTTGCACTGAACCTGTCAGCCAGTATGTTGGCAATGTCTGTAGGATCAGTAATCTTCACATCATTTTGAACTAGTTCTGAGCATATCTGGGAGTTTCCTCCTAGGTTTCTAACATAGCTAAAGAAGGCCTTATGATTGTCTTTTGAGTCTTTAGCTATTTTTCTCTCGAAATTTGCTTTGGATGATTTTATGAGAGCTCTTAGTTTTTACTTATAGTGATCAAGGGTGTCTTACCTTTTAAGGATTTTGCTCTATCTTGTAGTAGCTTCCTCCTTTTGTTGTAGAGTTTATTTATGGCTGGGGTCCACCAGACTGGACGCTTGCCTTTGGTACAAAGAGTCTTTGTTTTGCTTGGGATTGCCTTATCCATGCAGTCCTGCAGGTGCTGGTAGAAGGCATTTGTAAGTGATTCAGCGGCTTGAGTACTGTTTTCCATGGCTCTGGGGCCTTAAAGGAGACCACACTAGTCTTTAGAAGTGTGAAGTCGGCTTTTGAGAAGTTCTTTACTGTGGTCTTTTTATTTCAGGTGGGGTGGGATGAAGACCTCCAGCGAGATTAGTTTGTGATCTGATCTCACCAGTGAGGGGTATACTTCGGTGTTGAACATTGTGCTCCCATGTTCGTGATGATGAGATCAAGTATGTTATCTCCTCTTGTGGGGATGGTGACTAGTTGTTCCATGGCATTTGAGTTTATGAATTCCAGGAACTTTTGGGCTAGGGTGTTTGGGCTTGAGTAGTGTTCCCAGTCTATATTAGGGTAATTGAAGTCACCTAGTATGATGGTGTTTGGTGATACATTTATCCCTCTAGTGTTTTCAGGAAGGCCATGTGAGGTTCCTGAGTTTGTGAGGGTGGCCTGTAACATGCTACAATTTGCAGAGCAGTCTTGCCTATGGTTAATTGCACCTGGATGGTCTCCAATGCATCATGCTGCCACCAGTCTTGAGGTGTGGGTGTCCTTGATGAATATGGATACCCCCTCCTTTCTTGGTATTGTCCGGATTTTGGGGCGGAACGCATGATATGAGGTAAAACCTGATATCGCTGGGGTGCTCTCAGGAGCCTTGAACCACCTTTCTGTCACAGCACAGACATCGATGTTCTCCATACTGAGAAGGGCCTCGAGTCGTGCATTTTGAGATTTAGACTTCTGGCATTGAGCAGCATTACCCTTAGTTTTTTCCTTTTTGTGTTCTAGGGTGGTAGGTTTAGAATTTGAGCCTTGCCTAAAAAGGCACTATGGGGTGGCAAGAGCCTTTGCCAATATCCGGAATCCCAGGGTGACAGGTGCAAGCCGTCCCTTGGCAGCGTGGCTTGTCCAGCATGTCATCCCAGGCAGACAGATACTGGATCCCCTTTGAATGACACCAGTGTTTAAGCCAATTGTTAAAGCTGATCATCTTATCTCTGTATTGTGGCATCATTCTTGGTGAAGGTAGGATACTGCTCAAGGTCAGGGTCATACCTGCCTGGGCTACATAATCAGAGAGCTCCTCAATGTCTCTTTTCATGTAGTCCAAGGAGGTGCGTCTCAGGTCGTTTACACCAGCGTGGACAATGACTGAGTCATATTTGTACCTGCTGTTGAGAGACCTGAGTGCTTGCGTTATGTGGCGGATTCTAGCCCGACAGACAGCTTACTGTGACCTTCTCCTTACTCAGTCTGGTGAGCGGGACGTCAGTGTGTCTGACTATGGAGTCACCAATGACTAGTGTGTCTGGCATTGTGTTTGGCCTTAAGGGCTGTGACTGTTTGACACTCTGACTGTGAGGTCTATGTGTTGGTGTTGTGTTCTGAGGTGGTGGTTGTTTGGGTGTCTGCTTTGGTGGCCTCTGCTGTTTTGGTAGATTTTTGATCAGAGCCTCCAGTATGTCTTTGTGTGTTTATGTGTATGATTTGAGGTTGTAATGGTACTATGTGAGACTGGGTCTATAGTGTGTGCGGTAATCTTCTCCTCCTGACTGGTCTTGCCAGTCCTATGTTGAGAGAGCTCAGCCTCCAGTTTGGCCGTATAGTTGCATCTCTCGCATGTATTTGTGTTTTGTGGGAGGAGGAGAGGGTTGTCTGTGTACATGAGGCAATTGTAACATTGCCTCAATATTCCCAGGTTCACCAGCTGAGCAGGAGAGGACACTAGCAACTGATCCCTCGACATGCTAGACGGATAGACAAAAAACTTTAAAAAAAGATTCCGGGGGATGTGGGTGACCGAATTGGGGGTTGCCTTTTGGGGTACTATCTATGACAAGAGTGCCGTATCAAGGTAATAAGTACTGTAGGAGCAAGTGCTAGGTTTAACAGATAGAGAATAGTCTACTAGGAGTCAAGTAGAGATGATCTTTTTAGTTAAAGGATGCTGATTTGATCAGTAGTATAGTTCGAGGAAGGTAGTTCTAAGGGAAAATTTGAAGAGTGGACTTTAGGTAGCCGAATAGTTTAAACCTGCTTAACGCGCTGCCCTAGTGTGCAACAGTGGCAGCTCCAGCTAATCAGCTTTAATTGGCTAATTCGCTAATTAGCTTAAATTAAAGCGTGCTTTATAGCAGGGGCTGGAAAAGACAGGAAATGACCCAAAATGGCCAATAAAC